>NW_021703771.1:8613443-9022232 GCF_005190385.1 Monodon monoceros | reverse complement strand
ATGGGGAGGGGGAAGGGTAAGCTGTGACAAAGTGAGACAGTGGCATGGACATATATACACTACCAAGCGTAAAATGGTTAGCTAGTGGGAAGCAGCCGCATAGCACAGGGAGATCAGCTCGGTGCTTTGTGACCACCTAAAGGGGTGGGATAGGGAGGGTGGGAGGGAGGGAGATGCAAGAGGGAAGAGGTATAGGGATATATGTATACGTATAACTGATTCACTTTGTTATAAAGCAGAAACTAACACACCATTGTAAAGCAATTATACTGCAATAAATATGTGAGAAAAAAAAAAAGAATTCTGACAGCAAATGTTTTTCAGCAGAGTATGAATGATGCTCCTGTGGGGTCCCTGTTCAATGTGATCTCATTCAGTAAACAAGACTTCAGCACCTCCTACGGGCAACGTGCTCTGTGCATCGTAGTGGGGAGTCCGGGGAGTGGGTTCCAGGGGTGAGGGGCCCTGGAACTTAGCAGCCACAGGTTTATCATCCAGCAGAGAAGGACTTATCCCTTCAATAACCCTACTACATGCCGACCACAGGACGTGCCATGGGAATGCAGAAGAGTAATTCTGAGAAATCCTTAAGAAAACTGCTGGTGGAAGAGAGTGTCCTTTTTTAGTAGGAAAGAGATACCCACATCTATCATTTACAGTATATTTATGCACAAATGCAGGAAAAATAAATTATGATCCTTTCCTAAAAGAGGATGCATAGAATCTGAGTGGTTGATGACATTCAAATGAGCCTTCATGAAATTCTCTAGTATTCAGAATTTATTAAACTTTCTTGGATTCAGGAAGCATGAGCACAGGATTCTTCTGAGAAGAGGAGGAAAGAAAAAAAATCTCCCTCCGTGAGTATTCCTTTCTACCAGAAGTACGCTTTCCAGAATTGACCATCTGCAGAATTTTCCTTTGCTTCAGACTTAGCCCAGGGAAGCATCGTGGAAGTTTGGTGCCAACGGTGGCAGCTTATTTTGCCCTTGGGCTCCAACCCTGCACTCTGAAACAACCTGGCGAGGTCTGGGCTTAAGCAAAGCCATGCGCAGTGATGCCCGGCCTGACCTTTAGGCAAGAAGTGGTTTTCTGGTCCTTGAATACACGCGTGGAAACGAACCTCATCCACTTATGCAAGTGAATACCCTGTACCAAGGACAGTCCAGGTTAGCTGGCGTAAAAATGTTACTGTGTTGCTTTAGAAAATAGATGAAAAGACACTAACCCTTCCGAACTGTAGCTGTGGAAAATAATATTAACTCTACATGTCAGGATGAAAAACACGTATTTACGTTTCAGATATTTTTGTTTCCCCGTCTCCAGTCTTAACCCCCAAATAACGCGTAAGCATGTCCAAAGAAGCACTTCATTTTTATAGCCGTGCTTACAGAAAGCCAACAGCACCTGGATGACTTCTCCCCTCTAATTGCTTACGGCTGTAATTTCTAGCACGTTGTAGTAGCTGGGGCTGTCTGCAATAGCAAAGCACTTCCTTTTTCATTTCAAGCACAGCAAAAAAAAAAAAAAAAACGTTCCCTGCAGAGCTGGACGGTGAGAAAGTTTGGTACTCTCACCGCTCCTACGATAGGAAAGGAAAAGAGATTTCTAGTCTGGTCAGATAACTAGAAATCTTGGTTCTCCAATTCCCAGGGGAACTCTATGGCCAGCAAACCAGAATATCCTAGACTGTGCATTCTGTGACATAAGATACCACAGCAGGTCGGGGTTTAGACCTGCGTGCTGGGTGGTTTCCACCTCCTACTTCTCTGAAAAGGATTCCTTTACTCACCAGGTCAAAGGATATGGTTGGCAAAGTTTACTAAAGAATTCAGAAAGCAAACCAAAATACTTCTGGAGGAAGCAGGCATGAATGATGTGGCGTCCTTGTGAAGGGACATCTAGCTGTAGAAACCCAGAGGACTGATTCGCTATTTCAGACCCAGGGGAACGTGGTGCAGAGAGTAACATCTACGAGCTGGGAGCTTGTTTAATGACATGTTAGCTCGAGCCTAAAGTGTAGTAAACGTTCACTGCCCAGAGTATATAATGAAGCGGTGGGCAATGCCTTTTATCAGATGTTTCTTAATCATTCGGGGCCCATTAACAGTCACAACAGAGGCAAACAGAAACTGTGACATGTGCCTCTAAAAATACTGCTTATTGGCAACTGCTCCCTGGAAGAGGTATTTTGTGTTCATTGGAAGCATAAGTGTGTGAGTGAAATTTTCCAGCAGTTCACAAAAATACCCGGACCACATCAAGGGCACGTCTGTGAACTCCAGAAAAAAGTGAAAGTCCCGGGAAGCATTAGAAACCCGCGTTATCTCCTATGGGGCAGATTGACCATCACTAAACAGCTCCTTTTGTCTTGACATGATAAGGATTAAACGGTAGGGAAGTGATCCACGTGCAAATTTGCATCCAACGCGGTTTGCCTCCAGCCCACGCGGGTTACTGTTTTCACATGTGCTCTTCTGTGTGCAAGGTTTTGCCCGGTCCACACGGCTGTGACTCAACACATGTGGTGTCGCTCTTGCGGTCATTTTCACTCCCCACAGGCTTGGGAAAGGCTCCTCTGTCATTCCAAGGCACAAGACATGACAATAGCAGACAAAAAGGGTCTTTGGTTTTTCTAGCTTTAAAGTGATTTATTTTAGGTGGACACAGTGGACCATTGGGATGACTAACGCAAGAAATCAAGTGACAGCTAATCCAAAGGTCACGTGGTTTTGGTGACCATCACCCCTCCCCCAGTGACGCGGAGGCCTAACAAGTGTGTGTTTTATTTGGCGGATGTAGATGCCTTCCCTGAATATTCCAGACCAGACAAAGAGACATCAATTTAGCTGTTGCTTCTTTATGTGGCTCGGCCGCCTTTGCCCACCCCAGGGTGGATGCTCTTCCTGTTTCCTGCCTTACCCGTGCATTCGATCGTTTGAAGTCGAAAATTCAAAATTCCATGCAACCACTTCTTCCTTAGATTTTCCTAAGAATCTCTCAAATCAGCCCACTTCTGTCCACTAACCCAGATAAGGTTACCATCGACTCTCCTCCAATTTCTTCCCCGGCAAACTCTTCTTATTGCTGCCAGAAGAAGGATCTTTGTAAGACAAGCATTTGGTTACATGAATCTCCCGCTAGCTCTTCTTTACCAACTTATTACTGTCAGGATAAAGCCCAAAGTATGAACACTCTTTTTTTTTTTTTTTTTTGCGGTACGCAGGCCTCTCACTGTTGCGGCCTCTCCCGTTGCGGAACACAGGCTCCGGACACACAGGCTCAGCGGCCATGGCTCACGCGCCCAGCCACTCCGCAGCATGTGGGATCTTCCCAGACCGGGGCACGAACCCGCGTCCCCTGGACTCTCAACCACTGCGCCACCAGAGAAGCCCTCAACACTCTTACTTCCTACTCCCTCCCTACTTCCCTTTTTCCATAGGGAACTTCTTCCACTTACCCCCAAAGAACTTGCACTGGCCTTTGCACTTGCGGCTTCCTCTGCCTGGAATGCTCTACTGCTCAGAGTAACTCCTCCCATCCTGCAGGTCCCACCCCGCATGTCACTTCTCCTGGGGGGCTGGTCTTGGTGGGGGCCGAGGGAGGGGTATGTTGGCTGCACAGCCCGCTAAGCCATGTAGAAGCGTAAAGCGTAACAATGTACCTCCGTGGTCTGTAAGCTCTAGGGGGCCTCGCAATTGCCTGAGCCCCATGGGCAGTAGGTTTGGGGTGTGTCCTGGACATCAATTTGACAAACTCTCCCAGGTGGCTGTGTTTCACGCCAAACTTCAAGGAGCAGTGCTTCAGCTCAAAAGTCATCAGGGTAGAAGATAATATGTAGAGAAAAATAATTTCAAAGTACAAAAGATGTTCATCTTAGATGATAATTTATAGATTATAATTTAATAGATTTTGTCTCCCCTTGAGAGAGAGAATGACTACTGTGTAAATCAATTATACCTTGAAACATCTATTCTATTGCTATATATGACAATACACAGTAAATAGTAAATAAACCTGACGAGGTAATAATGAAAATTTGTTGAGTGCTTATTACGAACCAAGTCCTATAGTATAAATATCGTATGTAGTAGAAAGAGGTAGCTGGTACCTGAACCCAGATATTCTGACATCAAAACCTGCAATGTTTCAACACTTACTGTGTTGACTGATTTAAAGAATTCAACTGTAGGATTTCCCAATATCAAATATAAACAAACACACAGAAAAATAAATAATTGGAATCAAAGCACTGTACCACACGGATTGAGACAATTCTCACTGGCAAATCTCCTGAGAAATGAGACACACCTATAATAAATAAGAAGAAAGAAAATGCTACTTATGGTGTGGAATATTTACTTTGTGTTGAAAAGAGATTTTCAAACTGTAAAGCCATCTATAGATTTATTCCCATACATTGGAAAATAAAAATTAACAAATACAATTAAAAAGAAGAAAATGATTCACCCTCAAAAAGATGAGGTAAGGCGTTAGAGTCAATTCAACAAAAGCATTGAGGACCAAAACCGGAGGAAAAACATAGCAACAGAGAAAGTAAAACAGTAAGCATAGACTCATAACACTTAAGCATCCTCAAGAGGTCATCTGGCAATGACCTGTATGAGAAAAAAACTTTGCCTGAAAATTCCAAGACTCCAAGCTATCTGGCCGATGCCTCTATAACTAAGGAATTAAATGTTTGTCCTGCATTTCCCATACTGTTAATCTGGCTAGTAAGTTTATTACTGGGTTCCCGCTACTATTTCCTCAAAGCAGTCCCGTTTTTGCTCCCTGCACTAAAAGCCACTGCACTGGAGCTCACAAGATCTTCCTCCAAGTTCATCCAAAGCATTTAAGGGCAAAAGCAGCATGTGAAACATGATGACTAGCTATGGATGAAAATAAAAGGAGAAAAAAAACCACAAACACATACTCTGTCCTGCGCTTTAAGAGTCTTAGAAAAGCCACACACTCATTAAGAGGAAACAAACAACCGACAGCAAACAAGATGAAAAAGGGCTACTTCTCATTAGTCTGTACGGAATTCTTTCAGTTTCTAAGTGCTTATATCCAAGAATATAATGATGTAATTCAGTAATGATAATCAGTGGTACCTGACAATTAAGTCCTCTTTTAATATTAACATTTCCATATTTAATCTCGTGTCACCGTGAAAGGGCACACCACATACCATGTTACCAAAGAGCTCTTATGTAAATGCTTTTCAAAATTCACATTTACATTCGTACTTGAAAACCTACCCCTCGTCTGCTGCACAAATGGATTTCATAATTAAGACTTTGATAAAAGGAGTGGCGAAAGGGTAAATTATACATTGCTTACAACCCTTTGTTTTTTTAACGTGTGTGGAGATAGTCTTATGAA
This sequence comes from Monodon monoceros, assembly GCF_005190385.1. Classification (NCBI taxonomy): domain Eukaryota; kingdom Metazoa; phylum Chordata; class Mammalia; order Artiodactyla; family Monodontidae; genus Monodon; species Monodon monoceros. The sequence goes on along the minus strand of NW_021703771.1, from coordinate 9,016,844 downwards.
CCATTAATACCTCTTCTAGAAATCTATCCCAAAGAAATAATCTGAGATACACACACACACACACACACACACACACACACACACACTATGGTATTAATACAAAGGTGTTCACCATTGTAAACTTGTAATGGTGAAAAATTGGAAATAAACAAAATGTTAATCAATAGGGAAATTCCACGTGATGAATTATTACCAAGCCATTAAAATGAGTTTTGTGAAGCATTTTTCAAGAAAACAGATAAATGATTATGTTGCAAAGTTAAGTGAATATGAGTAGAATATATAGTATGACCTAAAATGGTCCAAACACATACATTCTAAAAAGATCAGAAGAAAATATAGCAGCATGTTAGAAGTAGTGGTACTCAGCATAGTGGGATTATTAGCAAATTTTATTCCTTCTATTTTTCCTAGTTTTCTAATTTTACCCAGTAAATGTATATCACTTTTTCAGCCAGTAAGATAAGGCAGCAGCCCTATTTTTAAGGGCATTACACAGATGGTGACCAACTCTTTTCCTCATGGGTGAAGGTTGTATCACCTTTTGCACTTTTGCCTGTTTTATTTCTTTCGTCAACTGGATCCACGAACATTGTCGGGAATGATGACTGTGTCTCCTTTTATGATTAAAAAGATAGTTAAGAAATTAGCACTATCTGGCAAGGATCCCCATCAATGCCAAGAAAGAAAAAAGAGAAAACAGTCTTGGAAGCTTCAGTTTGTCTAGGCACATGGAATTGTTTACCATCACGAAAGTCGGTAAGTGCAAACTACAGCATACTGTCAAAGAAAGAGTCGAAATCACAGCCCAAGATATTTCTGGGCTCCACTTCTGCCCTGATTTCTGCTTCAGGTCACCAGCTGCCTCGCAGTAGATTTTAGGCACCAGCAAGAAGTAATGTGCCCTATGAAGCATTTCTCAAAAATCCAGAGCAGTGACACGTACGGTCCTATGAATGTGACTAATAAATGCTTTTGCTTTTATTCAAGAGTCTAAGTTTTATAAATGCTATGCTTTTCTCATCTCCTAAAATGCGTCTACTTAGAGCTGAGAAAGTTATCAAGGAATGATTACTGCTTACATTTCTCACAAACAAAAGTATTATTTCTAAGAATAAAGAAGACTCTTTCTTCAGGGATCTCTGAAAAACCACTTCAGGAGAATACAGAAGATGGGAAGGACTGTAGAATCAAGCATTTGGTCAAGGAATCAATTAAATAAAATTGTCTGTTGACAACAAGTAGAACCAATACTTGCCAGTGACTACTGTCTGTGAACATATTAGGAATATCTTTTTCTTTTTCTTTTTTGCAAGCATATAAAACATTTAGAGCGTTAACACAATGCAGCCAAAGCTCCAGAATTCGGGAGGGGAATATGGTATGAGACTAATTTATAGGGCAGATGGAATGCCTGTAGGGACTTTCTGTTGTGGATACATGGGTCAGACCTCAGTTGGTACAGATAACAAGCTCTACTTTTGGAAACTGAAACCGTTAAGCATAAACTCTTGGAAAAGCCTATGACAGTTAGATCCTTGCAGAAATGCACAAGCTTGGCAGTTCCCACCCCAGACGTGGGGGGCATGAAAGCAGCGAGGAGGCAGTATGGGGGCTCTTCCCCCAGGACGCGTCTGTTCCTTGCCCCAATTTTATCTTCGGTGCACTGCATGGATTTGGATACGCAAACCTTAAAGTGTTGAGAACGAACCTGTGCATAATGCCAGTCTCCACCCACTCCACGTCGGACATGAAGTTTCTTTTGAAGCAGAGGGGTCAGTGGGAGCAGAAACATAGGAACAGAGTATGCCCAAGACAAATATGGAGCGTCAATGGCCTAAGACTGGCCTCAAGGAGATGGTCAGGGGACTTCCCGGGTGGTCCAGGGGTTGGGACTCCAAACTTGGTTCCACCCCTGGTCATTAGGGAGCTAAGATCCTGCAGGCCACGCAGCCAAAATTAAAGAAAAGAAAAGAAAAAAAGGAGAAGAAGGCCAGGTTCTGCTGTTAGAGGCAGAGCAGATGCCCTGGGGAAATCCCTCAAAACCGCTCCCTGATTGTCTCTGGGGAACTGAATGCTGGTGCAGTCTGGAGGGTGACAGAGCTGGGGCAGACACCTGAGGAAACAGGGTCATTGACTCATACAGCGTCCTGGTGGGGTCCTCAGGGTTAGCGCAGAGATGCACATTCAGGGAAGGAGCTTACAAGGAGGAGGGCTTTCACCGGACTGAGCTCTAAGAGGGCAGAGGGCAGTGTCACTGGCTGGGCTGCAGCCGGGGCTCTGAATCCGTCCGTGCCCTATTTCTAAGCAGCGTGGGAAGTGGGCCCTTGGACCTTATTAACAGGAGCCTGCTCTAGGAACCCTGAGGCTCTTTCTAAACCAAATACTTTTTAAAAACAAAACAAAACCATAAACTAATACATTTATTAAAAGTAGCTTGTTCAATGGTGAAGAAAGGAAGATTTAAAAATTATCTAATCAACATAAACCAAATACTTTGTTTCAGAAGTACACAAAAAGCCCATCTTCAGAAGTATGTCTTTATTGATCTTCATGACTGAAACTATAGGTAATATCAATAGAATTTATAAGTTAAAATAACGTGATGAGCTCGAGTTTTGCTTTGCCTGCCTGAGGGACCCGTGCTTAACTTCATCAGCACGTTAAGTTTGAAGAGGATGGTTTATTTTGTTGAATGAAATGCTTGAGTTTGGGATAAAGAGATTAAGTAAGATTTTATTAAGAAGCTTATGGCTTGGGACTTCCCTGGCGGTCCAGTGGTTAAGATGCTGCACTTCCACTGCTGGGGCCCAGGTTCCATCCCTGGTCGGGGCACTAAGATCCTGCATACCGCAGGGCGTGGCCAAAAATAAACAAACAAATAAATAAAATTAAATGCACTAAAGCTTAAAAAAACAAAAAGTGTGTGGCTTTACTTGTTGAAACTCCAACTGTAACTCGGGGAGTGTAGCTGGGGGTGGGACTGAAGGCGGGCTGTCTCTGGTAATGATTTGTTAGTCTGGTTATTAAGATCACGTGATCTAAAGCGCTCATGATAAGGTGCTAATAATCAAAGTAAATCGTTGTTCACCTCCCTCCCCCAGCTTTAATCTGAATTATTCTGAATGGCCCTAAAATGCAGTAATTAGGAAGTTTGGATATAACAAGTATAGATAAATAAAATTAGAAATACATTTTTTCAAAGGAGACTTGATACTTCTTCAGCATCACCTGGGGGCCACAAACCTAAATCTCGGTTCCGCCTAGTGGGCGAGTCTGACAAGGCTGCCGTGAGAGGTGAGTGGGGACCTGCTCAGGGAAGGCTGGTTTTCATTCTCATTCAAGAGCAGGATGCTGGGCAGACCCGAGTCAGGACTCTCACGCCACCGACACTCACACAGGGCCGTGCCTGCCTCACAGCCAATTTATTTCTCACTCCAGTCCTGGAGCCGGTACATGTGATCTCTGGACGATGTCACCAGACTGCACTGTACAGAACAGAGACTCTGCTTTCTTCGTGAGTCGAAATGGTTAACTTAGTTAAATGCACAAGTCTATTTTCTTGTTGAAGCTATGCACGTAATTTAAGTTAATAAAGTTACTGGTGCAGCCACTATGGAACACAGTATGGAGGTTCCTTAAAATACTAAAAATAGAGCTACCATATGATCCAGCAATCCCACTCCTGGGCATAAATCCAGAGAAGATGAAAGTGCTAATTTGAAAAGATTCATGCACCCCAATGTTCACAGCAGCACTATTTACAATAGCCAGGACATGGAAGCAGCCTAGATGTCCATCGACAGATGAATGGATAAAGAAGATGTGGTACATATATACAATGGGGTACTACTCAGCCATAAAAAGGAATGAAATAATGCCATTTGCAACAACATGGGTGGACCTAGAGATGATCATACTAAGTGAAGTAAGTGAGAAAGAGAAAGACAAATACCATATGATATTACCTGTATGTGGAATCTAAGAAAAACAATACAAATGAACTTATTTACAAAAAAGAAACAAACTCACAGACATAGAAAACAAATTTATGGTTACCAAAGGGGAAGTGGGGGAGGGATAAATTAGGACTTTAGGATTAACATATACACACTACTATATATAAAATAGATAAACAAGAACCTACTATATAGCACAGGGAACTGTACTTAATGTCTTGTAATAACTTGTAACAGAAAAGAATCTGAAAAAGTATATATATATATATATATATATATATATACACATATATATAATGGAATCATTTTGCTGTTCACTTGAAACATTGTAAATCAACTATACTTCAGTTAAAAAATAAAAAGTGAATACAAAGTAAAGTTACTTGACAGGGTGAGAGAGATCTTCCTCAGTAGAACAGGACACCAGAAAGTCAGGTGTGAAGGCTAGCTTTATGTGTTGACTTGTCTAAACTATAGGACTCAGTTATCAATCAAACACTAGTCCAGGCACTGCTGTGAAGGTATTTTGTAGACATGCTTAACATCTACAATTGGTTGACTTTAAGGAAAGGAGATTATCTTGATGAGATGGGTGGGCCTCATCTAATCAGTTGAAAGGCCTGAAGAACAAAGCTGAGATTTCCCTGAGGAAGAAGAAATTCTCCCTCAAGACTGCAGCATCGGCTCCTGTTGGGGGGTGTCCATCCTGTCCAGCTTGGCCTGCAGACTTTAGAGCTGCCAGTTCATACAACCCAGTTCTTTGAAATGAATCTCTCTCTCTCTCTAAATATCCTGTGGGTTCTGTTTCTCTGGAGAACCCCAACTAATACACCATGCCCTTCCATTTGTGTAAATAACTGTTTGTAAGTTTAAAAACACATCCCACACATTATTATATGTTGTGTGTACATATGTATACATGTTTGTGTATATAGGTACATAAATATGAAAGTCTTACATTAAATATACACAAAGAGGGGCCTATGTGGGAAAATGGGATTGAAAACAGGAGATGAAGTAGAAAAACACAATGAAAAAATTGAGTATTCTATATTAAAGCAAGGCAGTCTTTGGACTAACAATACCAGTGTACCACAAACTGAGGGCTTCAATAGTCCCTTTCTGTGCCCGCCTGAGAATATTCACATTTATAAATCACATTGTGTGTAATATCATGTCTTAATGAAACCTCATGCCCGAAACTGAAATATCAGCTTAAAAGATATTTTCAAAAATGTAGACTGACTACATCTAAGGGACTATTAGGATAAGAGGTATCTGGACATAATTGTGAACTTTCAAACACATTCCACCAATATGAATTCTATTCATCTCTCAAGGCTCAAGTCCCATAATAGTCCTGCTCTGTTTTTCAATGAATAGAGCATTCACTCTCCAAATCACTCAATGGGTATCACAGAATGATTTACACTGTTGTTATTTTAAGAATTCCATGACTTGCATCCCATCTAGCCTGTAAATTCCTTAAGATCAATGATGTTTATATTTATTTGTTTCCCCATAGTGACTGGTTTAATGTCTTGCACATGGTGACATTCTTATTTTAGGTACTCAAGAACTGATCCATGGTAACTAATAATGAAGATAGGCAGTAACTAACAATGAAGATAGGAAGTATAATTCTAAGAAAGAATTAATAAGAGTTTTAAAAATTATAAATAGAATCCTAATAACTTAATATGTTGATTTTTTCCTGCCAAAAATACTAGCCAAACTTTGATTTTTATTTTATTATTTATTTACACCATAAATCTATGTTGCAGCTAATGAGGTAAGTCCCGATTCTATAAAACTTTAACAAAATTTCTTAATATGTAATAAAGCAGATTCACACAATTAAAATCTCAACTGAACTAAATAATACCATTATAATAACCTATTAAACATATCATTAACTTAATTGGCTAACCTCTGACAGCATACTGGGATATTTGCCGATGTAACTATAACAAATAGTATCTATGCTTAAGATTTTTTTAATTAATTAATTAATTATTTTTGGCTGCGTTGGGTCTTGGTTGCTGCACACGGGCTTTCTCTAGTTGCGGCGAGCGGGGGCTACTCTTCGTTGCCGTGTGCGTGCTTCTCATTGCGGTGGCTTCTCTTGTTGCGGAGCACGGGCTCTAGGTGCACGGGCTTCAGTAGTTGCGGCCCGCAGGCTCAGTAGTTGCGGCCCGCAGGCTCAGTAGTTGTGGCGCACGGGCTTAGTTGCTCCGCGGCATGTAGGATCTTCCCAGACGAGGGCTCGAACCTGTGTCCCCTGCATTGGCAGGCGGATTCTCTACCACTGCGCCACCAGGGAAGTCCCTATGCTTAAGATTTTAATAAATAAAAACACTGACATAGTTCAGAGTCATTATGAGTTTTATTTGATATGCTATTCTGATGAACTAGAATAGCTAATAAATAGTTAATAAAGGTAAACTTAGGATTAAATACAAATTGAGTTACTTCCATGAGGCTTTGCTGAGATTCTATGATAATTGTTTCTGTTGTCAAAAGCAAAATCAGGATTAAACTATATCAACACTATCATGTCTGCTCTGTCTCTTCATTTTCCTGTTTAAGCTAAGGACACATCTGCCTGAGAATAATCTCATTACAGTCAATGAACAGATTCACCACTGGCTCTTCTTGCCTTCTAATCCTATTACAGTTTCTGTCTGCGTTTCAATTTTTGACCTTTGCAAAATGTAAAATCAGTATTTCCTGCAAAATCTAATATTACTGTTTTTAATATGATGAAGACACCTAATTATGTTGAAACCTTAAATAAACTTTCGCGGGTCAGCAAAAATCAGTTGGATACCTTCCCCATCCTTTCAGAATTTCCACGTGAGAGGGAAACGCCCCTGGAATGAAGAGTCTGCCGGCTCAGGAGGGAGGGTGTGCAGACGTGCTTAAAAGGGCTGGATGCTCTGTGTTACTCTCTCCACATCCTTCAAGCCCGGTTTCCCCTAATGACAATGACAGCGCCAGTCTGTGGTCTCAGATCCAGGGTGCTCCAGGTATCCCAGAGGTAGGAACCCTGACCTCCACAAGCTCTAATGAACTGAGGGACCAGCTGCAGACACAAACGGTGCCTTTTGCTCCCTGCAGTCCTGGCTAGCTTTGAAATATGACACCCGCTTCACATTAAAGTTAGAGTTGGAAGAATTTGTCCATTGGGGGTTCATTTTCTATTCTTTTTAAAGGTGTACGTTTTCTGAAATGAACATATATACAGTTACAGAATGATTATTTCTGCTAACAAAGAGGGCATACCAGCGGTGCTTATCTGCAATAATGAGGAGAGATAGTGATCAGAGGGAGCAAGGATATAAAGAAGAAAAAGTCAGAATTACTCTTCAATAAACATCTTAGACTGACTAACAAGTTATGATAATAATAAAACTTTAGAAATGATAAACATAACTGGGAAGTGAAAATGATAGGATTTTAAAAAAATTATTTTATGCAAGATTTTGGTAATAATCCCTGTAGTCTACTTAGGTGCCATTCCTGAAATATCTTTGGGATATACACTGAATGCTTTTAATAAAATTCTGATTCATATTTTACATCACTCCTCTCAAGCGCTTTGCACTGCTGGAAGGTAACCAGCTCTCACAATTAGCAAGACTCGATTTAAAGATGAGCGAATCCTCAAAAATTACTTAAATTGATGGTTTTCAACTACATAATTTACAAAGTCTCTTTCAGTTCTAAAATTCTGTCATTCCCTAACTGTGCATTCTTACATCTCAAAAGGAAGATGAACAAAATTAGGATTTATGTAACTGTCATATAAGTAAAACAGATTTTCTCAATATCTGGCTCTTCCTCCGGGGTTGGGCTGTCATCCGTTGGAGGACATGCAATCTCATCTCCTCAGATTTCAGTGCATTTGGCACAAGTTCTGCTGGAGCTGACATCCCTCCTTCTCTGAAGGCACATAACCTTGGCCCGGCAGCCAGCATCTTCCCTCCACCCCCGGTGCACAGTATTTGTTTCATGGGAATGTTGCCTGAATTCGTTCAATAAGACACACACTTTTTTTTTTTTTAAGTTTTTGGAAAAAGGACATTTCACTCTGCTTGGATAAGGAAAATTTAGGCAGGATGATTCTGTCAATGACATGTTGAAAAAGTCTACTCTGGAGTGAAGTCAATTCAGAGGAAGCACAGCAGAGTCCAGAAATGGAAAGACAGACAGACACCAAGCCAATAGCATTTGAGTCCTTGTATCCAGCTATGCTGGAAGCAAAGAAGACCCTAGGACTTTTCAGTTAAGCAAGCTAGCACACGCTCCTTTGTGCTTAAACCAGTTTTGCTTGGGTTTCTACAACTTCTAACCAAAGGGAACCTAAGAAAGAGGGGTTTATAAAGATTGATGCTGGGCATCTTCGGTTTCATCGCAGTGGCTGCCACGTGCCACCTTTTCAGCATAGGTATCCTCTGTCTCAAAGTCAGCCCTTCCTACGCTGTTTTATTCCTTCTTAAGACAATATTCTGGTCAGTAAAAAACAAGATGCACGGATACACACACCTCATTAAGCATCAACCTCTAGTCTTACCTTCGCATTTTTAGAAGAAAGCAACCTGTCACCTACTCAAAATTATAATATGTTTAAGTTGACATCTCTGAAATGTTATATACTAAAGTAATCTTCGATGCTCAAAAATGCCTAGGCAATCTCTGTGTATCAGAAAGGTCCTCTTTCATCAGTCTTTCAAAACTATATCAACCAACAAAGGAGGAGAAGTACTGAATTCTGATAAGGTTTAAGTTTCATACAGTGCTTTTAAAAAATAATTTTGTCAGATTTATGACTGCCATTTCTCCCGGTCTCAGCCTCTTTTCTCTCTCTCTCTCTCTCTCTTTTTTTTTTTTTTTTCACTTTCTGGTTCACTTTAGAAATTTAAATTTTTTTGTACTTTCTAAATGCCTGGGAGTTGGCTTAGTGGAGACACCAATCTTGAAACAACTCCACAGCTAAAAGTAGGTATAAACATATGTGTAGCATTTCAGTGTTCATTTATCACGGGTGGATGTGTCCCGGAAGCTATAAATAGGGAACGCGGCACTGGGTGTGCACTGACATTCATATGCATGTGAATTCCTGCCTGCGTCTACTAAGATCTTTTTTCAAATTTTATGAGGAGACTCCTTGGTGAAAATTTCATTAGCTACCATAAATCAGGCACTGAGACCGTCACTTATTTAAATAATTTGAACGCCCCAGCGATGTCAAGAATAGTCATCTATTCAGTTCCTCCCATTCTCTGCTCTCCACATGCCAAGCAGATAGCTCCAAACAGGCCATGCCGGGGCCAGAAGACCCAAAGCACACCTGGCAGTTCTCAGCATCGGGCAGAGAAACGAGATCATGCATCTGATGGGCTGGGTGCAGTGCCTGACACACAGTAGGAGCCGAAATCAAGGCCAACTCTCCCACCTGTTTTTCCTGCCTTTTCTTCCTTTGCACTAAAGTGCAGGCGTGAGGCATCCCCCTTCTCCGGAAGGAGCGATGTGTTTTAGAGGAATTGTCCTCAACTTTATCTCACCTAACTCTCCTTTAAAGACATAATTACTTTATAAGGCCCTGCTAATACCTTGAAATGAAAATCACAGATAAAATAATTTGCCTAAACACAGAATAACCCCCAACCCTAACATAAAGGAAACACGTAAGGAAAGGAATTCATAATAAAAATATATTTCCATAGGTAAATGTTTGGGCATGACACACTTGATTAGAAGACACCATTAAATGTCAGGTGGTGGCACCTAGACACAGAACCCTCATGACGGCAGCTGTTGTAAATGTATAACCATTCAGGAATGTTTTGTTGGCAACTCCAATGCCCCAAGGTGTGCTGCCATCAATGGCATATATTTTTTTTTTTTTTGGAAATAATAACCACCTCTTTGTAAAGTTCCAAATAAAACTAACGACAGTCGTCTCTTGATTTACACAGTAGTTGAATTCCTGCAAAATCTGGTGATAAAATTGTGCAAAATTACTTTTGCATTTATTGGCAAAATGCAAGTAGGCTCTGAATATAGTTCAGACAACTATAAACAGGCTTCTTACCTCCATAAATGTCCATCAGGATTTCAAAGTGCAAATGCCCTCTGCATTGCAGACAGGCAGCATTTCTGATCTCTGCCCAGACATTGTGACAACCCAAAAGCATCTCACCCATTTAAAAAACTCTCCTTAAGGCGGCGATTCTAACCCCATTGAGACTTTTTAGAGTGACACATTTTATTTCAAACCACATCTTTAATTATAATAAAATATTTGCAACACATGATAACGTTTTCTGGCGTTGTTGTCCATTGCAATGAAGACATCACTGGTGCTTCCTCTGCATTCCTGTATATGTATGGAGAGTCTCTGGGTTTTGAGTTTGCTGAAATGGTCTTGAAATAGAGACATTAATTACATGCTTAGTTGGAGACAATGTAATAAACTTCCTTTGACAGAGTAATTGGAACCCTGCAGTTATGTTTTCCGGTTATTATACAGTAGCAACAAGTTTTTAGGCACATAAAACACCAGAGGCAGGTTGAATTGTAACAGCATCTCAAAGTCAAGTGAAAAAAATTCTAAATTAAGATAAAAAAACCTACATGACCAGTCACTGAAATGCTCTGATTCATGACTCTGTGATTACCAGAACATAGCCATTTTAAGAGCCATGTTTATTTAAAGATCTGTTTCATTCAAGAGATGATTTACTTGCAAGGCACCTAGAAAAACATTGATTCCAAAATACTGTACAAGAAAATATCTCGAATGTTTATTTTATTGTGCTTCAAAAGAAAAACATGGCAAGATTTTCCCCATCAAAGCAGAAAAAATGGCCAAAAGAAACTCGAATTTAAAATGAGATTTTGCAAAGGTTTCGTGAACAGTGATTTTGGGAAATAAGTGGAAATGGCAAAAAAAAGGACTCTGAGACATTAAAAAAAGAACAAAAGAAACAAAATTTAAAGACTTTTCGAATGTAAAACCTAGCTTTTTCCATAGAGTCACAAACGTATTCAACAATTTGACTTGCCACCATGACTAAGAAATGAAAGTCAAAACAGGGTTTAATACTCATGTATCCAAAGAAGATTATTTGCGGAAGTTTTAATATAGACAGTATATCATATTAGTTCCTTTGTCCCATGAAAATATAGAGACCTTCTTTTGCTGGATGCTAGCCTTTGAAAATGAATGACTTCCAAATCGTTGAACTTACAGAAGCTGCCCCCTCAACCAAGCATAGACAGGCGTCATTTGCTCCGATTTTCTGAACTAGAGACAGCGATGCACCTTTCTGGATGTCGATATTTTAACTCTTTTCGCAAGTTACATGTGTGCGTTTGAGGTGGAGGGAGAGAATGGTGGGACTTAGAACACCTCAAAGTACGACATCAAGGGAATTTTTCCATCCTGATTTCTAGAGAGTAGTCTAGCTGATGTCACACTGTCATAATTCAGAGTGTGTGTGTGTGTGCACGCACTAGCGCTTGTGCACATGCACACACACAGACACACACACACTATTAGGGATGGTGGCGCCCCCTCCTTCCTCTTGTATGTAAAGTGGTCACATAGGGCATTTACATAAACCACTTCCTCTGCCCAAAACGCTCGGCCACCAACTTGTCAGGTGGGTGGTTCTCAGCCCTCAGATGTCACCTCTTCAGAGAAACCCTCCCTGACTCTCTATGTAAAGACGCCATTCTCACCCACCACCAGTCATTTTCCTTTATGGCATTTAAAAAGCCTCAATGCACATGGATGGACCTAGAGATGATCAGACTAAGTGAAGTAAGTCAGACAGAGAAAGACAAACACCATATGATATCACTTACATGTGGAATCAAAAATATGACACAGATGAACTTATCTACAAAACAGAAACACTCACAGACATAGAGAACAGACTTGTGCAGGGCTGGGGGAGGGGTGAATTGGGAGTTTGGGATTAGTAGATGCAAACTATTATATATAGGATGGATAAACAACAAGGTCTTACTGGATAGCACTGGGAACCATATTCAGTATCCTGAGATAAACCATCATGGAAAAGAATTTTTTAAAAAGGCTGCACTGATCTTGTTACTGTCTGTTCACTGATCATTTCCCCCTCCTGGAATGTAAGATGCTGGAGGGCAAGGTCCCTGTCTGTTTTGTTTACCATTCTTACTTTCAGACCTAGAACAATTCCCGGCATTTCGAAGATACTCAAAAAAATCTTTGTTGAATACGCAAACATTGAATATAATTCTTTAGATCTAAAAGTTCTGTCCTTAACCTTCACTTTAGTTTTCCCAAATAGGTTTAACCTCCACAGAGATAAATAACTAAACAAGTTATTTTTGTATATTTAATCTGTGGCTCAAACTGATGCAGGAGCCACTAGACACACCGTCTCATGTACATAGAGGACCTGTCCTACCCTGGGACTTGTCATTTCTTGTGACAACTCTCATTCTATAGAGAGCAAAAGATCTAGACTTGAAGGAAGCATAAAGAAAAGCTCGTTAGTATAACTTTTTAAGCACTAAAGGTATTGCTTTCAGAAACTGTTAATGTTTAAATCAACATTTTAATGAGACAAGTAGGTTCAACATTTATCTTGACGAGTTGAGTCTAGATCTGATTCTATTTGGACACCAAGATCCCCTCAAAGCCATACAAGTCTGTTCTCCTGGACTGGGACCCATCCAAGTTCATTGTTAACATGGCTTTTGTGAAATGTAAGCACAACTTGCTCACACCCGTTTTCCATGGGGCGTTTCCATCCAGTGCCCCAAAAGAAAACAGAAGAAAAAGACGCCCACATACTTAATTTATCAGAGAAATAGCCCTATAAAATCGTCCTGAGATGCCTTACATGATTTCTGAGTACAACCTGGAACGATTAGGCATAGCCTGTAAAATTTATAAGTTCACCTTTTCATGCATCTTTCTCTAGTTTTCTAACTAAAGAGAATTTTGCCATACAGTTAATGAAATGACCAAATAAATTGAGATAATAATGCCTGCTGGGGAAAAAAAAAAAAACCCCAAAGTTGAAGAATTGTACAAATATAAGATTCTATTTTTGGAAAAAGAACAGAAAGACAGGACTGCGTCCTCTGATTTGGGTTTGTTTCCTGACTTGTCCATTCACCATCTGTGAGACCTCAGGCAAGTCTATTGACGTTTCTGTGTATCAATTTCCTCATTTTAAAAATGGGAGCAGTAGTAGTCACCTCACAAAACAGACCCAATGACTAAAGAGTCACCATACGAAATACATAAACGGTACTTAACTGAACTAAGAAATGAATGGAACATATATGCCTTAATGCTTGTATCACTGTTCTTCTCTTGATATCCATACATTTCAGTTAATTTAAGCATTATCCCATATAGTGAGGTTTTTGCACGCATCAAGAAAACTGCATATCCTAAGTTCTGTGTTTGGGAATAGCTTGGGTACTGGTCTGGAGGAGAAAAAACTGGGATTCAGCTCCAGTTCAGCCAAGGGGCACTGGGCCAATCATTTAACCTCTGGGCTACATCACCCCTCATGTGTATACACAGAGGGTGGGGCAGATCAGTGGCTCCTGAGCCTAGCCGCACCCTGGTGTCATCTGGAAGATTGAAAACGGGTGATGCCTGACTCCACCCTCAGATCTGGGGCCGGGCAGAGCCGGGCACTGGGATTCTAAAGTATCTCCTCAGGTGATTATGACACAGCTGTACAGAAACAGGTCAGGGGTCAGATCCCAGTCCATGGAGGTGACACCAAGGCACCTGGCATGCCTCATGGCAAATGCACTGGGATTCTCAATTTTCTCCACCAGTCTCAGAATCTTGTCACTAGTATCAGGATTCTGAAGTAAATCAACTTTAGGACTTGGAACAAATCAGGTTTTTCTGAATCTATGAGGCTGAGATCTAGACTCTGGGGGATGGTAAAGTCACTTAGATAAGCGTCTACTTTTGGGGAACAGACTAGGGGGGCCGGGGGCTTTCCCTCATTATCACATGCCACAAACTTGTATATCAGACCCTTATCAGGCATAATTTGCAAGTTTTATAATAAATCATTATTTATGCTCTAGGGCAGCACTGTCTCACGTGGCAGCCATTGGCTACATGTAGCTCTGGTGGCTGTTCTGAACTCAGATATGCCATAAGCATAAAATACACATGGGACTCTGAAGGTTCAGTGTGCAAAAAAGAATGTAAAATATCTAATTAATATTTTTATATGGAACAATAATGATCATGTCAAATAATATTATGTCAATATGATATTGAGATAAAATTTAATAAATATTATTTAGACCAATAATTTTTTGAGATATTAGTTTAAATGAAATATATTGTTAAAATTAATTTCACCTTTTTTTTTTATTTTTACCTTTTTGAATGTGATTACTGGAAAATTTAAAAGTACCTGTGGGGCTCACTTCGGTTGGGTAGTGCTGCATTAGGGCAGGGGCTTAACTGCACTAAACCCAGAGCTTCGGTAGAGCTCAGAGCATGATGGACTCCACATCGCAGCTCACTGGATTAGCTCTACAGCATCTCCAGCCTTTGCCACCAGCAACTCTGACCTAGACCAAAGGAGCACGCAGTGTACGGGGACTTGGCCCCCAACCTTCCGGGAGAGAACATTGCCTTTGTAAGTTATAAAACATTGTCATCCTGTTTGTCCTTTAGCAGTGTGAGGATAGAAACATTTTACAAGATGGAAACATAAAGCAGACAAACTCTAGAGCACTTGGTCAATGGCCTTTGCTTACTGTCCTCTTTCCTGGATGATGTGCACCTCTCTATCTGACGGCCTTTGATCGTTAGAACTCCTGCTTCACTTTGCACAGTTTGGCACTCAGAGATACAGGTGCACTTCAGAAACAGTGCAGGTTTGGTCCCAGACAACTGCAATAAAGCATGTCAGCTGAATACTCTTCTTCTGTGTGCAAATAAAAGTTATGTTTATACTATTCTGTGGTCTATCGGTTGTGCAGTAGCATTATGTCTAAAAAACAATGTAGGAGACCTTCAAGATGGTGGAGGAGTAAGACGTGGAGATCACCTTTCTCCCCACAAATACATCAGAAATACATCTACACGTGGAACAACTCCTACAGACACATACTGAACGCTGGCAGAAGACCTCAGACCTCCCAAAAGGCAAGAAACTCCCCACGTACCTGGATAGGGCAAAAGAAAAAAAAAATAAACAGAGACAAAAGGATAGGGACGGGACCTGCACCAGTGGGAGGGAGCTGTGAAGGAGGAAAGGTTTCCACACACTAGGAGCCCCTTCATTGGTGGAGATGGGGGGTGCGGGGGGGGAGCTTCAGAGCCGCGGAGGAGAGCTCAGCAACAGGGGTGCGGAGGGCAAAGCGGAGAGATTCCCGCACAGAGGATCGGGGCCGACCGGCACTCACCAGCCCGAGAGGCTTGTCTGCTCACCCGCCGGGGCGGGCGGGGCTGGGAGCTGAGGCTCGGGCTTTGGTCGGAGCACAGGGAGAGGACTGGGGTTGGCGGCATGAACACAGCCTGCAGGGGTTAGTGCACCACGGCTAGCGGGGCGGGGGGTGGGGTCCGGGAAAAAGTGTGGAGCTGCCGAAGAGACAAGAGACCATTGTTTCAGGGTGCGCGAGGAGGGGGATTTAGAGCGCTGCTTAAAGGAGCTCCAGAGATGGGCGCGAGCCGTGGCTAACAGCGCGGACCCCAGAGACGGGCATGAGATGCTAAGGCAGCTGCTGCTGCCACCAAGAAGCCTGTGTGCGAGCACAGGTCACTGTCCACACCCCCCTTCCAGGGAGCCTGTCCAGCTCGCCACTGCCAGGGTCCCAGGATCCAGGGACAACTTCCCCGGGAGAACGCACGGCGCACCTCAGGCTGGTGCAACGTCACGCTGGCCTCTGCTGCCGCAGGCTCGCCCTGCACTCTGTGCCCCTCCCTCCCCCCAGCCTGAGTGAGCCAGAGCCCCCGAATCAGCGGCTCCTTTAACCTCGTCCTGTCTGAGCGAAGAACAGACGCCCTCAGGAGACCTACACGCAGAGGCGGGGCCAAATCCAAAGCTGAACCCCTGGGAGCTGTGCGAACAAAGAAGAGAAAGGGAAATCTCTCCTAGCAGCCTCAGAAGCAGCGGATTAAAGCTCCACAGTCAACCTGATGTACCTGCATCTCTGGAATACCTGAAGAGACAACGAATCATCCCAAATGGAGGCGGTGGACTTTGGGAGCAACTGAAGACTTGGGGTTTGCTTTCTGCATCTAATTTGTTTCAGGTTTTATGTTTATCTTACTTCAGTATTTAGAGCTTATTATCATTGGTAGATTTGTTTATTGATTTGGTTGCTCTCTTCCTTTTTACATTTTTCATATACATATATTTCCATTTTCTGTGAGGGTGTATATGTATGCTCCTCTGTGTGATATGTCCTTTTTTTTTTTTTTTAGTATAGTGTTTAGCACTTGTTAGCATTCGTGGATTTGTTTTTTGGTTTGCTTGCTTTCTTCTATCTATCTTTCTTTTTTTTATTATTTTTTATTTTTAATATTTTTTTCTATTTTAATAACTTTATTTTATTTATTTATCTTTTTCTTTCTTTCCTTCTTTTTTTTCCCCCTTTTCTTCTGAGTCATGTGGCTGACAGGATCTTGGTGCTCTGGACAGATGTCAGGCCTGAGTCTCTGAGGTGGGAGAGCCAAGTTCAGGACCTTGGTCTACCAGAGACCTCCCAGCCTCATGTAATATCAAACAGCGAAAGCTCTCCCAGAGATCTCCATCTCAATGCTAAGACACAGATCCACTCAACGACCAGCAAGCTACAGTGCTGGACACCCTATGCCAAACAACTAGCAGGACAAGAATACAAATCCACCCATTAGCATAGAGGCTGCCTAAAATCATAATAACTTCACAGACACCCCAAAACACATGACAGGACATGGTTCTGCTGACCAGAAAGACAAAATCCAGCCTGATCCACCAGAACAAAGGCACCAGATCCCTCCACCAGGAAGCCTACACAACCCATTGAACCAACCTTACCCACTGGAAGCAGACACCAAAAACAATGGGAACTACGAACTTGCAGACTGTGAAACAGAGACCCCCAAACACAGTAAGTTAAGAAAAATGAGAACACAGAGAAATACACAGCAGATGAAGGAGCAAGGTAAAAACCCACCAGACCAAACAAATGAAGAGGAAATAGGCAGTCTACCTGAAAAAGAATTCAGAGTAATAATCGTAAAGATGATCCAAAATCTTGGAAACAGAATGGAGAAAATACAAGAAATGTTTAACAAGGACCTGGGAGAACTAAAGAGCAAGTAAATAATGATGAACAACACAATACATGAAATTAAAAATTCTCTAGAAGGAATCAATAGGAGAATAAGTGAGGCAGAAGAACGGATAAGTGACCTGGAAGATAAAAGAGTGGAAATAACTACTGCGGAGCGGAATATAGAAAAAAGAATGAAAATAATTAAGGACAGCCTCAGAGACCTCTGGGACATTAAACGCACCAACATTTGTATTATAAGGATCCCAGAAGAAAAAGAGAAAAAAAAAAGGGACTGAGAAAATATTTGAAGAGATTATAGTTGAAAACATCCCTAATATGGGTAAGGAAATAGTTAATCAAGTCCAGGAAGCCCAGAGAGTCCCATACAGGATAAACCCAAGGAGAAACACGCAAGACACATATTAATCAAACTATCAAAAATTAAATACAAGAAAAAATATTAAAAGCAGCGAGGGAAAGCAACAAATAACATACAAGGGAATCCCCATAAGGTTAATAGCTGATCTTTCAGCAAAAACTCTGCAAGCCAGAATGGGGTGGCAGGACAAATTTAAAGTGATGAAAGGGAAAAACCTACAACCAATATGACTCTACTGAGCAAGGATCTCATTCAGATTCGATGGAGAAATTAAAACCTTTACAGACAAGCAAAAGATAAGAGAATTCAGCACCACCAAACCAGCTCTACAGAAAATGCTAAAGGAACTTCTGTAGGCAGGAGACACAAGAGAAGGAAAACACTTACAATAACACACCCCAAACAATCAAGCAAATGGTAATAGGAACATCCATATCGATAATTACCTTAAATGTAAATGGTTTAAATGCTCCCACCAAAAGACACAGACTGGGTGAATGGATACAAAAACAAGACCTGTACATACGCTGTATACAACAGACCCACTTCAGACCAAGGGACATATACAGACTGAAAGTGAGGGGATGGAAAAAGATATTCCCTGCAAATGGAAATCAAAAGAGAGCTGGAGTAGCAATTCTCATATCAAATAAAATAGACTTTAAAATAAGGACTATTACAAGAGAAAAAGAAGGACACTACATAATGATCAAGGGATCAATCCAAGAAGAAGATATAACAATTGTAAATATTTATGCACCCAACATAGGAGCACCTGAATACATAAGGCAAATGCTAACAGCCATAAAAGGGGAAATTGATAGTAACACAATCACAGTAGAGGACTTTAACACCTCACTTTCACCAATGGACAGATCATCCAAAATGAAAATAAATAAGGAAAAACAAGCTGTAAACAATACATTAAACAAGATGGAGTTAATTGATATTTATAGACATTCCATCCAAAAACAGCAGATTACACTTTCTTCTTAGGTGCTCATGGAACATTCTGCAGGATAGATCATATCTTGGGTCCAAATCAAGCCTTGGTAAATTCAAGAAAATTGAAGTTGTATCAAGTATCTTTTCTGACCACAGCGCTGTGAGACTAGATATCAATTACAGGAAAAAAAACTGTAAAAAATACAAACACATGGAGGATAAACTCTACTAAATAACCAAGAGATCACTGAAGAAATCAAAAAATACATAAAACAAGTGACAATGAAAACATGATGACTCAAAACCTATGGGATGCAGCAAAAGCAGTTCTAAGTGAGAAGTTTATAGCAATACAAGCCTACCTCAAGAAACAAGAAAAATCTCAAATAAACTACCTAACCTTACACCTAAAGCAATTAAGAGAAAGACGAACAAAAAAAACCCCAAAGTTAGCAGAAGGAAAGAAATCATAAGGATCAGATCAGAAATAAATGAAAAAGAAATGAAAGAAGTGATAGCAAAGATCAATAAACCTAAAAGCTGGTTCTTTGAGAAGATAAACAAAATAGATAAACCATTAGCCAGACTCATCAAGAAAAAAAGGGAGAAGACTCAAATCAATAGAATTAGAAATGAAAAAGGAGAAGTAACAACTGACACTGCAGAAATACAAAGGATCATGAGAGATTACTACAAGCAACTATATGCCAATACAATGGACAACCTGGAAGAAATGGACAAATTCTTAGAAAAGCACAACCTTCTGAGACTGAACCAGGAAGAAATAGAAAACATAAACAGACCAATCACAAGCACTGAAATTGAAACTGTGATTAAAAATCTTCCAACAAACAAAAGTCCAGGACCAGATGGCTTCACAGGTGAATTCTATCAAACATTTAGGGAAGAGCTAACACCTATCCTTCTCAATCTCTTCCAAAATATAGCAGAGGAAGGAACACTCCCAAACCCATTCTATGAGGCCACCGTCACCCCGATACCAAAAGCAGACAAAGTTGCCACAAAAAAAGAAAACTACAGGCCAAGATCACTGATGAGCATAGATGCAAAAATCCTCAACAAAATACTAGCAAACAGAATCCAACAGCACATTAAAAGGATCATACACCATGATCAAGTGGGGTTTATTCCAGGAATTCAAGGATTCTTCAATATACGGAAATCAATCAACGTGATACACCATATTAACAAATTGAAGGAGAAAAACCATATGATCATCTCAATAGATGCAGAAAAAGCTTTCCACAAAATTCAACATGCATTTATGACAAAAACCCTCCAGAAAGTAGGCATAGAGGGAACTTAGCTCAACATAATAAAGGCCATATGACAAACCCACAGCCAACATCGTTATCAATGGTGAAAAACTGAAACCATTTCCTCTAAGATCAGGAACAAGACAAGGTTGTCCACTGTCATCACTGTTATTCAACATAGTTTTGGAAGTTTTAGCCACAGCAATCAGAGAAGAAAAAGGAATCCAAATCGGAAAAGAAGTAAAACTGTCACTGTTTGCAGATGACATGATACCATACATAGAGAATCCTAAAGATACTACCAGAAAACTACTAGAGCTAATCAATAAATTTGGAAAAGTAGCAGGATACAAAATTAATACACAGAAGTCTCTTGCATTCTTATACACTGATGATGAAAAATCTGAAAGAGAAATTAAGGAAACACTCCCATTTACCACTGCAACAAAAGAAATAAAATACCTAGGAATAAGCCTACCTAAGGAGACAAAAGACCTGTATGCAGAAAACTATAAGACACTGATGAAAGAAATTAAAGATGATACAAACAGATGGAGAGACAAACCATGCTCTTGGATTGGAAAAATCAACATTGTGAAAATGACTCTACTACCCGAAGCAATCTACAGATTCAGTGCAATCCCTATCAAACTACCAATGGCATATTTCACAGACTAGAACAAAAAATTTCACCATTTGTATGGAAACACAAAAGACCCCGAATAGCCAAAGCAATCTTGAGAAAGAAAAATGGAGCTGGAGGAATCAGGCTCCTGGACTTCAGACTATACTACAAAGCTACAGTAATCAAGACAGTATGGTAGTGGCACAAAAACAGAAATATAGACCAATGGAACAGGATAGAAAGCCCAGAGGTAAACCCATGCACATATGGTCACTTTATTTTTAATAAAGGAGGCAAGGATATACAATGGAGAAAAGACAGCCTCTTCAATAAGTGGTGCTGGGAAAACTGTACAGCTACATATAAAAGAATGAAATTAGAACACTCCCTAACTCCGTACACAAGAATAAACTCAAAATGGATTAAAGACCTAAATGTAATGCCAGACACTATAAAACTCATAGAGGAAATCATAGGCAGAACACTCCATGACATAAATCACAGCAAGATCCTTTTTGACCCACCTCCTAGAGTAATGGAAATAAAAACAAAAATAATCAAATGGGACCTAATGAAACTTAAAAGATTTTGCACAGCAAAGGAAACCATAAACAAGACGAAAAGACAACCCTCAGAATGGGAGAAAATATTTGCAAATGAAGCAACTGACAAAGGATTAATATCCAAAATATACAAGCAGCTCATGCAGCTCAGTATCAAAAAAAACAAACAACCCAACCCAATAATGGGCAGAAGACCTAAATAGATATTTCTCCAAAGAAGATGTACAGATTGCCAACAAACAAACATGAAAGGATGCTCAACATCACTAATCATTAGAGAAATGCAAATCAAAACTACAATGAGGTATCACCTCACACCAGTCAGAATGGCCATCATCAAAAAATCTACAAACAATAAATGCTGTAGAGGGTGTGGAGAAAAGGGAACCCTCTTGCACTGTTGGTGGGAATGTAAATTGATATAGCCACTATGGAGAACACTATGGAGGTTCTTTGAAAAATTATGGATAGACCTACCATACGACCCAGCAATCCCACTGCTGGGCATATACCCTGAGAAAACCATAATTCAAAAAGAGTCATGTACCACAATGTTCATTGCAGCTCTATGTACAACAACCAGGACATGGAAACTAGCTAAGTGTCCATGGACAGATGAATGGATAAAGAAGATGTGGCACATATATACAATGGAATATTACTCAGCTATAAAAAGAAACAAAATTGAGTTATTTGTAGTGAGGTGGATGGACCTAGAGTCTGTCATACAGAGTGAAATAAGTCAGAAAGAAAAAAACAAATACTCTAGGCTAATACATATATATGGACTCTAAAAAAAAAAAAGTTGCTGAAGAACCTAGGGACAGGACAGGAATAAAGATGCAGACGTAGAGAATGGACTTGAGGACACAGGGAAGGGTAAGGGTAAGCTGGGATGATGTGAGATAGTGGCATGGACATATATACACTACCAAATGTAAAATAGATAGCTAGTGGGAAGCAGCTGCATAGCACAGGGAGATCAGCTCGGTGCTTTGTGACCACCTAGAGGGGTGGGATAGGGAGGGTGGGAGGGAGACGCAAGAGAGAGGAGATGTGGGGATATATGTATATGTACAGCTGATTCAGTTTGTTATACAGCAGCCACTAACACATCATTGTAAAGCAATTATACTCCAATAATAATGTTAAAAAAATGTATAACCTTAATTTAAAAATATTTAATTGGTAAGAAATACTAACCATCATCTGAGCCTTCAGCCAGTCATGGTAGTAACGTCAAAGACCACTGATCACAAACAACAAGGTCCTACTGCATAGCACATGGAACTATATTCAATATCTTGTAATAAGCTATAATGGAAAATAATTTGAAAATGAATATACATATGCATATAACTGAATCACTTTGCTGTACAGCAGAAACTAACACAACATTGTAAAGCAACTATACTTCAATAAAAAGGTCACTGATCACAGATCACTATAACAAATATAATAATAATGAGAAAGTTTCAAATATTGAGAGAATTATCAAACTCTGACGCAGAGACACGAAGTGAGCAAACGCTATTGGAAAAATGGCACTAATAGACTTGCTGAAGGCAGGGTTGCCAACAATCTTCACTTTGCAAAAAACGCAATAAAATGAAGTGCAATAAAAGAAGGTCTGCTGAATTATTTTCCTTGTAGTGTTTGCTAGTTTGGCCTTGATCCACTGTGGTTGATTCAACACCTATTACCACCCACTTCTGTCTGCCCTAGATGTTGGAAAACTAAGTCCCCAAGCTCTCCGTCTCCCTTGCACATAAGGGTTACCATGTAACTCAGTTCTGGCCAAAGGCACATGGGTAGAAATCCCTGGAGAAGGATCTTTTCCCTTTAAAAGGTCAAACCTTGTTAGGAGGCCCTAGGGCTCTTTGCCACTTGACTGGAATGCAGCTGTGAGGTTGGAGGTGAAGCAGCCATCTTGCGACCATGAGAGGACAAACATGAGGCTGACAGACTGAGGATGGTGGGGCAGACAGAGCCCAGTCCTTAATGACACTGTGGAGGCTTGACTTCCTCCAGACTTCTTGTTGTGTGAGAAAAACAAATCCTGAACCTGATAGGCCACTGTTAGCCCAATTTCTATTACCTGCAGATAATATAATCTTAACTAACACAGTAACGATTATTTATAGCGATATCATAATAAGTCTTTTTTTTGTTCATTTGTTTCCTGTAAGTCTCTCAATGACTGTGCCTCTCTCACATCTTCCACCCCTTTGCCTCTCTCCTCCCTATCACGTCTTACCTCAGCAGGTTCCAAACTCCCAGGAAATGTAGCATAAAGGAGAAACACAGTGCCCTGAACTCTATCACACGCGACACAACACATGCGATACCAAGCCCCCGGCGCCCATTGCTCTCCTCCACACCCCGCCCGAAGCAAAGTGTCCATCAGAACACTTGTGAGTTGGGGCCTTGGACGGAGGGTGAAGTTACCACCAGTGCTACAGACGTAGGGAGGGTGGTGGTGGCAGCTGCCCGGTTGGCATGCTCATCGTATTTCCCCATCTGGTGAGCCCTCGGGCACTACAGGACAGACTTCAACACATTTCAGTTCTTCACGGCGACACAGGCTTTTGTGTTCTGTGGTAAACCCACACGAGCCCTGTCAGCCCCGCAAAGCCATGAGGCTCCAGTTAGAAAAGCATTCCTTCCCACAGATAAGGAAAAGGAGTCTCGAATCCAAAAACAGCCAAGTCAACAAAGGAAAATTGAAAAGATGCCCAGACAACAGCACAGAGACATATTAACTCAGAAAAGGAAAATGTCTTTTTCCCCTGGAGCTGTTTATTCAGAACTTTCTAACGTAACCAGGTGACACTGGGTAATGTTGATACAGCTATGGTCTCCACTTTTCCTTCAACACGGTGACATGCTTTCTTTCCCCAATTTCTTCACCTGGCAATACATACCTAGGTTGTTTCTGGTGAAATAAGCCTCTCTTGTTTCCTATAAAAAGCCACATGGGATCAGATGGAGAGAGAAAGGCAAAGGCATATCCCCAAGCCAGGTGCCTTGACCCGAATACTTGCCTGAAAGTGTTTTGCACATTTCAGCTCAGTTATTTTATTTCAAAGTCCAAATAGCTTTTTTCCAGCCTGTTATTTCACTGTGCACCACTCCTATGTTATGATGCCATTATACATGAAGTGTATACATACACATAGGATTTCAAAGTGCATATTTTTTTATAAAGCCCCAGGAAATGGTACTTGGGAATCCAGCAGTTCTTTGTGAGAGTCTCATTTACTTGTCACATTTTATAGGCCAGCGTTAGAAATGCTCAGCTTCCATCCCCGTTCCCCACCCCTCCATACACCTGCCCAAAGGACACTGATTTAGGACGTGCCCTGTTGTCCCTGGCTCACTGCTGCCTTGGGCCCCGGCTCAGGGCGCCTCCCTCCTGTGTCTCTACAGATCCTGAAGCCAAGCCCTTCCCAACACGACGCAAGATTCTGCCCAGGTCCCCACTAAAGACCCTGCTTCTACTCCTCTGTCTTCAATGACCCGGCTTCGCTCTCTCCATCCTTGCCCTGTGGTTCCCGGGAGCCTGCCCTGCAGCAGGGACTCAGTCATTGAGCAGATCCTTGAGCGGCACCAGGCACAGTGCTCGGCTCCATAGAGGATGCACCAAGGAAGATGAGTCAGAGTCTGTAAGTCCGGACAGACAGAAAATAGACCAATGAATAAATTAAGGAACGAGAAAACTCAGGTGAGTGTTATGATCAAATAAACAGAGCTCCCCAAGGAGCAGCTATTTCAGCTGGGATCTGAAGGTCAAGAAGAACCTGCTCAGCACTGAACTTAGGATCTGCAGTCTGTGCTGTGATATTACTTATTCATCAAAACAACAACTGCAAAAACCTTGCAAGAATGGGTTTTAACAGGGAAGTGGTACCTGCTCTGTTACTGTGTATTTGGTTTCTGGAGAACAGGGCTGTTATTAACCTCCATATGTACACACAGCTCACAATAATCTCGCTCACTGGAAAGCATGAAATGAACAGTATCGTCTGGAGTCAGGGTAGCAGGTGCAGAGAAGAGAAGATGCTCCGAGCACAACTGCTCAAGTCACCACGTCTCTCTCAGTACCATCAGGCTGCACCTCCAGCTCTTCTGGGAGGGTGTGTGTGTGTGTGTGTGCACACGCAAGTATGTGTGTATGCGTGTGTGCACGTATGTGTGTTGCGCGCACGTGTGTGTGTGTGTGTGTAGGTGTCTCTGTGACAGATGCGTCGGCGTAGGCGACCCCAGAAAACCTCAAATACACTTGCATCCAGCTTTTTTCTGTGAAAAATGGATGGTAAACAGAACCAATCCCAGAGCATCTGTGAAATAGGTAACCAATATACGCGACACGTCAACAAGAAAATGGCTTGCAGAGAAAAAGATAAACGATGTTAAAGTTAAGTCCATGCCACGGTATTCGTAGAAATTAAAACGATTTTAACTCCTTTTGTTACATAGGAGTGACATGCCACTTCTGTCTGGCCAGCTCTGAAATTCTATGATGCACCGTTGCAGAAACTCGGTCTTTCAAATACGATGTGAAAAGACTCCCTTTGTGTTTGATTGCTTAACATTGCTTATCAGGGGCTTGGGAAACAGCTCCTGATACTTCCAGTCTTGAAGAAGACCAGGCTGCGGTCAACTTCTGGGTTGAGGCAAAAGTCAAGCCTGAAGCAGGCTTGAGCACTTTCATACCCTGTTACAAGCACCAGAGGTTGATGTTTTGGGTATAAAGTAAACCCTAACTTCGTGTTATTGCCAGGCTAGGGTAAAAAAAGAATTCTGTCTTTGGAGCCCCAAATATTTAAAGTGTGGCAACAAGAGAAGGTGAAAGCACGACTCGCCCCAGGGAATCCAAATGAGGTTAGTCTATTGGGCAAATGGCCGGAGACATAATAAAGATGGCGGCCTGAGGAGAGCCTCGGTCATGAAGGATTTTTCCTTCCGAAACCATGCACTTAATTGGACACAATAATATACATATATATCGTTATATTATATTATATATTATAATTATGTTTTATATAATAATTATATGTGATTTTAATGTACACATATATAATATATGTATATTATAATTATATATATAGTATATATAAATATATACTATAATTATATGTTGCTATATACTTATATTAATATAATTAACTATATTAATATGTTATGATATTATAATATTATGTATATAATTGTGCCCAAATAAGTGCATATATATATATATATATATATATATATATATATATATATAGGAATGTAGCTGTAAGCAGAACTTTAACTTGAGCACAGAAAGGTGTTGTGCTTGTTTCCTAGGGCTGCTGTAACAAATTACCACTAACGTTTAGGCTTAAAACAACAGAAATTTAGACTTTCACAGTCTGGAGCTAGAAGGTTGAAACCCGGCTGTCAGCAGGGAGACGCTACCACGGAAGGTTCTAGGGATCGACTCGTCCGTGTCGCTCCCTGGCGTCTGTGGGGCTGGCAATCCCTCTTCGTCCCCGGCTTTGAGCCGAGTCATCCCAAGCCGTTTCCATTCTCATTCTTCTCCGCATGTCCTTTCCTCTCCTTACAAGGACACTGGTCACTGGAGTTAGGTGAGGTCATGCTTAACCACTAATTACATCTGCAAAGACCCTGGTTCCAAGCAGGATCACATTCTGAGGCTCTAGATAGATGTAAAGGTTATGGGGGACACCAGTCAGCTCACGACAGGCGTCATGAGATCCATGTTTAGATATCAACAGGGAAACTATAAAAAATCAGGAAACCCTGGCTCAGATCTAGGACCCGGGGCTGGTCCTCGCTTCCCCACCCCCATTGCTGTGTCTTTTATCTAAGGTCACTGCATCAGGCCCCCCAGCAAGATTCCTGCCTCAGCCAACCCGCCTGTGTCCAGGTTCTGCCTCTACTACATTTTAGCTTTGAGACCCTGGCAAGTTACTTAACCCATGAGTGCCTTGGTTTCCTCACCGGTGAGATAGGAATAATTATACTCACTCACGGGGTTTCTAGGATGATCTCATCACGGAATCTGTGTCCATCACTCACACAGTGCCTGACCCGGAGTAAGTGACAGCTTATCATTCTAATAGTTATCAGTCTCTCCGTTGTATAATCCATCTCGCCTGTTCCTGGCAGGGTCATGTTTCTAAAACTGAAATCTGATATCATCTCTTCTGTAAGACCTTACATGTTCTCCGGCTGATTCCCAGATAAAGGAAGTTCTCAGCCCACTCAACGCCTGTAATATCGGTCCCATATCTCACCCAACCCTCCCACCCCACACTCCACAGTTGCCCTGTTTCCCAGAAGCACTGAGCAAAAATCAGCCCCCTCCTTATGGCTTCTTGCTTTGGCACTCACAGCCCCCGAGCGTAGAACATACCCCTCCGCATCCACCCGGTGACCACTGCCCGTGTGGCTCAGATATCAGCCTGGAGGGAGGACCCTTCCTTGAAGCGCAGTGATAGGCCCCTCTTCCACGCTGGGCACGGCAGTCCCTCACATTTGCTTGAGATCATTTATTGACATAACTTCTTTTTTTCCCTAAGATTTCCTATTGGTTTTTATTTTTCTTTCAACCCTCAATTGGTTCCTTTTCATGCCTTTTTTTGGTTGTTGTTCCATTTCTACCTGTTTTTACCTAACATTTCTTGCTATTTTTTAAAAATGTATTTTATTGACGTATAGTTGATTTACAATGTGGGTTAATTTCTGCTATACAGTAAAGTGATTCAGTTATACATACATATATTCTTTTTCATATTCTTTTCTGTTATGGTTTATCACAGGATATTGAATATAGTTCTCTGTGCTATACAGTAGGAGCTTGTTGTTTATCCATTCTATATGTAATGGCTTGCATCTGCTAACCCCAAACTCCCAATCCATCCCTTCCCCCTTGGCAACCACAAGTCTGTTCTCTATGTCTGTGAGTCTGTTTCTGTTTTGTAGATAAATTCATTTGTGTCATATTTTAGGTTCCACATATAAGTGATATCATATGGTATTTGTCTTTCTCTGACTTACTTCACTTAGTATGACAACCTCTAGGTTCATTCATGTTGCTGCAAATGGCATTATTCCATTCTTTTTTATGGCTGAGTAATATTCCAGTGTATATATGTACCACATCTTCTTTACCCATTCACCTGTCGATGGACATTTAGGTTGTTTCCATTTGACATAACTTCTGTTGTGGACTACCAGTTCCCTGAGGCTAGGCAAAATGTCATATCGATTCTTAAAGATTCTTAAAGATCGATTCTGACTCCTTGCGAGGAAGTCGAGTGTTTTGGTGAACAGCACAGGGTTTGGTGTTGATGCTCCACCTTTTTACCAGCTGTGCAAACTTGGAGAAGTTTCTTAACTCGTAAATCGGGGTAATAAATATACCCACCTACTGGGGTTTAGGTAATGTTTGCAATGCATAAAGTCAATACTTTATTAAGGGATACTTAATAAAAGCCTTTTAAAAAATTCTGTTAGCTTGGTACAACTGAAAAAAATCATACAAGCTTGCAGATCATTGTGTCAGACATTGAGTCTCCCATCTTAACAGCCTCAGTTTAGTCTTTTTATTTTAATCCTCAGTAATTCCCTTACCCCTACGCCTTCATCTTCCTCCAAATCCTCTCTGTTTTCCCAGGACTCTACTTAACTTCATTCTCAGCGGATGAATCTACCTCCTACTAGAAAAACTAAATAAGTAAATAAAGTCTGCAACATGATCTTCAGCCCCCTACTGCCCCACCACCCTTTCTGGGACACACACACACACACACACACACACACACACACACACACACACATACATCTATATATTCATTTCCCTCCCCTCCCTCACTCCCTTCCCTCCCTCCAGAGAAGGAGATATTCCCTCACTGCTGGAGGGCAGCCCCTCCTTCTGTGTATCCCTCACCCTGGTCTCTCCTGCCTCTGCCAGGGCTCTGCCTTATCACAATCTCTCTCCCCATTACCTGCCTTCCTACTGGGCATGTTTCTGTACAGCCTACAAATAAACTACACATCTCATCCCCAATAAAACAGACGGCAGCCAAAGAGTCTCCCTCGGCTCTGCCTCTAGACTTTTCTTGCCTTTCTCCTTTCACCCTCACCCAAACCTTCCCAGAACAGCCCAGAAAAGCAAGTCCCCTTGTTTTCATCACCCACCTCACTGCAGTTAAGGATGACCACTCCACCGAAACCTCTGCCACTAAAGTCAACCCATGTCCTCTGCATTGCCGGATTCAATGAATACCTTTGGGTATACTGTTTCTACTGACTCTTTTTCTAAATTCAGGACCATCGATCACTCTCTCCTGAAAACTATCAAACTTCTATGCTCTGGGATACAACTCTCTTCTAGTTTTCCCGGTAGACTTTTTACTATTTCCTTTGAAACTTCCACTGAAGACTCTTCTTCTGTTCCAAATGCTGTGACCTGGCCTCCTTGGCCTGCCCTTCTTTCCACAGCTCTTCTCCATGAGAAATGGCATTACTTTCATGGTTTTTTTTTTCCTCACCGTAACTTATGACTCTCACATGGGTATGTCTTCCCTGGATTTCAGACATGATTTTCCTACCGCTTTTTGAATTTCTCTAACTGAATGCTCTCAGGTATTTTAAATTTTGCTTGTTTAAAGCTAAAGTCATTATCTTTTCTCCTAATCCTCTTTCCATTTTCTGTCTTTACAGGCAGGTCAGTCATCTGGTCACCACAGCCTAACACAGGATGCATCAGGGCAGGGATTCAAGGCAGTGCTTCTTTCGGGGTACACTTCAAATTTAGGGTGGGCTCTCTGTAGCCTCGGAGTGAAGACAAAAGCCTTGGAAGCAAATCCTCTTGGGTCTGCAGAGAATCACCTTGATGTTTTCTCTTGATTCTGTGAATACAGGGCAAGAAGGCCCCTCTCGTCCCAGGATGAGTTTTATTGTTGTTGCTGTTTGTTTTCTTTCAAATGTCTGTCAAACTGCTTCTCTTGCTTGTCTTCAGAGCTGTTTCCTGGCCAGAGGTGGACAAGTGGGCCCAAGGGGCTTGGGGATTGTCTGTGCTCCTTGACATCTTCCAGAGACGATGAGGGTCGGTCAGCACCTTCATCCATCCCCCTCCCCACTCACCCCACCCACCCAATTAATCATCAATCACTTTTCTTCAACATTTCTTTTTTGTGTGGTTTATCTTTTTTAACTTTTAATTTTATACTGGAGTATAGTTAACGATGTTGTGTTCATTTCAGTTGTACATCAAAGGGATTCAGTTTTACCTACACGTGTATCTATGCTTTTTCAAATTCTTTTCCCATTTAGGTTGTTACATAATATTGAGCAGAGTTCCCTGTGCTACAGAGTAGGTCCTTGTTGGTTATGCATTGTAAATACACCAGTGTGTGCATATACTGAATGCACCCCCTTCTCTCCACACTCACCATCTTCCTAAACCAGCCCTTTGCCGTCTGTCTCTTGAGTTCTGTAGTCACCTCTCGGAGAGAGTTCCCAGTAATTAGTCTTGTCCTCAGATCTGTTCTCCACAAAGCCATCCGAGCGACCCCAAATTCAAAATCGTTCAATAACTTTCCACTTCTTGTAGGATAAAGACTCAGCTCATTAAATGGCACGAACCCTCCCCCAGCCTAGAATTCACAGTTTGCCCCTGCTTCTTGCCTGCACTAGTCAGTAACAGCAGGAAGCACAGAGTTTCCTGTATGACACCTTACTCACCTCTTTGCATTTGGCTCATGTAATCAGCTCTGCTCAGAATACCTGTCCCCGGCCTCCTCACCTGTCTAATCCTGCCACCTTCCCAAGGCTCAAGTGATGCCCCGCTGTGTCAGGTGACCTGCTCCTCCGTTGTCATGGCACCTGTACTCCCGTCCACCCGCTGGCTGCCACCCCTGCCCCTGCCTCGTCCTCCTGAGGGAGAAAGTCTTACTCATTTGTATATCCCGAGCACCCATCACAGCACTTGAAACATAATAAATACTCAGTAAATACTTGTTCAAGTGAACAAGTAAATTCCAGCTCTCCTGCCAACCTATGATGACCTTGGGCAAGTCCAAACTCTCTGGCACTCAGTTATTTCATGTAACGTGAAGGAGCCGAGCTAATCTCTTAAACGTCCCTTTCATTCCAATGCTCTATGATGCTACTATTATGTTTGTTGAAAGAGTGTACTGGAGTGAAAACTTATTTTTAATAGTCTGTCATTAAATGTCAAAAACATTTCCTCTTTCATCACTCTGTTCTTTTGCATGAAGTTTAACACTTGAAGTGTTTAACTGAAAATATCTCTGAGTGAGTTATAGCACAGAAAGCTCCCACCTTCATGTGTTGAAGTAAACAAGAAATTCACATTCATAAAGTTCAATCACTAGAAATGCCTTCAGACTCGGAGAGGAGGCAACTTGGTACTGGGTTATAAAATTAGTCATTGTTGCCTACTTTTGTATTTCCTTTTTGTTAATAACTTGATTCCGCAGGGTATGCTTCCTAGTTTAGGACCCAGTGCTTCTTATGTGGGTTATTTTTCTTTTAAATAAACTTTTTATTTTGTAATAATTTTCTTTTCTCTTTTTTTAAGTTGAAGTATAGTTGATTTACAATGTTGTGTTAATTTTTGCTGTACAGTAAAGTGATTCAGTTTTATATATATATCCTTTTTCAGATTCTTTTCCATTACGGTTTATCACAGGATATTAAATATAGTTCTCTGTGCTTTACAGTAGGACCTTGTTGTTTACCCATCATATATACAATAGTTTGCATCTGCTAATCCCAAACTCCCACTTCATCCCTCCCTCAACTCCCTCCCCCTTGGCAGCCACAAGTCTGTTCTCTATGTCCGTGATTCTGTTTCTGTTTCACAGATAAGTTCATTTGTGTCCTATTTTAGATTCCACATACATGTAATAACATGCAATATTTGTGTTTCTCAGTCTGAGCTACTTCACTTAGTACGATAATCTCCAGGTCTACCCTTGTTGCTGCAAATGGCGTTATTTCATTCTTTTTTATGGCTGAGTAATATTCCATTGTGTGTATTTATATATATACACACCACATCTTCTTTATTCATTCACCTGTTGATGGGACATTTAGGTTGTTTCCATGTAATAATTTTAGATTTACAGGAAAGCTGCCAAGATAGTACATAGAGTCCTGTTTCCTTTATTTTTAACATGTTACAGTAGTAGAGTATGTTTGTCATAATTAATGAATGAATATTGATAGACTATTATTAAAGCCCATGCTTTTATTCACATTTCCGTAGTTTTTACCTCGTATCCTTCTTTTCATCCAGGTACCACATGACGTTTAGACGTTACATCTCCTAGGCTCTTCCTGGCTCTGATATTTTCTCAGACTTGCCTTGTTTTTGATGACTTTGACAGTTTTGAGGAGTCCTGGTCGGCTGTTTTGTGGAATGACCCTCAATTTGGGCTTGTTTTGTGTTTTTTCGTGATTAGAGTGGGGTTATAGGCTTTTGGAGGCGGACCACAGAGGTAAAGCATTATTCTTATCTCATTGTATTGTGCGTACACACTGTCAACATGAGTATCGGTGATGACGTTGACCTTGATCACCTGCTAAGGCAGGGTTCGTCAGGTTTCCACACTGTGAGGTCACACTCTTCCTTCCTTTCCATACAGCACTCTGGAAGGAAATCACTGTGCTCAGCCTACCCCTGGAGGGGGGCGGGTCCTGGTCCACCTCCTTGAGGGTGGAATATCTACACAGATCATTGGAATTCTTCTGCAGGGGAGCTGTGTCTCTTCTCTCCCATCTATTAATTTATTCAACATTTATTCTTATCATCATGGACTTATAGATTGTGGGTTATTTTTGGAACATCAAACTTACATTAAATAGAAGTAAAAGGAGAACAAAATAAACACGAAGCAAGGAAGGGGACAGAGAGCCCTGGGGCATCGCCTTCTGTTATCCTTAGACTAATCTAATGCTCTGCAACTGAGTCAAGCCTGTACAGCACACCACGGTGGAGTGCACACCTACACGCACACTGCAGTTAATCCCCACAAACTGGACAAACGGATGACACCGGTCCCTTGTTCAAGAAACAGAACGTCACCAGCCCCCAGGCCCCTCCACGTGCTCAATCCCCTCAGTCACTGTGTTCTCCACCCCAGGATAACCAGGAACTTCAGTTCCAACAGCACATGTCAGTTCTGCCTGTTTCTGAACATCATACAAATGGAATCATATCACATGTATTCTATTGGTGTCTGGCTTTTCTCACTCACTATTTTTTTGGAGGGTGGCGCTGGGGAGGCGTTCAGCCACGTTTTGCATATAGTTGTAGATTATTCTTATTGCTACTTACTAGGAAAATATATTGAGCGGGTACACCGCGACGCAGTTCCTTGTGTGTAGTTGTAGGGCTTTCTCAGTGCTGTAACCATGGTGTGACTAAACCACGTGCATTTAAGTTCTTCGGTTGATGTGGTTTGGGTAGTTTCCAGCTTGTGATGGTTAAGGAGAGTGTCACTGGGGACATTCAGGTACGCGTCTTTTAGTTGAACATATTGGGCGGGTTTATGTTGATTTTATAGCAAAGAATAGAATTGTTGGGTCATAGGATGTACCTATGATTACATCAAGTAGATAGTCCAGTTTTCCAAAGGGATCACACCCCATTTACACTCTCCCCAGAGGATGTGAGAGGCCCATCCGTCCTGCATCCTTGACAACACTTAGGGTTGCCCACCTTTTAAATCTGTGTCTACATAGTAGAATATTATTGAAGCTTTACTTTTTTATTTTCCTGATAACTAATGAGGCTGAGAAATTTTCATACGTTTATTGGCCATTTGTATATTAACTTTTGTGGCATTCCTTTTGTAAAACTTTCATTCAAGAATTTCTTGCCTTTTTTTCTATTGGGTTGTCTTTTTTTAAAAGAATCTACTTATTGGGGTGTGTGGGTGTGTGTGGGCATGTGCATTTATATATTCTGGATATGAATCCTTTGTTGAATATATGTACTTTGAATATTTTCTTCTACTCTGTGGGATGCCTTTCACAATCTTAACAGTGACTTTTGATGACTGGATTTAAAAATTTAAATGTAGTCTTATTTATCAAATTTTTATTTTTTGTTACCAGCTTTTGTGTTCAGTTTAAGAAATCTTTGCTTACTCCAGGTCAGAAAGATGTTTAGAACAGACGTTGGGAAACCATGGCCTGCAAGCCAAATCTGTTTTTGTAAATAAAGTTTTATTGGCGCACAGACAGGCTCATTCACTTCTGTGTGATTCACAGCTGCTTTCTCTCTTCAACGACAGAAAGCTGAGTAGTCGCAACACAGACTGTATAATCTGTGAAGCCTAAAATATGTACTATCTGGCCCTTTAAGGAGAGTTTGCCAACCCTTATTCTAGAAGCTTTTTTTTTTTTGACTTTACATTTAGATATGCAATTTATCTAGATTTGATTTCTATGTATGTTGTGATAAGGGGTAAAGATTTGTTTTTTTCTTTTTTTCCATAAGGCTATCCAATTCACCTTGCAGATCTTATTAGGAAAAACAATCCTTTCCCCACTGCACCACAAAGTTGTCTTTGTCATAAATCAGAGGACCTGTATGTGTGAGTATGTTTCTGGACTCTATTCTGTTCCATTGATTTATTGCTGTCTGTCCTTACACTAATACTGCACTATCTTAAATGCTATGGTTTTATAACAGGTCTTATACTTTGTAATGCAAACCCCCCAAAAGACCTTGGCTATTTTGGTCCTTTGCAGTTTCACGTGCATTTTAGAAAGTTTGATATTGATTTTTGCCATATATTTTGATTGCTGAGGAAGTGGAAAAAAAGGTTTCCCTTTTAAAAATATAACTTTCAGATATGAAAAGGAAGCTTCAAACAGACGTGAATTTGAAATTTAAAAATATTGAGACTAGTGAATAGTTTCTATATGTTATTACTTTTGTTTATTGATATATTCAATAGTGTGCATTTAAAAAAGTAATATTGAGAAGCTAAAATCTAGATTATCTGTAACATTGAAATAAAAGATATCCTTGGCAATTTAGTTCAATTTTAAAATGTCCTGTTTGAGACCTGTAAAGTAACCATCACAATTCAGGTGTGGTGGGTGTGCAGACCTTATATTTCCAATAAAGACCACTTTTGGGGTAACTTCAGTATTCTCAGGAGAAAAGCTCTACCTGAACATTTCTCAGCGTTTCTTTTTTTTTGGGGGGGGGGGGGGTTGGGGGGCATTGGTTTTTTTTTTTCTGAATGCTGCAGTTCAGTGAAGTTTGCTTTAAAAGTAGTATTGTCTTCTTACCCCAAAAGCAACAGTTAATATGTTAAGAATTTTCACTTCTACAAAGCCCATTTATTTTACTAGGATAAAAAGGAAGTTCATAGGGTAAACTATCTCAAGATATATCATTCACTAATTTAGGGCCAAATTTTAGAGTGCAGTATATTTGACAAACTTGGAATAGTAAGGATATGAATTAGTGAAACGTCTGTATCATAAGTTATGTAAAATAAGTTCCTGTAGATCTCAGCCTTTTTGGAGATATGAATAATTTTAGAATTTGTTGAAAACTACAGACTATCTCCCCAGAAAACACACACACACACACACACACACGCAAATTATTTGTATACAACAGTTCAGGAACTCTCAGTGACGTTGTTCCTTATCCATAAATTCCCTGCCAGTAGATCCCATCCTCTGCTCCCTTGTACCTGCCTCCCCAGTTTCTCAGACCACAAGAACGGTTACATAAATCTGTTATCAAAACCACAGAAGTCTGTTTAATGAAGGCTGAACAAAAGTTCCTAATTATGAATCACACCACCATCAACAGCCATTTATCAACTACTGTAAACTAGTTGGGTCTCCTAATGGTTTAAACATCGCATTCTTCAAGCCCTTTATTCCAAAAAGTAAGTTTGATTGAATGGAAAGAAATATAGTGTTAATTTCTTGCGTTGGAATAAATGAACTCATGCGCATCTCACCGGAACGTTGACACCTGCGTCCGCATCCCCCACCCAAGAATTCCTTCCTGGCGCGCAGCCTGTATCCCTCCGCCTCTTCTCGCTTCCACTCCCCACTCACCTTCCCAGGAAGGCTGCCCTCTCCTTTACCTACTCCTCCTCTAGGTGCCCAAGAACTTCTTTCAGTGCCTCGCAGTCCTTGCCTTTCTTGGATGTAATCCCTCTCCCGTCTCTCATCTCTGGACCAAGGGTCCCGTGAAGGCTGAGATTTCATGTTTCTTTATATACATCTGAAAGCCTGAGACAGCATTTAGCACATTTATTCGCACAAACAATAAAAGTTTGTGGATGAATACATGAATGAAGGAATCTTTTCTGTATTTGTACATTTACCTAAAATATTTTTTTAGTGTGATAAGAACACAACATGGGGATCTACTCTCTACATCGCAATAGGGTATTGTGAACTACAGGCACAAAGCTCCCTCAGGGGCTAACCTTTGCTAATTTATGATTGTAAGCACAAAGGAGCCCTCAAGTACCTGTTTTCAGTTTATTCTATGATATTTACATGGAAGGACTGAATGAATCGCAGTAATAGACAAAGAACTGTAATATTTAAGTCTGCATGCAACAGAGCACCCCAAAGGCATGGAAAATGAAGTGGACCCACATATATGATTTATGGTTCCTTTCTACTTGGGATAATTTTTGATTTCACACTGGAATGTTCTTGATTTAAATATAATTCAGGTCATCTCACAGGTGTTAAAAACAAAACTAACCTTTTTTTTCAGAGTGTAGTGTATTTTATTCCTTTCAAAGACAGTAATATTACGTTTCATTGTATTTCTTTCCTTTCAAACTTCTTCCTTAGACTCCAAGTCATCATAGAAACTTCTCTCAAGTGCCTGCTGATGCTTTTGTGTCTTCAGCACAAAAGCAGAAGAACAGGTGAGAAGTCTGCCGAGTCCTCTGTGCTAATACCTGCTGGTCACCTGGAGAACAAGACCCAGCCATCCTGCCTCTTTCCTCTCCCCTCATTGCTTCTCTTCTGGGAACTATTGATAATGGAATAATTTCACCTGATATAACTAACATTCTCTAGAATTTATTTCTTCTGAAAAAAAATTTTTGCAATCAAATCAGCCAGTAAAATCGATCTTTAAACCATATCCTCCATTTGCCCTTCCTCATCCAGTTGCTCACGATGGTACTGAGAGGGTTTCTGCACTTCTGGGTCTGTTCACAGATTTACAGGATTCTGTTTCTTTTATTGAACGTGATTTAAAAACTTGTACATACTCTAGGCAAGCCCTTGCCAGCAGGGTGTGACAAAAGGGGTCACCTGTCAGCACAGTGCCTAAAATAGTTGTTAAATAATCTGCTGACTTCCCGCTTCAATCTAATTAACAGCTGTTGAGTCCTTCGCATCTCCCAAGTCTGTTGAACTTTTTCTTCTATTTCCCCATCTTGAAACAAACCAGGAGAAAACCCCAACAGTTAGCTTCTTGTCCTTTATACACACTGTTTTCAGACAAAGCTATGAAGAAGTTTCTGAAGGTGTAGGACTACATTTTAGTGGCGTTTCTTTTCCCCTTCTGTATGTCTTTTTTTTTTTTTTTTTCTGGTACGCGGGCCTCTCACTGTTGTGGCCTCTCCCGTTGCGGAGCACAGGCTCCGGACGCGCAGGCTCAGCGGCCATGGCTCACGGGCGCAGCCGCTCCGCGGCATGTGGGATCTTCCCGGACCGGGGCACGAACCCGTGTCCCCTGCATTGGCAGGCGGACTCTCAACCACTGCGCCACCAGGGAAGCCCCTGTATGTCTTAATAGGCAGTTTGCAGTGACCAGGACACAGTTCATGATAAAGACTGTGCATTTCTAGTAGGCATTCTCAATGTTCAGTACAATGGTCCTCAACTCTCCCCTACATGGAATCATCTGGAGAGCTTTAAAAAAAAAATAGTGCTTAAGACTCACAGATACAGAGAACAAACCAGTGGTTATCAGTGTTGGGGGAGGGGCAGGTACAAACCACTGGGTGTAAGACAGGCTCAAGGATGTATTGTACAACATGGGGAATAGAGCCAGTAATTTGTAATAACTGTAAATGGAAAGCAACCCTTAAAAATTATATAAAAATTTTAAAAAATTGATGCTTAGATCTCCATCCAGAATTCTGATTTAACTGATCTGTGGTGAAACTTAGGCACTGGTTTTGTATTTAAAAACCCCACCAGATGATTCTAAAGATTGAAAAATACAGATAGCTTTTTACAATTCATGGTGTATGAATTTGCATTTGATTGTGCTTAGATATATTTTGATACTTCAAAATTCTATCAAACAACCCAAAACACAACTGTTACCTTAAAGGCTGTATTTTTATTATGCACACAGCATTAAACACTATAACATTGATTTTATTCCCATCTTACTTTCGAAAATCCCAAATCACTTCTGAAAAGATGAACAAAACAGAGAATACATGCACTTGTTCTTTGCTCATGTGTTGGTATGCCACAGTATTTCTGTTTTACTTTAAAATTATTCTGCTCTGTTCTTCTACTGGTAGTTCATCCTTTTCTGATCACTGCATGAATGAAAATAGGAAAAGAGGAGAATTTGGGGAAAGAGGACAATTTGGGGAGTTCCTGGCTGGGGTCAGTTTTAGGGAGACCTGCTATCTGGGGAGCTATCCTTCTGCACATGGTGAAATGCTCTCCACTCCTCCACGGCAAGAATTGTTGGCTGAAGCCCAATAGAGAACTCCAGGAGTGAATCGGCCAGTGAAATATTTATGCCTGTAAACCTTGTGAGATGGCCCCAGACTGGGACATGATGAAAGGGAACCCAAAATTGGGTTTTACAACTGAAATAAATTTCACACACATACACACACACACACACACACATACACACACAATGTTTTTAAAACAACGTAGCTACAAAGAAGCCCACAAACCTCATGAACTAGACTGTGGTATGCTTACTGGGACCACTCACTTGTACCCACTCTATCTGCCTTCCTTCCAATCATGTTGGATAAAGTATTCCAACCCTTATCCAGGGTGCATCCCTTTTCCTCACAGGCTACAAATCCCATCTTCTCTCAGAGACTTTCTCTCGTACTTATCCTGTATCTCTCGTAGCATCAATTTCTCCTTCTGTACTAGAAGAATCACGTCAGAGAGCAAAGTTGCTTTAAAATAAAAGAAAACAAAGCAAAACAAAAAGCAGCAAAATCACCAGGCCTAAACCCAGCTCCAGTCCCATCTCTCCACCCACGTTCAAAGCAAAATTTCTTGCAGAAGCTATAAGTCATTATCTCCCCCCCCCACCTCCTTTTCTCTTCCCCAGCTGGTCCTTCCCCCTCAACTCCACCAGGAAGGCTCTTCACCACCTGCTGCCAGGTTGCCAAACACAACAGTCCATTTTCTGGTCTCTCTGAATTCATCCTCTTTGCAGCATCTGGCCCAGCTGACCATCCCCTCTTTCTAGAAACTCATTCTTTCCAGCTCCTGTGACAATGCATTTCACTAGCTTTCCTTCCAGGACACTGCCTGCTGCTTTGCTGCTCTGCTTTTTCTCCTTTAATTAACTAATATTTTGGTAACAGTTTTACCAATATATAAGTCACATACCATATAGTCACTCATTTCAAGTGTATAATTCAGTGTTTTTTTGTGTGTGTATTCAGAGTTGTGCAAGCATCGCTACAATCAATTTTAGAACATTTCATCACTTCAAAATGAAACCTTATACCTTTTTGCAGTCATTCTTCATTTCCTTTTAATCATCTCCCTCCCACCAGCCTTTGGCAATCACTAACCTACCTGCAAGAACAGGTATTGGATTTTTTCAAGTTCTTTTTCTACTTATGATATAATCATGTGATTTTTTTTTCTTCTTTAAGCCTACTGATGTGATGAATTGCATTAACTGATTTTTGAATGTTGAAGCAGCCTTGTATATCTGGGATGCCTGGTTGTGGTGTATAATTCTTTTTACACATTATAGGACTGGCCTTGCTAATATTTTATTGGAGAATTTTGCATCTGTGTTCATGAGAGATATTGGTCTGTAGTTCTCTTGTCTTGCAATATTTTTGTCTGGTTTTGGTATTAGGGTAATGATGGCCTCATAGAATGAGTTAGGAAGTATCCCTCCTGCTTCTATCCTCTGAAAAAGATTGTAGATAATTGCTATAACTTCTTTCTGAAATACCTGGAATTCACAAGTGAACCCATCTATGCCTGGTGCTTTCTGTTTTAAGGTAATTGTTGATTTCATTAATAGATATGGGCCTATTCACATTTACTATTTCTTCTTGTGTGAGTTTTGGCAGATGTGTCTTTCAAGGAATTGGTACATTTCTCCTACTTTAACAAATTTATGTACATAGGGCTGTTCACAATATTCTGTTATTATCCTGCAATGTTCATGGGATCTGTAGTGATGTCTCTCTTTCACTTCTGATATTTGTAATTGTGTCCTCTCATTTTTTCTCTTACAGATTTTGACTGTTTTAAATAACCAGTTTTTGGTTTCATTGATTTTCTCTATTGATTTCTGCTCTAATTCATATTACTCCTTGTCTTCTCTCATTTCCATTCTGTCTCTCTAGATTTGCCTATTCCGGATATTTTATATAAATGAAATCATTGTGATCCCATTTTCAAAGTTCACCCATGTTGTAGCATGTATTAGTACTTCATTCCTTTTGAATTGCTGAATTATGCCACATTTTACACCACCTTTTATTTATCCATGCATTAGCTGGTGGACATTTGGGTTGCTTCTGGTTTAGGACTATTATGAATAATGCTACTATGAACATTCATATTCAAGTTTTTGTGTGGACATACATTTTCATTTTTCTTGGGTATATATCTAGAAGTGGAATTACTGGGTTATATGGTGAATCTATGTTTAACCCTTTGAGGAACTGCAAGACTGTTTTCCAGAGTCAGTGCACTATTTTATATTCCCATTAGCAGTGTATGACGGTTCCAATTTCTCCATATCATCCCCAGCACTTACTGTCAACCATCTTTTTTATTAGAGCCATCCTAGTTGAAGTGAAGTGGTATCTTATTTTTGTTTGGTTTGCATTTCCCTGATGGCTAATGGTGTCAAACCATTACTAGTACATTTCATGTACTAATTGGTCATTTATATATCTTCTTTGGAGAACTGTCTATTCAGATCCTTTATTCATTTTTAAAATTGGGTTATTTGTCCTTTTATTACGCAGTTGTAAGAGTTCTTTATATATTCTGGGCACTAGACCCTTATCGAA
Source organism: Monodon monoceros (assembly GCF_005190385.1). Classification (NCBI taxonomy): domain Eukaryota; kingdom Metazoa; phylum Chordata; class Mammalia; order Artiodactyla; family Monodontidae; genus Monodon; species Monodon monoceros. Next base: position 8,975,482 of record NW_021703771.1, on the reverse strand, counting down.
TATATGATTTGCAAATAGTTTCTCCTATTTTATGGGTTTTCTTTTTATTTTCTTGATGGTACCTTTTGAAGTACAAAAGTTTAAAATTTTGATGCAGTCCAATTAATTTATTTTTTCTTCTGCTGTTCATGATTTTGGTGTCATATCTAAGAATCCTTTGCCAAATCCCAAATCTTGATGATTTACCCCTAAGTTTTCTTTTAAGAACTTTATAGTTTTAGCTCTTACCTTTAGGTCTTGATCCATTTTGAGTTATTTTGTATATGGTGTGAGATCAGGGCTCAACTTCGTTCTTTTGCATGTGGCTATCAAGTTGTCCTAGCACCACTGGCTGATGTCACCGCCTCCTTGTTTTAAATACCTATTGCATATTAACAAGTCCATCCACATGTGTAGCAGGTATCTCCAATTGAACACGCAAGAAGAGAATTCTCGAGTTTTCCTTACTAACTTATCACTGCTCCTTCTCCAGTCTTCCCCAACTCAGTGAATGATATCATTACAGACACTTGTTCAAGCCAATAATTTATCCTTGTCTTCTTTACCTGATCCATCAGCAAGTTCTCTTAGCTCTATCTTCAAAACACATATTAAATCCATTCTCTTGATCATCTCTTCTCTTTTCTATCTATCTTCACTTTCCAGGTGATTTCACCTAGTTCCATGGCTTAAATACTATCTATATGCTATACACACTGTGATAACACAAATTCCTATCCCTAGTTTCATCTCCTACACTGAACTTCAGTCTTATATATATACAACTGTCCAGTAGACAACTCCACGTGGATATTTAACAGGCATCTTGAACTTAACATGTCCAAAAGAAAGCACTTGGTTCCCACCCCACCACCACCACTGCTCCGTACATTCCATATTTTCTCGCTCCCATCTCCAGCAAATGGTACCACCATTCACCTATTTGTTCAGGATAAAAGCCTTGGCATTTTCTTGGCTCCTTTGCTATCACACCCAATATCCAATTGTTTCGCAAATCCTGCAGGCTCTCCCTTCGAATTACATCCAGAACATGACCACTTCTTACTACTTACAACGCTACCAACATTGGCCAAGCCGCCATCACCTTTTAGTCTCCAAACAGTCCCTCTGCTTCTTTTCTACCTCCCCACACCCATTGCCTTTTTTTTTATACAGCCACCAGAGCGATTCTTTTAAAATATAGACTCTCTCTCCAGAAGCTTCCAATGGCTTTTCATACAATTCAGAACAAGATCCACAGTCCTCACTGTGGCCTACCTGGCTGTGCACCATCCTGCCCTCGCCTCCTCCCAGCTTGCTGCTGTGGTCACTCTCGAGCACACCCCACCCCGGGGTCCTCTGGCTGGCCCTGTGCCCGTGTCCTCCTTTTCCAGACACCACAGTGCTGGTCCCTAACTTCACTTATGTCAGATCGGAGGGCTTCCTTCACCAGCCCACCTGATACAGGTCCACCTCCCATTGGTCCCCTCCACTGGCAATATTCTCCACTGAATATAGACTACATGAGGACAGCTTCTTTGCATTGGATCCTTACTGCATGTCCAGTGCCCAGAACAGGATTGGGCATCCAATATTGCTATCAATAAATACTGTTGAACGAAAGAATGAATAAACCAACGTCTTTATTACGACCTTCCTAGTTTAAGCCACTGTGGTCTCTGCCTGACAATTCAGTAATTGCCTAACGGGTCTTCTGGCTTCCACTTTGCCTCTCTTGGTCCAAGCCATCACACAACGCAGTCCCAATACAACACAATCCATCCACTGCACTTGTGCGCTACATCCAGACCCCTTCCACGTAGCATAGGAGGCACACAGGAGCTGTCTCCTGCCCAAGTGTCATCATCCAGGTCCACACTTCCACCTTGATCAGTAGTAACTCCAGTCAGACGGACCCTCAAACACCCCCAGCTCGCTTCCCTCTCAGGGTCTTCTTTTGTGCTAACTTGTCCTTCTTCATGGAACACTCATACCCCAGGCTTCACAGGGCTGGCTTGTTTTTGGTCACTGAGACTTCAGTTTAAATATCACCTCATCAGAAGGGACTTTCCTAACCACCTAGTGCAATGCAAACACCGGTCGCTCTGACTCACTGCTCTCTCCATAGCTCTTATTTTCTTTTAATTTAATTTTTTGTTGAAGGGTAGTTGATTTACAATGTCGTGTTAGTTTCAGGTGTACGGCAAAGTGATTCAGTTATACATATCCTTTTTCAGATTCTTTTCCCTTATGGATTATTTCAAGAGTTCCCTATGCTCTACAGTAGGTCCTTGTTGTTTCCCTATTTTACATGTAGTAGTGTGTATACGTTAATCCCAACCTCCTAATTTGTCCTTCCCCCCAACCGTTCCGCTTTGAATGAATTTATATACAAAACAGAAATAGATCCACAGACATAGAAAACAAACATGGTTTCCATAGTCCTTATCTTGACCTAATATTCTTCTCTCTTACTGATGATTGCCCGCCTTGCCCCCTCCCAGTCCCAACTAGAATATAAGCTCCAAGAGATGAGGGATGATCGTGTTTTCCTTGTTCGACATAGTATCCCCAGCACCTACTACGGTCATCGGCACACACTTGATGCTTAATATTTATTTCTTGCATCAAATAGTTTGTAGTTTTTAATATTATCTGATTGCATACAGCTTTTCTGGTTAGAGGAGTATATTCTGGTAAATCCTGATACAGTTCTTTGTTTGTTTGTTTGCTTTTTTTGCCATTCATTCCAAATGAGCACAATTTTGAATCGGGACAAATTTTCCAATTAAACTAGCGGGTGTTTCCTCAGGATTAAGAGTCACAGATCGACAACATCTGCTTAGTGTTCTGAGTGGACCTTTCTAGTGACTTGGGTCACCTAGAGTTTCTCTTCCTCTTCTGGGGGGCTATGACCCACATAATGATCATAAGACCTTCTAGTTGTACAGTAACTTGGAGTCACAGAGTCACTTACAAAAGCAAGCTCTTGATCTGCCCCCAACCCTGTATTCATTAGGGTTGTATATTGAGATGGAGAGAAAGTGCAAAGAGATGAATGACTTTCCCAAGGACACAGGGCAAGGAGCTCTGTTCAGGTTTCTCTTCTCTCCCCACGTCTTGCTCTGTCCACAATAGCACATGATCACCTGTCAAGGGACTTTTTGGAAACATGGAATGTTAAAAATGCATCTTCCCCCTCTTCAGGTTTTCTCTCTCCTTACTTGCAAAACCTTTACTAGGATACTATGGAATTCATTAAAAATATATTTTTTAATTAATAAATGAAAAAGAATACCATGGAATTCAGAGGAAGTGCTGGCTGGACCCTTTCTTTTGTGACAGAAATTACCATAGAAGTCATGGACTTGAAATGAACACCTCTCCTCTGATAACATAATTTGTTCTGGTACTAAAATATTAGAATTACAAGAATTTATATTTTAATTACTCAGCCATAAAAGGGAATGAAATTCTGCCATCTGCAGCAACATGGATGGACCTAGAGAATATTATGCTTAGTGAGATGAGTCAGACAGAGAAAGACAAATACTGTATGATCTCACATATATGTAGAATCTAAAAAATAGTACAAATGAATATATATGCAAGACAGAAACAGACTCACAGACATAGGAAACAAACTTGTGGTTATCAAAGGGGAGGGAGGGCAAACTGACAAATTAGGGGCATGGGATTAACAATTACAAACTACTATGTATAAAACACAAGTAACAAGGATGTAGTGTACAGCACAGGGGATTATTGCCATTATCTTATAATAACCTATAATGGAATATAATCTGCAAAAATACTGGATCACTACACTGTACACCTGAAACTACATGATACTGTAAATCAACTATACTTCGATAAAAAGTAATTTATATTTTAGGCTTTCCAATACGAAGAATCTTGACACAAGACAAGAAAGGGCACCAAACATGACTTGTAACTGACACTTTATTTATTTATTTAAAAGAAGGATTTATTGCAAAACACTGGAAATTTGCAAACTTTGGGGAAAGAATATGACAGGAGATGAGTAAATGTGTGGGAGAAAGACGAAAAATAGGTTCTTGACCCTGTAATTTAAACTCCCACTCTGTTTCTCCCATACGTCTCCACAGATACTGTTTATCATAACTCATCCCTTTCAAGCCAGCACAGCCTGCCTGGGGGGCTAATGACACCTGTTTAAAAAATAATTAAGGTAAGTTTGTTGATATTTTTCAATGTGCTGTGGAAGTGACACATCCAGGGACCAGGACACTAGCACTTTTCCAGAAAAATAAATAAGAAGATATTTCTTTATAAGAAGGATAATTTTAATGTTTGTAATACATGATATTGCATCGTTCGCCGTTCATAGGTAACGAAAATCTACCATTTATGGAACGAATTTTTATTGCTGTTATATGAAAACAGGTCTGATTCTGGATAGTAGCTCATCCATCTAATTGTGTAGGGTTGTTTTGTGTGTTTACTACAAGCACAACTAAAATGGTTCACTGCTACTCAATTAGCTTTATATCTTGGGAAGATGACATTAAATGTTTAAATCAGATTCAAATAACAATGAGAAGCCAATTTAGCAGAAAGCATAAAAGGCAAATTTCACTCAAATGGATGAGCGTGATATACTAACTTAAGTAATTCTCGAGACACAGCAGTGAATGTAATGTGTTCAAACAGCAGCAAACCATGTGTAGGATTACTTACTCATTTCATCACCACAGAGGGCCATCGTCTTCCTGTTTGGACAATAGGTTGTGTTTATTCTAGGATCTAGGAAAATTCGCCCAGCTTTGGATGCTAATCTAAATTGGATTCCTGGAGGATTCCAACAGTATCACATTTCTGGCCGTACTGCACTGCCTCTTGTTCCTGACATTCTCCAAATCCACCAGTGTCAAGCACTGGTTGCCCACCGTGAAAGCTCAAGTCTGATGAAAATGATGAACGATCTGATGTCACATCATTAAATGTGTCATCTTCGGTCAAGAGACGTGGAGCCTCTGAATTAAAAACATATTGACAAAAACACTCTAAGGTTACCCAGCTAGTCAGGGGCTAAGTCTTCTCCGCCTCTCTTCCCTGCACTTCCTCACTGAATTGAACCTTACACACTGATACCTTTACCTCTGTCACGTTACAAAGAAAAGCCTTCTTCCTGATTGTGTTACCCTATTCTTTGTTTCCCCCCAGCATTTAATGTGATTTTATGAACTCTTCATATTTGATACGTTTGATTGGCCCCTCTAATGGGGTGCCTCTGGCTAAGAGCGAATACTTCCTGCAGGTGGGGCTGGGAAGAAGGAACATGTTTCCCGATCACACCCCTGACCTGGCTCTAGCGATGAAGGGGGTGTGTGGGCCTCGCGGCCACTGTGGCGGGGAGGAAAAGGCCCTTCCAGAGCCTGGCTTTGGACACTCCAGATACCGTCTCGGAATCTTGAGGCCTCCTGCTTATCAAAGGTATCCAACTGATCCTGCTGCTATTGGGGTAAGAATATCTTAAGTGTAACTCCACCGCACACTTGGGGAGAGCTAGCTGTCACATTTTAGATTACTGTCCCCTCTCCCCAGTCCTTATTCAAAGATGTAAATACTAAACAAGAAAATACGCATATTGCAGTACTGCAGAGAGGTCTCTGAGAACCAGAGGTCAAATTAGCCACATAAAGAAATGAAGTGACATTTGGAGAACATGTATGTTATTTAATAATCCTGGAAGCATTGTGGAAAATTATGACTTTATAACCTTTCATGTTTATATTTGTGATGATTAAATCATACTTATATGGCTGTGTTTTGGTAGGTTATTAAGAAACACGTACATATGTTAATTTTTATTTATAGTGCAGCTTAGAAAACACATTATTAGGAAGAAGGCTAAGAGATACGGGGATATATGTTTATGTGTAGCTGATTCACTTTGTTATACAGCAGAAACTAACACACCATTGTAAAGCAATTATACTCCAATAAAGATGTAAAAAAAAAGAGACAGAAGGCTAAAGAGGGAAAGATAAAAGGAGAGAATAAAGCTGTAAAAATATTTTAGAGACTGTCAGTTAGTCATAAAATTAGTCATGATTTTTATCTACTGAAACTTATGTGGAAATGACCGTATAATTTTATGTACTCTTGCGTTTTGTAATCTTTAAAAATATTTAAGTTCTTCTTATCTCAGAATCTGTAAAATGATAGTGATTACAGCTAGTTATTTTGTTAAAGCTCTTTTCCCAAAAGGGCTATAATTCCAAGAGAAAAGAGACAAATAAATTGACCACTCCTGGCTCTTAATATTTTTTTGCAATTTTTATTTTCCATCTGAAAGTGAACAAAGTAAGACTGCCCAAGGGCCAATGTAACAATGTCATATTCCACACAGGCCTTATATACTTTAATTCTTTTATTTCCTAAGAATCAACAAAGGCATCCAAAAACAGGACCACCCCCCGACAGAATGTGACAACGTACAGAAGGGTGACTACTATCATTGCTAAATATATGGAACAAATAATATAATAAAATCTGGCCACGACCATGGACTCAAACTAGGAATTAGAAATTAGTTACAAAAACTAAAAGTATAAACACAGAATGTGAAACAAGGTAGATGTGTTTCTTTTTTTCCTGTTGAGCTGCCTTTGTGAACATCTTCTGTTGAGTAGAGTCACTGCTGTACTTTTCTTCCCTTCAGATGAGCAGACCAGATATGCAAGTGCCTTTAGGGTTTGGTTCATCAGTTCTGACAATAGGTAGAGTCTTATGTTATGAAGAAGAGTGATGTGTAAATGGGCAGAAGTATCCAACCAATAACTGGTGAAGAAATAACACCCGCCCCCTGTAGCCCACAGGGTTTCCATGGGAATCCTGTCTATATTAGCTTTGGCAGAGAGGAGCGGCTATTTTTAGAGGATTTGAAAGCAACTAAGAATGCCTTTCACTTTTATTCCAAAGCTGATTTGGTATCTACAGTTATGAACCCTCAGCCCGCATACACATACCACACACACACACACACACACACCCCACTACACACACTCCTGAAAAAAGTGATTGTATTCAATTTGAACTTGGGTGCAGCCTGAAATCCAAAGCCAGTCACTTGGTCTCTTTTTCCACATCATTCAGGGGCTGACAAGCCTGCCTTTTTAATTAGCTCTAATTGCTCCTAAAGATTTACTCAGGAGATTAGACCTAAATCTGGAGGCCAGCGCTGCACTCGCAACAGGCCCTTGCCCGGTGCAGCCGGACCGACAGACCTGGTTGATCAATGAAAGTTACTGACTGCGGACGAAGCCCAATAGGATGAAGGGAAAGCCTGTCACCCGGAAAGGGGCTCCTTTCCCCCATGATTGTCTGCTCCAGGAGCCCAGGGTCATCGTCTGCTCTGCCCAGAAACAGGGGCCCCCAACCCTTGCAGTGAGGGCCCTCTCATCTGCACATCTTTTCTTTCTTCCTTTTCTTCTCACCATGCTTTTAAGTCTCACAGGCACTTGGATTAAAAAAAGACTGGAGTGTGTGTGTGGGTGTGAAGCTTTGTCCCTTTGTTTGTATTGTGCTTCTTTTACTTTATTTATTTATTTAATTTTAACTTTTTTTAACGTGACTATTAAATGTACGACGTTTACCTTTCAGCAGTATTTAGCAGTATCTCTGTGGGTGTGTTTAGCTGGTAGTTTCCCCTCTAGGGAGGGGCTTTCTCTGGAGGGAACGCCTGTTAGCAGGGTGACCTGCGGTTTTATATTTCCATCCAAACCATATTTTGAGAATGGAAGAGGCATAAACTGGGACTGTTCCAGGTAAACTGGGAGGCACGGTTACCTCCCCACGGGGAAACAGTCCTCTGTTTATGTACAGGTTAAGACCTGGGCGATGCCTTCACTGGAAACAATTGTTCCCAAATCCTCAGCTACTGGATCACCGTTCTCTGGGGCAGCACAGAGGTGGGAAGAGGCAGACCATTCTCACAGGAAGCCGAGACTGGATACGCTCCTCCTTCAACGTCAGCCAAGATCAGCTTGAACTGATCTCTCTTCCTTCTGCTGAAATATGTTTTTTGCGCTTATAACTGAAATGGGAAAGCGACTGAAAGCCTAGGAGAAAAGGGACTTTGTTTGCTAAGATTTATGTCTTTTGACCTCAGACTCACAGCACCAAAATTTATGGATCAGTTTTAGGACTGAGACACATCTCCACATCTCTTCCTTCTTAGAGAGGAATCGTAATGAGGAGATGACGTCTCTCCTAAGGATTTGATGCACTTCTGATCACTACCCAGCAGTGGTTTGGGGCCGGACAGCCAGGTTCACCTGAAATAAGAAGGATCACGTGGTGCCTTTGACTGTCTTTTGGCTTTAAAGTGTTTTGTCCGACAGAAGCTTCTTGAAAGTCAAAGATATCCTTTCCCCACTTATTCAACCTCTAGTTTCAATAGATTCTCTCTCATAATTACTCATGGTGAAATTTCTGGCCATTCTGGGCAATGTTAATTACCTCTTCTTAACACACTTTCATTCCTGTGGTTGTACTTTTAGGTCAACAGGGCCTTGCTCTGACACGCCTCCTTCTTACAGATGCGTAACTTCCTATTTTTTTTTTATAATGGTAAGCTAACGGAAAAATTAAAATGTAAATAAATATGCAGCACAGAGGGTGCACTGTAAATAACCGCCAACTGGTAATGTCAAAGGCGTCTTGCTATATCCTGGCCGTCAGTTCAGGCTTCAGCTCTGCCTAGAAGTCTGCTTTGACCTAAGCTCCTTGTAGTTGGGTAGCTGGTGAAGACACAAAGAGTACATTTACACCTGTCCTCCCGAACCCTTCTGGGTTATCTGTGACTACAGATTTGATAAAGCATGCTTTTTCACACAAATTAATAAAATTGTCTAGTAAAAAATGTCTTAAGATCCTGAAAAGTGATATAAAATAAAGACACAGGAAAAATTAAAATAACAATACTTCTAAAATAGCATAGCTTTAAAGTGCCCTCACATGAACAGCAAAACAGAAAGGTCATTGCTGATGGGAGAAACGAGGGCTGGGGTGACGCATGTGGGTCACACGTAGAATTCCACGTTCTTATAGAAAACTTAGGAAGCTCAGCTTTGAGGTCATAATCCTCTGAACAGTGTCCTGGGCTGAGAAGCGGGGATTATGTTCTTCCTGCAGCATCGCCATCCTGCAGTGTCTGCATCCTGCTTTCCTCCCTGGGCTGCGTGGGGACCTCTGGGCATCCTGACTCGGTGTGAGACTCGCGCAGTCCTTGTGGCTCGGTCTGTGCTGAGCTTCCTTCACCCGCTGACCAGACCAGAAGCCACTTGAGAGCAGAGACTACGCTACCGCGGTGGATGAATGACCTGGTCTGTGCCTGGCAAATAAATATTTCTTGATTTACTCTGAATCAAAAGCTAAGCCCCTCAAAGTCCAAAAAGAGCTAATTGACATGCCTTGTAATGTCATAATTAACTTTGTTCATTTTCTTTTATTCTTAGAAATGGATTTAAACAAGTGTTAATTCCCCAATTACATTAATTTTTCATGGTGGAAAATTCTAAAAAGGAAACCAACAAAGGTATGTGCACAAAAGATGTATATATTTCCCTTAAAAGACGCCTTCGATGCACACTGACCAGGCAATGTCACGTGAACAGCGTTTTCCTAGGGTGCCTTACTCAACAAAATTTGCTTTATCTCTCACTCCTGCTATGATTTAATCTGATCGCATTTTCTAAAGGGCTAACGTAGAAGTATGCTGCATGAAAAACTCAATTTGTATAATAATGTTAAATTTCTTCACAACAGCCCAGCATAAATGAAAATAATATTATTTCATGGACATTAACATTATTCTTTATATTTGAATTGCTATATTAATTCCATACACCTAGTAGGCGGCTTTCACTATGCAGAAGCTGGTGTTGCTTCTGATATAATAACATGTAAGCATTTCAAGAGAATCATGAAACTTTGTTTTCTTGTATGCAGTCCAGGTTCAAAGGAATTAAAAATAACTATAGTTTTATTAATAGATTTAATTTCCTTTAATCAAGTATGTATATTTAAATTATTTGAGTACATATGAACAGGGAATGCTAAATATGTTCTAGAGATCAGTTGGCTATTAATCTTACATATAAAATTTATAGGAATTAAAATAAGTACAATGTAATAAATAGGAATTTAGGCAGATCACAAGGTGAATCTCATCACAGCCGTCACCCCCAAATTCTCCTCAACCTTGAGCCATGGAATTTATAGCACTTTCACAATTACTGCTTTTGGGGAAATGATTCTAATGCTTATGTAGAACTATATCCTTTGGGGTCATGATAAATAATCTCTAAAATCAAAAACCCCACAAGGAACTAATAATATACTTCTGAATAATTAACAACTAAGATAAGAAAAGATGCTCCCAGCAATATAGGCTCCATTCTAAAACACATGTAAAATGGAGTTCCAAAATGCTTTGAGCCATTTCAAACCCAGAATCTGTTAACACTTGTGTTTGTCTAAGAGGTGGAAAGGGGAGGTCCACTTCAACAGAGGAGGTAGAGGACGCCGAAAACCACAAGATGAAGCTCCCCTTCTTCAAAGACCAAAGCCAGAAGATGCACAAAATTTCAACTTCTCTTGAGCCCCTGAGGTGCAAGGCAACCAAGTAGACTGAACTCCAAAAAGTGACAGGCCCACCTAAGGGAAGCGCACAAGTGTCTCATCTTTGGAAAAGCGTGAGAGGAAGAGGGGGCCTCCCTACAGAGGGGAAATAAGAAATTAGATAATATTCTAGTGAATTTGTAAGGAAGAAGCATGGACTAATACGTCAGTTTGAAATAGCCGGGGACTCCACACATAGGGAGTCCACACTGGCTCATCAACTCTTGTCCCTGGGCCCCCACCCGGTGCCCGTGGAAAGGTGGGAGGGTCCCTGTCTAGGCATAAGCTTGCAGGTGACCAGCTGGGGGACAGGCATGGACTTAGCAGCCCTGTGGCACAAGAAAAGTTAAAGGAAGTTCTTCAGACACAGCGCACGTGATACCAGATGGCAACCTGGAGCTATCCAAAGAAATAAACAGCACTGGAGATGGCAAAAAGAAAGTCCATATGAAAGGTATCTTTTCTCACTTTTAAAGATAATATGATTGCCTAAAGCAAAAATAGTAACAATGTATTGTGAGGTTTATCTAGAGAAGTGAAACAGGTGATAAGAATAGCACAAAGGATGGGAAGGAGTAAATGCAGTATGTGGTGAAGGTTCTCAAATTACAGATGAAATACTATAAAGCTATTTGAAGGTAGACTGTGATAAGTTAAAGATGTATATTGTAAAATCTAGAACAAGTAAAAAATTTTAAAAGAACAACTACTCATAGGCCAATAATGGAGATAAAACAGAAGAATAAAAAAACATTTAATTCAAAGATAGGAAAAGAAGAAAAAGGAAGAAAGAGCACGTGGAATTGATAGAAAACTACTAGCAACATGGTAGATTTAAGTCCACTATACCAACAATCACATTAAATATAAAGGAGCAGGATACAAAATTAATGCACAGAAATCTTTTGCATTCCTATACACTAATGATGAAAAATCTGAAAGAGAAATTAAGGAAACACTCCCAATTACCACTGCAACAAAAAGAATAAAATACCTAGGAATAAACCTCCCTAAGGAGACAAAAGACCTGTATACAGAAAAGTATAAGACACTGATGAAAGAAATTAAAGATGATACAAACAGATGGACAGATATACCATGTTCTTGGATTAGAAGAATCAACATTGTGAAAATTACTATACCACCCAAAGCAATCTACAGATTCAATGCAATCCCTATCAAACTACCACTGGCATTTTTCACAGAACTAGAACAAAAAATTTCACCATTTGTATGGAAACACAAAAGACCCCGAATAGCCAAAGCAATCTTGAGAAAGAAAAATGGAGCTGGAGGAATCAGGCTCCTGGACTTCAGACTATACTACAAAGCTACAGTAATAAAGACAGTATGGTAGTGGCACAAAAACAGAAATATAGATCAATGGAACAGGATAGAAAGCCCAGAGGTAAACCCATGCACATATGTTCACCTTACTTTTGATAAAGGAGGCAAGAATATACAATGGAGAAAAGACAGCCTCTTCAATAAGTGGTGCTGGGAAAACTGGACAGCTACAGGTAAAAGAATGAAATTAGAACACTCCCTAACACCATACACAAAAATAAACTCAAAATGGATTAAAGACCAAAATGTAAGGCCAGACACTATGAAACTCTTAGAGGAAAGCATAGGCAGAACACTCTGTGACATAAATCACAGCAAGATCCTTTTTGACCCACCTCCTAGAGAAATGGAAATAAATACAAAAATAAACAAATGGGACCTAATGAAACTTCAAAGCTTTTGCACAGCAAAGGAAACCATAAACAAGATGAAAAGACAACCCTCAGAATGGGAGAAAATATTTGAAAATGAAGTAACTGACAAAGGATTAATCTCCAAAATATACAAGAAGCTCATGCAGCTCACTTTCAAAAAAACAAACAACCCAACCCAATAATGGGCAGAAGACCTAAATAGACATTTCTCCAAAGAAGATATACATATTGACAACAAACACATGAAAAGTTGCTCAACATCACTAATTAGAGAAATGCAAATCAAAGCTACAATGAGGTATCACCTCACACCAGTCAGAATGGCCATCATCAAAATATCTACAAACAGTAAATGCTGGAGAGCGTGTGGAGGAAAGGGAACCCTCTTGTACTGTTGGTGGGAATGTAAACTGATACAGCCACTGTGGAGAACACTATGGAGGTTCCTTAAAAAACTAATAATAGAACTACCATATGACCCAGCAATCCCACTACTGGGCATATACCCTGAGAAAACCATAATTCAAAAAGAGTCATGTACCACAGTGCTCATTGCAGCTCTATTTACAGTAGCCAGAACATGGAAGCAACCTAAGTATCCATCGACAGATGAATGGATAAAGGAGATATGGCACATATATACAATAGATTTTTTACTCCACCATAAAAATAAACAAAACTGAGTTATTTGTAATGAGGTGGATGGACCCAGAGTCTGTCATACAGAGTGAAATAAGGCAGAAAGAGAAAAGCAAATACCGTATGTTAACACATATATATGTTATCTACAAAAAAAAACTAACAAAAAAATGGTTCTGAAGAACCTAGGGGCAAGACAGGAATAAAGACGCAGACATAGAGAATGGACTTGAGGACATGGGGAGGGGGAAGGGTAAGCTGGGACAAAGTGAGAGAGTGGCATGGACATATATACACTACCAAACGTAAAACAGATAGCTAGTGGGAAGCAGCCGCATAGCACAGGGAGATCAGCTCGGTGCTTTGTGACCACCTAGACGTGTGGGATAGGGAGGGTGGGAGGGAGACGCAAGAGGGAGGAGATGTGGGGATATATGTATATGTATATGTATAGCTGATTCACTTTGTTATACAGTAGAAACTAACACACCATCGTAAAGCAATTATACTCCAATAAAGATGTTAAAAAAAAAGACGTTAAAAAAATGTAAATGCTCTAAACACTAATTCGGAGACAGAGACTGTCAACTTGGATTAAAGAAGGTCTCACCTAGAGGATGTGTGCAGAAGCACACTTTATAGAGACATGGATAGGTTAACAATCAAAGGATGAAAAATATGCCACATAAACACTAATCAAAAGAAAGCTGGGGCTTCCCTGGTGGTGCAGTGGTTGAGAGTCCGCCTGCTGATGCAGGGGACACGGGTTCGTGCCCCAGTCCGGGAAGATCCCACATGCCGCGGAGCGGCTGGGCCCGTGAGCCATGGCCGCTGAGTCTGCCCGTCAGGAGCCTGTGCTCTGCAACGGGAGAGGCCACAACAGTGAGAGGCCTGCATACCGCAAAAAAAAAAAAGAAAGGAAGCTGGATGACTATATAAAAGAAAGTAGACTCTGGAACAAGGAATATTACTAAGAAGGACATTATGCAATGATAAAGAGGTCAATTTTTCAAGAATTTATAAAAGCCTGAAAGTACCCAACAATCGAGCTTCAGAATCTGTGAAGCAAAGCTGACAGAGCTGAAAGGGGAGGTGACAGGCTCACAGTTGCAGGTGGAGACAGCAGCACCCTTTGCTCAGCCATCCACAGAGCAAGGAGGGGAAAGATTCAGCCACGCTGTGGAGGCTTTAACAACACCATCAACCAACCTGACGGAACTGACATTTAACAGCAGCCCCTTGACATCAAGAGAATGCACATTCTTTTCACATGTACACTGAACATTCACTAAGATAGTCATATTCTGGGCCATAAAACATATGTGGACAAATTTCAAAGATTTGGAATACTGTAAGGCAGGATGTCTCGAACTTGTCAGCATCGACATTTGGGGCCAGATAATTTTTTTGTTATTGGGAGCTTTCCTGTTCAATTTAGAGGGTTTAGCAGCATCCCCAGCCTCTACTCACTAGATGCCAGTAGCAAATCATCCTCCTTTTCCTAGTTGTGACAACCAAACACGTCTGCAGACATTGTCAAATGTCCCCTGGGAAGCAAAACTGTCCCCAGTTAAGAATCGCTGATGTAAAAGATGTTCTCAAAACACAACAAAAATCCAGTGGTACAGAAAAAAGATAATATATTATGCCAAAGTGCTTTTCTCCTGGAAATGCAGGATTGAGTCAATATTTGGCGACTGACAACAGCTGCGCTAATAATAATATAATCATCTCAGTGGATATGGAAACAGCATTTGACAAAATTCAGGATCCTTTATAATAAAAACCCTCAGGAAACTAGGAGTAGAAAGGAACTTCCTCAACTCGATAAAGGGCACCCACAACAAACCCACAATTAACACCACACTTAATGATGGAAGAATGAAGGCTGTCACCTAAGATCAGGAACATGGTAAGACTGCTTCCACTACTCCTATTCAGCCTCATAGTAGAGATCTTAGCCAATGCAATAAAGTATAAAAAAGGAGTAAGAGGTACATGGATCAGAAAGGAATAAATAAAACTGTCTTTTATTTGCAGACCACATGACGTCTATGTAGGAAAGCTCGAAGAATCTACATAACTTAAAAATAGACTGCTAAGAAAATGAGAAGCCATAGATTCTGAGAAAAAATTGGCAAAACATTTAATTAAAAACCTTTCTATTCAGAATTTATAAAGAACTCTTACAATCAATAATGAAAAACAAAGAACCCATTTTAAAAATGGGAGAAATATTTTAAAAGACACTTCACCTAAGCAGAGAAATGGGTGGCAAGTAACATGCAAAGATGCTCACCACCGGCAGGTATTAGAGAAATGCAAATTAACGCTACAATAAGACACCACTATAAGACAACTTGAAGGACTACAATTTCAAAAACTGCCTCTGCCATGTGCTGGTCTAGATACTGAGTGAGTGAAACTCTCACCCTGATGACTGGAATGCAGAGTGATAGAGCCACTTTGGAAAAATAGTTCGCAGTTTCCTATAAAGTTATCATACAACCCAGGATTATCTCTTCTACATATTTATCCACAAAAAATACCCCACAAAGACCTCTCTGAGAATGTTTATAGCAGTTTTATTCATAGTCACCAAAACCTAGAAATACATTAGTATTGGACTTGTGTTTTGTGGAACATTCAGAGGGCAAAGGTCTCTAAATGAAGCCAACAGTATATAAAGGGGCTGGAGTATGAATTCTGCTCTGTTCAGGAATTCAGTACCAGAATAAAGAAAGGATTGAAAAGTAACAAAAAACCAGATTGACTCCACAATTTCTTCCCCTACATCTCACAGTTTTCTCCTATTAGCCTACATATTTTAAGTTAGTATTTGACATCTTTTGTCTGTTTTAATAACAAATAAATTAAAAGCTTTCTTATATGAAAGCAAATTTTCCATCTTCTTAGCAAGTAAGGAATTGCATTGTATTTTAATTATTAATTTATAAATAACATTCCAACATTCACAGTGGGCACAGTTTTCCTGTCTCTTCAAAAACCCTTCTTCTAGAATGTAGAAGAACCTATAGCAATTGATTCTTCCCTTCCTGCCCTTTGTCACAGCATGCTGTACCCTGTTTCTGATAAAACCACTTATTCAAGTGACAGCAGTGTAAGGACCAGAAACACAGTGTCACAGATTACTAGGACAGAAACAGAGCTTCGGAATAATCTCATCTAGTTTCCTACTTGTAGGAGGGAGAAAATTCCAGCGGGTGTGGCGATCCTGTTTGCGTGATGGACCGCGGTGGTGCTGAGGCTGACGTTGGCGCCCATGTCAGTGGGTGAGGCGGGGCCAGGGTGAAACTAGTATGTTCTTAACACCCTGGCTTTTACTGCCCAGCTCATCTGCCTTGAGATAGAGCTATTTTTTGAAGAAAGCAAAAATAGGAAAAAGCTATTTTCTTTGCCTAAAATCCTCTTATCTTTTTTTTTTTTTATTTTGGCGGTACGCGGGCCCCTCACTGTTGTGGCCCCTCCCGTTGAGGAGCACAGGCTCCAGACGCGCAGGCTCAGCGGCCATGGCTCACGGGCCCAGCCGCTCCGCGGCATGTGGGATCTTCCCGGACCAGGGCATGAACCCATGTCCCCTGCATCGGCAGGCGGACTCTCAACCACTGCGCCACCAGGAAAGCCCCTCTTATCTTTTTTACTTGTTAACGCCTACTCAACCTCAGGTCTTAGCTTAAACGCCCGAGGCCATTCTTCCTGCCCTGGCATCAAGATCCTCCTCTTACGCACTTTATACTCACCTGTACTCTGAATTGTAGCACACAGCTTGATTTGAGAGAAGCAATTAGTTTGTAATTAGTGTCTTTTTAAAAATCTGTCTCCCAGTACAAATAATTTAAAATCTGTTTCCCAACTCAAATATAAACTCCACAAGTAAAAGGACAATGTCTTTCTTGGTGACCGCTGTTCACCCAGGACCTGATTCTGTGTGTAATTCAGGACATATGCTCAACACACCTATGATTTTTCACTAAGGAATCGCTGGCCATGCTGCAGAAATAGCTTAGCCCCCGTATGCAGCAAAAATCAAAGCCCAAGTCCCAAACAAAAAGCAAAAGATGTAACCCTGAAATCGAACACTATCACTTACTTGCTAATGATTTTGGGAAACTTAATAAACATTCTCACCATAATTAATCCTTTATAGGAATCTAGCACCAGGTAATGAATAGAGGTATGTGATATGTGTGCTCAGGACATAGAAGGTGGTCAAAAAAAGTGTAGAATCAATCCAGTGCTTTTCACTAAAGCACAGTGATGCCTCACTCAATCTTAATTACATTACATTTTAAGAACGTCTTTTCACAAAACAAGTTAAAGACAAAATACACATTTCTGGTTCAAGAATGAATTTATAAGGTGAAAACTAATGATATTTGACAATTACTGATTTTCAAAACTGGTAACTTCAAGTGATCCAAGCTATTTGATGATTTTGTATTCCAAGTATGCATATTTTCTCTACATTTATCCTTGTTATAACCAATGTGAATACGATCTGATGAAAGAAAAACTCACCAAACATACTTTCACGGTCCCCATTACCAATAGGAATAGTCTTAACTCCATAGCGTGTTGTTAAGCTGTCTCAAATCTGGCTTTAACCTACATTTTCATACATATTTTCTAGTCCCCTTTTCCACTCTGAGCCCAAATCCTACCAGACGATTCATTACCTGAATGCACCCTGGACTTTCCTGAGTCTGTGCCTTGGCTCACACGGACCCACTCCTTGGAAGTGTCTTCCAACATTTCTATCAAAAGCACTGTCTATCCCTTAAGATCCAGTTCAAATGTTTCTTACTCCTCGTCTATGCCTTTCCCTCCCCCACCACTGCCTTGCATAAACCTTCTGGTTTTTTGTTTTGTTTTTGTTTTAAAGTGGAGTTTATTGTTTATTTTTTTTACCCTTCTGGTTTTAAAGCTAGTTTTGGACAGGTTTTTTATTGAGCCAAATTGTGGGCTTCTTAATGGTAGGAACAACATGTCAGCCAGTTTTTGGCGCTCACTGCCAGCTCTGTCCAAATGAACATCTAGAATAATATCTTTGGTCAACCAGCGTACTCTGAAGGTGTATATTTTCGAGTGATACAAATTGGTGCAAGTCACTAAATACATGTTGAAGGGATGGAAGTGGGAGGATGTAACAGTACAGTCTGTTTTAGGATATTATAATCAGGTGAAAGGACTGATCTTGGGCACATTACACTTGGCATCATTGTCGCTTTGCTTACAAGATACAAGATCAGTCTAAGTGTGACCAGTGGCTCAGGCTTTTAAGAACTATGTATCTATTTAATTCAGAGCTTTTTAATTTCAAATTCAGTGATTTTAATATATCAAATGTATCCTTGATCATAGCGTGGCTTTACATTCTGAATTATCGGTGTTGTGGCTTTTTTAACCAAGTGGACTTAGAAAGCACCGTATTGTGGCAATATGAAAAATCACTTCAACTGAAAAAAAAAAGCTCATTGCTTTTCTATAGCTCAGCCTGTGACCAAAATCTGCCATCATCTGGTTTTATTGTTCATAAAATATTCCCAGAGTACATTGGTAATTCACTGGGGGTTATCTGACCTGAGTAAACTTTAAGTTGTGCTGTTTCCAAACCTGTGTGTTGAAATGGAATATTTTCTCTTTTGAAAGCTAAATCTAAAATGACACTGCACTTGGTTTCTAGTAAATCTTTATTATTAAATAATGAATACTTAATCATCAGACTTCATAGATTATTTATTTCCAGGACTTTCTTTCACTCTGGATATACGTAGTGCATGTGAACCCTCAAAACACTCTTTTAGGAGATGCATTTGGGAGTTTCTTTCCAACGTTTGTGAATGACTCACATTGAGGCCAGGCTATTTCCTTCTTTGTCACTTAAGTGTCCCCATTTATAAAAAGCATGTAGAATTTGCCATGTGTTATTCTGAATAGCATTTTGATAGCAAGATATACAGACCAAGGTTTTATGGAATTTAAATTCCATGTTATTTGCATTTCAATTTAAAAATTATGAATAATGAAGTAATTATGGGTTTTAAAAAAGGTTTTGTTTTTTTGGATAGTATTGTCATTGTAATTATAACCGGACCATGAATGGCGAGTACTTCCTTGACAGGCTATATTAATTTATATGTTTGCTTTTAATTAGATAATGCTTTCTGAAGAAACAAATAAAGAAATATTCTATGAAAAGAAAAACCAAAGGCCTCAATGGTATGTCAAAACAACCCTAAGTTGATTACATAAATGGAAATGAAAATATTTTGAAAAACTGTCAGTGACTCTTGAGGGCTTGATTATTCTGTGTGGGCTTTTGTGCCTTGTAGTTTTCCATCCACCTACCTATGTTGAGACCATTTCCCTGCCCATTTTCTGCGGAATGGAAAGCAGAGCATGGCAGGAGAAATAAATCGTAATGACATTCAAATCCTTCCTTTTGGCTACTTGTAAGCAGCTGGAGGAAGTGGCTGAGGGCGAGTTTTAACAGCAGGGACTAAAGTTTGCGGAATATTAATGGTTTTAATTTGTCCACACCATTCCATGAACGGGGGTAGCTGAAGATTAACTGAATGACCAATGGCATCTAAAGAATATTTCTGAATGAGAATAATGCCTACCCTCGACTAAAAAAATAAGTGAAAACACCTCACAACCAGGTGGCTTTAGGGTATAAACAAAAATCCGTCTCTCTAATTGGCTGGAGAAGTTGGTATTCTGTTTGAACTTTTCACAAAACCTCAACCTAAATATCAGAGCCAGGACCTGCCTTTGAAAGAAAACACTTTGGAGCACTAAGAATTCCTTTTGTAGTTCATTCAAACTTCTCTGAATTGTAAGGTTCTGTCATGGCAATGAGCAAGGAGGAGAAATATGAGGAGGAAGAAAATAAATCCGTAATTGAGAATTTGTTCTAGATCCAAGAGTTAACTCCCTTTTATTCAAGAGAGTTGAGTCATGGGCAAACCACAGGTGGTCAGGGGGTGGGTGAACCATGACACATCTGTTTCTCATAGAGCCAGACTGTGCCACTCTAGAGCTTTGACTTTTTCTGAATGAAATACATTCATGTGTGAACATGTCAGAGCTGGTGCGGGAAAAGCATGAGTTTTCTCTGGCACACTAGACACTTCTGATTTGCTTCAGTGCAACACTGGGGCCCACTTGTTCCCACTGAGCTCTCCTGGCAAGTCTGTGGTGTTGACAGGGGTTGGTTTCTCTAATCCACTGTGCTCTCCATTATGAAAATCTGTTTACAGGCTCTTCTAGAACTTTTGCCTGACTTCATGAGATTTTCACCCAAAGTAATTAGTAAAAGCATTTTTATTAGTCAGGGGCCTCATATCTCTCGACGAAGGTATAAACAGTTGCTAAAAAAAAAAAAAAAAAACAATTGAAGAGAAAGTGTAGGAATTTAGTCATCTCTCAGGTATAGTCAAGTCATCAGTACTTCTCAAAATTTAACGTGTATTCAGACCACTTAAGGATCTTGTTAAAATGCAGATTCTTTTTTTAAATTTTTATTATTTAAAGTGTACTGAAGTACAGTTGATTCACAATGTCGTGTTAATTTCTGCTGTACAGCAAAGTGCCTCAGTTATACATAACTATATATTCTTTTTCATATTCTTTTCCAGTATGGTTTATCGCAGGATACTGAATAGAGTTCCCTGTGCTCTACAGTAGGACCTTGTTGTTTATCCATTCTCTATATAACAGTTTGCTTAAAATGGAGATTCTGATTCAGTAGATTCGGGATGGGTTCAAGATCCTCATTGATAACAGGCTGCCAAGGAAAGCTCCCTGAACTAGGGACAGGTAAATATAAGAATTATACAGTGGGCTTCCCTGGTGGTGCAGTGGTTGAGAGTCCGCCTGCCGGTGCAGGGGACACGGGTTCGTGCCCCGGTCCGGGAGGATCCCACATGCCGCGGAGCGGCTGGGCCCGTGAGCCATGGCCGCTGAGCCTGCCCGTCCGGAGGCTGTGCTCCGCAACGGGAGAGGCCGCAGCAGCGAGAGGCCCGCGTACCGCAAAAAAAAAAAAAAAAAAAAAGAATTATACAGTAATATAACCCTTAAGAGCCCTCAAAATTCATATCCATGTCTCCTCCTAGGCAGGATTACATTACAACTCATCATATTTCATTACTATAATTGAAAGGGTTTGCAGTTCTGCTAGATAGAATCAAGTCATTTCACTCCTGTGGGCAATCACTACATTAGTATATACAATGTACGGCATATATCACTTTAACATAGTAACATAGTTTAATATAAAATGATGCTCTTCGGTCTCAATTTACAGTCATCCCGTCTCATCCTCAAAGGATACTTTCCAAGACCCCCAACGGACGGCTGAAACCATGGGTAGTACTGAACCCTATATGTACTATGTTTTTTCCTATAAATACATACCTATGATAAAGTTTAACTTATAAATTAGGCAGATGAAGGTAAACAACAATAGCTAATAACATAATAGAATAATTATAACAATAAACGGTAATAAAAGTTATGCACAAAAGATACAAAATATCTTATTGTACTGTACTCAGCCTTCCTGTGCTGATGTGAGAGGATAAAATGCCTGCATGTTGAGGTGAAGTGAGTGAATGACGTCGGCATTGTGACCTAGTGTCAGGCTACTGCTGACCTTCTGATGAGAAGCCAGAAGGACCATCTGCTTCAGGTGATGCTGGACCAGGGAGCCAGGACGATGTCGACGGTTGCAGATCCCGGGCGTGACGGGATGAGATTTCCTCACGCTGCTTAGAACTGGGGTGCAATTTAAGATGATAAATTGTTTATTTCTGGAATTTTCCAATTAATACTTTCAAACCACAGTTTACCTTAGGTAACTGAAACTGAAGAAAGGGAAACTGTGGATAAGGGGGAACTACTCTATTATCCGGATCTACTGAGTCTCAATTTATTATCCTAAACGGAATTTTCTAACTACTTTCCTGATTCCTATATGCAAAATTATATTAATGTTACTTTGAATGAAAAGACAGTGCTCCAAGATTTCGCTTAGATTTTAAAAAAGAAGTGTTTAGCTAATTGTATCCAATAAAAGTTGAAAAGCAAGAGGGAAAAGCAATTCGAAGTATCTTCACTCAATGTAATGCAAGCCTTGTTTTCCTTTACCACTGCTTCAGATTTAGTTCAATGACAGCTACCCTTAGCATCTGTCAGCAGATCCCAGAAATGGAGGTCGGGGGGGAAGAATGACTCACCCTTTATCACTGGCATGTCTCCTCTGGTTCATTTGAACTGCCTCCGATGCTTTCAAAAAGGAAGGTGAAAGTTTGACAAGTCTCACCGAGAAAATCATGAGAAAGAGAAGAACTGCTACCAAGGAACTGGGTCTTAGGGCAACTAAACAATGCTGCAGAATTTTAAATAAAGTGGCAATCAGAAGCACGGGGAATCTCCTTAATGAAATTAGTCTAAGTCATGGATTTTGGGGCTGGGAGAGGGGGCATTCCACAGGGTAAGCAGTGTGCCACAGATTACAGAAAGTTTCAATAATGCCATTGTTGTGCGTTGAACTGTGTCCCTCCAAAAGATGTTGAAATGCTAACCTTTCGTACCTGTCAATGTGATCTTGCTTGGAAATAGTCTTTGCAGATGTAATATAGTTCAGATGAGGTCACAGTGGGCTTTCAGTCCAATGGCTGGTGTCCTCAGAAGAAGAGAAAAAATTTAAAGACAGAGACACAGAGATACACAGAGGAGACAGAGGGAGAGAGAGAAGAGCCATGTGATGACAGAGGCAGAGACTGGAGTGATGTGCTACAAGCCAAGGAATGCTGAGGATTGATGGGAATCCCCAGAAGCTGGGAAGAGGCAAGGAAAGATTCTTCTCTGGAGCCTTCAGAGGAAACATGACCTTCCCACACCTTGACTTCAGAATTCTGGCCTCAGAACTGTGAGGGAATACAATTCTGTTGTTTTAAGCCACCCAATTTGTGGTAATTTGTTATGGTGGCGCAGTGGTTGAGAGTCCGCCTGCTGATGCAGGGGACACGGGTCCCCTGGAGAGAACAAACACAGCCACATCCTTTAAGAAGGGTTGGACATTCACTATGACAAGCATCAAGTCAGCACCTAGTTTTTATCTCCAAATAGCAAAGTATTAACTCAGTTTAAAGAGAGCACGGCTGCAATTCTCCCATTAATAGAGGCTAAAATGTAGTAAAACTAAGGAAAAGTTGCAAGTACCCTGACCAATCCTGGCCTTGATTGCTGAACCCTGGGGGGAGTGTCCTGAGACTGTAGAATGTGACAGTTACACCTAGTTGACTGAAGCACTAAGTCTAGTCTTTTGTTGATCTGATACTATGATGCATTGCTAAGTTTAGACAGCACAATTCAAGCAATTAAGATCAGAGGCAACAGGGGCTTCCCTGGTGGCGCAGTGGTTAAGAATCCGCCTGCCAATGCAGGGGACACAGGTCCAAGCCCTGGTCCGGGAAGATCCCACATGCTGCAGAGCAACTAAGCCCATGCGCCACAACTACTGAGACTGCGCTCTAGAGCCCGCGAGCCACAACTACTGGAGCCTGCGGGCCTAGAGCCCGTGCTCCGCAACAAGAGAAGCCACCGCAATGAGAAGCCCGCGCACCACAACGAAGAGTAGCCCACACTTGTTGCAACTAGAGAAAGCCCGCACACAGCAACGAAGACCTGATGCAGCCAAAAATAAAATAAATACAATACATTTATTTAAATTAAAAAAAAAGATCAAAGGCGACAAAAGTATGAAGGAGCCAATGATTCCTCACTGGATCTTTCCAGCTTTAAGGAGCCACTGCGCACATAGAACTAGACACACTTTCCAAAATCCCTCTCACTGCTAGGCTTTTAAATGGCAAAGCAATAAGGCAAAGTGCAGGAGAAACGGAGACAGAAAAGCTGAGTCACTAGAGTAAAGGGTACTGATATTTTAGCAAAAACAACATAAATGTGCTCATTAAGAATAGCCCAGAAATCAGAATTTCTGTATTGAATTTTTCTTCTCTGTATTTTAGTTCATCCTTTCCTCTCCGTAAATCCATATCCCTCCCATTTTTCAATATCCAGTTCTTAACTGGTGTTTCTCTGAAAATCTTCCCCAGTCTCGCTATAGGATGCCTTAGCAAGTACAGTGACCCTCTGTCTTTCTTACTATTTTTTCTAATATATACGTATATATATTTCTAGTATATATATAACATATATATTATAACACATTTCTAGTATATATAATATACATTAATATATGTATATAATATACATTAATGTACATTATATATAATATATATTTTCAAAATTTATTTCTAGTATATCTATAATATATATATTTCTAGTATATATATTATATATATATCTAGTATATATATTTATATATATATAGACTATATATATTATATATATATCTAGTGTATATATATATACAAAATGTTCCTAATATAAATAATATGTTTCTAGTGTATATATATATATATTTTTAATATATAAACATAAAATATTCCTTATATATTATATATATATTTCTAGTATATTTTATATATATAACATACATATAATGTTCCTAATAACTGTGTATATGTCTCAAAAAATGTATCCTGATCTTTATTTATTTTATATGAGAGCATCTCCTCTTCTCAAATCTTGGGTGCACATATACACAATTCAGAGTAAAAAGTTACATAATGGTCCTCCCTACCATTGCAAGACAAACCTAATTTCTTCACTCAATCCAAGTCAGGATAAACAAGCTCCAGTTCCAGGATAAAATACCTGCAATAATCATTAGGGCCCATCACTGGTCACAGGTGTGCCTGTCCCCTCCTTCCAGGCCTCCGGTGGACCGGACTTCTCCACTCCCTGTAAAGTGCGATGTGGCCTTGGACTTGCTTTGGCCAATTAACATGAGCAGAGTCAGTGGTGTGTCCTGTCTGGCAGGGAGGCTTAATCGCCAGGACATAATTGCTGGCAGCCACCCCTCGGCTGGTGGTTGTGGAAGCACAGGTTGGCTGGAGCATCCATTGGCCTGGGCCTCGCAGGGCGTAAGGAGCCAACCAAGCTCCTGCAGACCAGCAGGAGAGAGGGAAACAAACATCTGCTCTTCAGGCCACTGAGATATGGGGCTTTCATTTTCTTTTGTTATTGCAGCAAAACCTGGCTTATCACGAGGGCAGCAATAATAACAATTCATACTACATCCAATACTTTATTTTCATTTCAGTTAGGACTTGTCCATGAGATGGGCAGGGTTCACTAGATAGAAGGTTAAGACTCCAGCCCTGGTAAGAATACAAAGCAGAAAGCTGCATCCAGCTCCAGCCTTCTCTCCTTTATAAGCTGCTTGTATTAGATACAGAGTGAACACAAGCGTAGTCCTAACAGATCCCTAATGGTATCTGGATTTTACAAGGGCACATGTTTATTGCAGTATAACATTGGTATGGTCACTACTAGAGACGTTAATGCATTGAATTTATGAAATTTATTATGCTCTGTTTTCATCCATTATATTCTATAATGAAAAATGAAAATAAAATGGGCTGTATTTACAACAAATTTATTTTAAAATTCAAATTATGAAGCTGCGTGGTAATGTTAAATTAAATTCCATTAAAATTCTATTAACATAATTAAATTACATTTTAATGACTAAAATCATGAAGAATACTTAATGAAATACATTATTTATCTTATGAAGGAGTTCATTAATTAGATTTAATAACATTTGGACTCATCACCAGTAGAGAAAAACTATAGCTTACTTATTAATGCTTTTATGTATGTAGCTACATTTCTACTGCTACTTCATACGTTGATCTTTAATTTTTCTAAGTATCTAATGATTGCTGCTACATGACCTGAGGTCGAGACTGCATTTTAGATCAAGTTACACCTAAAGTGGTCTAAATGATCAAAGGTTTTTGAAGAGTCTTATGCAGAAGCTAGACAGAGTAGCCTTCAACGTGAACAATTTTAAGATGAAAATGTTACAGGTTGGTTTTGCCCGTGAAAGCGTTTTCTATCCCAGCTTTTGTTGACTGAGATTTTTCTCACAGAAGCAAGAATACTTCAGCTTTCTTTTAGTCACAGTGTAAGGGGCATGAAAAGAAGCAGAAGCCCACACTCCCTAGTTTTGAAAGACATAAGAGCAGACTTGAGGCACATCAGACAGCTGCACCTATTGGGTACGTATGCTCACTTCTGCATCTGTACTTGACCGGTCTCTCACAGAAATTCCAGCTCAAGGGCATGGCCTCAAAAGACCTCCACTGGGCTTGTTTCTGAATGTCCCTGTAGTGTTTAAACTCAGCTTACCTGCTCACTGAGAATAGTAAAGTTTTTAATAAAATCATTGCGGTAAGGCATAATGGTTATTGAATTGTATATGAAAAGTATTAACTTATATAAGTAACAAAGCATATCACTGACAAATCATGAATCTAAGTAAGCAGATATCAGTTATGTTACCTGGCAATCTTGAGCAGATCATACTTAAGAGAACTGTGGTTATTTATATCCGATGCTGTGAAGAAAGCTGATCTCCCGAAGGACAGCTGATATAAATAGCAGTAGAAAGAAAAGCCCGACAAGTCACATTTGTATACGTGAGCAGATCAAGTAGAACTTCTGCAGCCCTTACGAACTTTGAAAACTATTTCTACGACAGTATTACCACGGCGTCTGTTATACAAGGGAAGTTTTGCCACATTACGTTCTAAGAGAAACACAAATTCTTTGGTGACCTTTGAGTTGCATTGCATTAATATTCAAATGACCTCTTACAAGAAAGGATACTGAAGCTATTTTCTAACCAGCCTTCCATCATTATTCTCCCCCAGGGAGATTTCACACTCACCATCCTGCCTCCACCAAATCGCTCTATGAATATTTGACAACCTAAAATTCATCCACAAGCCAGGAACCTTCAGTTGCTTCCCTACTCTATGGAAGCAACTGAGAGCCAGTATGTGGGAACAGGATGGGTCATGGGGGGCGTGGAGCTGGAATTAAGTGGCCCCTAAAATTTCAGCCAGAAGATCATATCCTTCAGAGACAGCGGATAATGGAGTTTAATTTCTCTACCTCTCCAGCCACTGCCAGAATTCTTGTCCTTTGCCGATGCCCTCTCTAGAGACTCGCTTCAGCAAACTATATTTGCTTGGGTTTTGTCTTTTCCTCACTGATCTGTGAGTCTTCCGGAAGAGTTCTTAAATTCTCACTTCAGCTGCATGGGATAAGCCAAGTCTCCTCTATTTCTGTGACTTTATAGTGTATGTAGACCCTAATCATGTCTTCTAAGGTACGTTTTCCCTATTCTATAGCTCCCAAGGTTTGCTACTTCAAGTGAGGTCTGCAGATCACCTGGGAATGTGTTAGAAATGCAAATTCTCACCACTCCACCTGCCTCTCCTACTACATCAGGACCTGCATTTTAACAAGATGCCCAGGGGATGCATATGAGCATATAGATTTGAGAAATGATGCCCTAAGAGACATCTGGACTCTTGCTTCCCCATCTGAGAGACTGAGTGTCATTCACCCTGGAGGCTCTTTCTTACAGGCTGCCTCGTAAAGGGGGTAGAAAGTTGAAGGGTGCCATCCTTTCAATGAAATCAGTCTTCTTGGTGATCCATTACTGTTAGAAAGGCAACAGAAAAGGAAACATTGCGGGATCTCCTGTGACACTTGAGACCTTAGCCTTGGAGCTCCCTCTGGGAGCCCGTTTACTGGGCAATGTTACATTCAGGCGGCAACTAAAGTTCAATTCATTCCCAATTCAACGTTCTTCGACGTCCCCTTAAGGAAAGGACGAGCGCGTCGACTGCCCCACCCAAACTCCCATCACAGACCCTCTTCCCTAACTGATAGAAGATCCAATGCCAGCTTCACATTTTCAAGCCCTTCTGGAAGGAAGCACCTCCACCTGTTGCTCCTGCTACAGGGTTCATCACACTGCAAGCCTGGGAATGCAAGCTCCTCAGTCAGGAACATAATCTCCAACATAACATCATCCCAGAACAATTCCCAGGTCTGCCTCCCCAGAGATGCCCAATTCTGGCATCAATCAAGTCGTGCTTAGAGGACAGGGGAAAGGGCTGGAGGAGGACATGAGAGCTGACAGGATGCAGCAGTTAAGATCCCAGGGTTCTAGAAGAGTCCAAGGTACCAGACGGGACCACTATTTTGTTGATACTTTCAGCATACAGTTCTCCTTCCTAAGACTTTCCTTCCATCTGTGTAACTGTGCTCGGAAAAGTCTTCATTCACCTTCGATCCTCTATGCAGAATATCCTCCCCCTCGTGGGCTGGGAAACATGAGTACGTTCCAACAATAACATTGTCATGAAGCTGCTCCTTGCACTGGGTCTTTCACTGAGAATCTCATCTGAGCCCTTCAGCCTTGGAACGGTCCTTGTCGACTCAGATGACCTTGGCAGGCTGCTTTGTAGTCTCCGGATACAGCAGCTGCCCATGGCAAATCTATCCTTAGCAGAGGATGCCCAGTTATTCACTAGTAGGGAAGTTTCGCTCAAGACAAACTGATCCTGGCAACCACTCTGAGTCTCTTTCCTCCTCTCAAAACGATTCAGACTTGGCCTCCCTTCATGTCCCTCCCACAACCTGCTTCACTACAAGACCACTCATTCCCTATGATCAGGTCCTCTTATTCATCTGTGTCCAGTGCCTTGAACTGGCAAATAAGAGGCACTCAGTAAATATTTGTGAACCAAAGGCAATTGGAATGGAAAAACTAGAGTGGGTCTCTGTAGATGCTACTCTATCCAGGGCAGAAATTCAAACTTTTTGAGAAGGCTATGGGATTACTGTAATAAACATTGGGAAAAGCTATTTCTTTGGTAAATACTTCAGTATTTTGGTGGCCCACGACTGCCTTTCAGTCTGGTGAGACCCGGATCTGAGAACCCAGAGAAGCTGTGCACAGACATCTCGTGACCCACAGAAACTGAGATCATGAACTCACATTGCCTTGAGCCCCTACGTTTGGGGTAATTTGTTACACAGCAATAGATAACTAATACAATAGCCTAAGCTTATAGCACTGTAAGTATTCTTAAAATGCAAGAGAATTTTATTTTCTCATTTTATAGATTTATAGTGTATGAAGCTGACTCAGAATGACATCAATTCCTGGGACCATAAAATAGCAGAAGAGCTGCTGTGAGAATTAATAGCTTCTCAGGTCCAAGTTCTCGGCTCACTGAGCACACCATCTGCAGCTCCATTGCCTCCTCTGAGAGAGGAACAAATTATTCAGGGGATTTTATGTTCTTTAAATGTTGTGCTTGTAAGAGTGGCGTCTTTATTATCATTTCTAAGGAAGAATAGGTTTTAAAGTGAAATTTAGTGGAGTGCAAAACTCCGAGTTGCCATTATGAAATGAAAGAAGTTCAGAATCAATAGAGACCAAATAGAGGAACACCAAATGAGCCGTGAGTGGAAAGGTCATTGAACAGGTTGTGGTAAGATTTAAACTTTTCCTTCTGTCTTATTTTTTGGTCCCATGTAACACATCACAAATGGTGGCATCTGTCCTTCGGATGCAGCATTACTCTCGGCATTTTTCAGCAGTTACTCCATGGAAGCGCCCACCGGAGAACAGGTGTCTACAATTCCCCACGACCGCAACCTTTTCACAATTCTTATCTTAATCCCTAATTTCTTTTTTAAAAAGTGTTTTAAATAGACTTTATTTTTAGAGCTGTTTTAGGTTCACAGCAAAGTTGAGTAGAAAAGCAGAGATTTCCCATGTAGGCTTTGCTCTCACCCATGGACAGCCTTCTCCACTGTCACCATCCCCACCAGGTGGCCCATTTGTTACAACTGATGGACCTACACTGACATGTCATGGTCACCTAAAGTCCATAGTTTACATCAGAATTCACCCTTGGTGTTGTGCATTCTGTGGGTTTGGACAAATGTTTAGTGACTTGCATCCACCATTATAGCATCATACAAAGTTGTTTCACTGCCCTAAAGATCCTCTGGGCTCCACCAACCTCTGACACCACTGACCTCTTTACTGCCTCCATAGTTTTGCCTTTTCCAAAATGTCATATAGTTGGAATCATACAGTGTGTAGCCTTTTCAGATTAGCTTCTTTTACTTGGTAATAGGCACTGCAGTTTCCTCCATGTTTTTCTATTGCTTGATAGCTCAGTTCTTTTCAGTGCTGAATAATATTCCAGTGTCTGCACGTACCACCATTTATTTCTCCATTCTCCTACTGAAAGACATCTTGGTTGCCCTAATTCCTTTTAAAACTCTTTTTTCTTCTGTGCTACCAAGCAATTTCTTGTAATTTACCATGGAAAGTAATATAATAAAGTCAATATAACAGCAGAACCAAAAATAACTAAGAAAAGTACGGTTGTCCCTGGACTATGTGAATTGAAAGTCTTACTAGTTTATTTGTATATAGTTTGGGATATACTGAGAAATATTGAATGGCTACAGTTGAGAACCTGAAATGTAATGTAATATTTTGGTATATTTATAGTTATTTACAGAATAACATTATTTCACACACCAGAATATCTGGATCCTGGATGGAGTCTCTGAGAAGTGAAAGCAGGCTCTGGTCCCTCCTCCAGGCGAGGGGAGGGCTCTTTGGAGTCTGAGGGACCTAGACGTCAATGTCCTTAGGCCTCGCTCATCGACAGATTATGTTTGCCCTCTAAGGCAGCATTTTTCAAATGTTCTTCACCCAGATTGTAAGTAGTACATTTAATATTCTCCATCTCCACCCCCCAACACAAAACTGAGACAAGTTTTATGAAACAATAGTTACCTATAGGTATTGTGATAAAGTAAAAACTTAATAAAGTCAATATTAAATGTGATTTCATTCATATTTAAATAAAAGAGAAAAAGGACCCCAGTTCAATAATACAAAAACAAACAAGCAGAAACAATCATGCTGTTGTTTATGCACTAAATCTACAGCAATCCCGTCTACAAGAGCCACAGGATGAAACCCCTCCAGAGCCCACCCAAGCTCCCCATCAGGAAGCTGCTCCCAACTGTGGCCAGTCTGGTGGCTTCCAAAGAGAAAACACCATCACCTGTATTTTCTGGAAGCCCTTTGAATCCAAAGGCAGAGACTACGTCTTAACCCTCTTTGTGAGCCTTGTACAAACTGTGCCCTTATATTTTAACTAATTACTGAGATGCTTCAGTTCTAAAGAAGAAAAAGAGAACATGAGGTTCAATTCCTCCTGAAAACATTTTAGAGTTACAACTGCAAGCCCAAAGCAGTGATTTCCAGCTCAGACTTTGCTCAACACTAAGTTGCCTAAAGTGATCCTAAAAGGTGAAAAAATAATCAGATTGTACTCACTTTATTCACTTATTATCCCTCTAGGTGTTTTCCTTGCCCCCTCTCAATACACTTAGAGGAGGAAATTTTACAAGAATGTTTACTGGTCCTGTCAGGGACCAG
Organism: Monodon monoceros; assembly: GCF_005190385.1. Classification (NCBI taxonomy): domain Eukaryota; kingdom Metazoa; phylum Chordata; class Mammalia; order Artiodactyla; family Monodontidae; genus Monodon; species Monodon monoceros. The sequence continues at coordinate 8,943,976 of NW_021703771.1, read as the reverse complement.
AAGTTGCCTCCCTGGAATCCATTCTCCCATCCTCCTTAGTAACAGAATCTCTGTTTTCTTGAGAGCAGCCCCTTGTACTGATAAGGATGGGATGAAGTGAAAAAGAGTAGGGCTTCTGAAAGGTCTTAGAAGAGGGTTGGATCAGCTTGGGGGCACACACTTTTGCCCTTTTCTTTGTTCTCATGCCTGAAAAGTGCATGTTGGCAGGAGTTTTGGCCGCCATCTTGAACCATGAGGCCAACTTGACAATGGAAATCACACACTACGAATAGTAGCAGAAGAAGCAATAAGGACCCTGGATCACTGATGTTTATGGAATTATCCCACCAATGTTGGAGTGCCAACACCCAGGACGTATGTACAAGAGAGAGAAATAAACCTCTATCTTGTTGAAACTCACTGTTATTTGGGAGTGCTGTTATATGCAGCCAAGCCTAATTGACACAAATTCTTAAATCCATTTCCTTTTTGCTCCTAAATGACAACTATTCTGTCTTCCAGGGCCTTTCTATGTACATTGTGCTTCGCCTGGTGGCTTTCGCTGGATAGGATGACAACAGCTAGTTAACGCCCAGTATGCCATACCTTCCCAACTGTCCCTCATTTTCACTTAAAACTTTTGTCTGCTTTCTTACATTATCTGTCTGCTTGTACTAATCCTTCAGGAATCTGGATGTAGAGCCAGGGTTAAAACAGCTCCCTTCCTTCTCAGTGTCACATACGCTAAGCCATAAGAAGAATCTGAAAGAAAAGTACTTAATGAGAAATATGCAAGAACCATATGAAGGAAACTTTCTTTAAAAAGGCTTCTAAAGGACATAAAAGACAATCAGAAACACATACTATGTTCTTGGATAGAAAAACTCACTCTAAAGACATTTGTCTTCTCAAAGCTAATTTGTAAATGTAACTGCACCCAAAAGAAGTCAGTATTTTTTTTCCCTAGAACACAGTAAGTTCATTATAAGGTTTATATAGAAAAATAAATAAACAAGAACATCCAGGAAAATTCAGGAAACGAGCAATGAGGAATAAGTAACTCTACCACATAAGACACACCTTAAAGCCTCAGTCATTAAACCAACATGGAAAGATGGCATGCCTGAGTCGAGATGGAAAATTTTAAAAAAGGTTCAGAAGTAGACACCAAAATATATAGAATTTTGGTATATGATAAAAGTAGCATTTCATATCTGTGGAGAAAAAATGGACTATACAACAAGTGGTGTAGACAACTGGGTAGCCATATAGAAAAGAGCTGGGCCTCTATCTTACACATATACCAGAACAAGTTCTAAAAGGATCAGAGACTAAATGTAACAAAACAAACGAAACAATAAAATTACAAGAAGAAATGTACATGAGAATTCTTTTTATCAACTTAGAGAAAGGTTTTTCTATTACACAAAACCTAGAAGGCACAAAAGAAAAATTGATAAATTAGGCCACATATTAAAGAAAAACAAATAAAATTCTAAATAGTCTTTTTAAAAAAACTATAAGCAAAGGACTAATTTCCTTGATATATATGCAGCTCCTTAGTCAATATCTACCGAAGGCAGTTAGAAAAAATCCAACAGCTCAGTGGAATTTGGTCTCAGTCTAAGAACAAGTAATATGTTTTAAAAAATACAAATAGCTCTTAAATACATGAAATAAATTCTTCCTCATTTATAATAAATGCAAATTCATTTTCCAGTTAGGAAATTGGCCACATTTCCAGAAAGGCTGTAAATACAGAGGCTCTCCCTATATTGTTGGTGGGAGTAATATTGTTAGAAATACCATCAAAGGCAATTTGGTAGTTTCTTTCAAAATCATAAACTCATAAACACTTTGACTCAACATTTCCACTTTTGGATTTTTTTTCCTGCAAATATGCTCACCAGTGTGTAAAAAGACTTATATATGATTATTCATTGCCATGTTATCTGTCACAGCAAAACACTCAGAACACACTAACTGTCCTTTAATGTGGGACTGATTTAAAATTACGGTTAAAAAATAAATAAGTAAACAAATAAATAAAATTATGTATATTCATTCAATGGAATAATACACAGCTCTAAAAAACAATAAGGGAGCTCTTTGTGTACTGATACGGAAAAATCTGTAAGATATATTAACCGGAAAAAAGAACATTGCAAAGCACCTTTAGTATAACACAATACTATTTTCTGTTTAAAATAAAGAGAGGAAAAATGGAAATATATTGGGAAGTAGATTGTTCACGTTACATCTTTGTATACTTTTTTATTACTTTTATTGAAGTATAGTTGATTTACAATGTTGTATTAATTTCTGCTGTACAACCAAGTGATTCAGTTATACATATATACCTTCTTTTTCATATTCTTTTCCATTATGGTTTATCACAGGATATTGAATATAGTTCCCTGTGCTAAACAGTAGGACCTTGTTGTGTATACATCTTTGTATACTTTTTGATGTTTGGGCCATTAAAATATATCACCTAGTCAAAGAGCTAAATAATACAACAAACAAGTGAATATAACAAAAAAAGAAGCAGACTCACAGATATAGAGAGGAAACTGGTGGTTACCAGTTGGGAGAGGGAACGGGGGAGGGGCAGTATACAGGTGGGGAAACTAAGAGGTACAAACTATTGGGTATAAAATAAGCTACAAGGACATATTGTACAACACAGGGAATACAGTCAATATTTTATAATAACTCTAAATGGAGTATAACCTTTAAAAATTGTGAATCACTACATTGCACACATGTAACTTACATAATATTGTACATCAACTGTACTTCAATTAAAAAATAATAAAATAATTTTTTCTCATAAAATAAAGGAAAGAATATATGTACATATTACTGAGAACTTTACAAATCTGGAGACCTATGTGCTGTCATATTAAAGAAGCATAAAAAATGTCAAAAATAAATCGAAAGGAAAACTTTTTTCTTTCCTTGTCTTGAAAATCCTGATGGCTTCTGAATATGTTCACCAAGACAATAGCTGATACAACCTCCTTTCTTACCTGGCTATTCCCCAGGGAGCAGCATCAGTACCTCAAGGGGTCAAGGGATATTCCCCTCCTCCAGGGTAGGGAGACCCAGTCACACTGGTCCAGGAGGATTTCAGAACTGCTAGGGACCAGTGACCACTCCATGCCTCTCACTGTCTCCTTGTGAATGCAGTGTCACTGTGACTGTCCTGTCTGTGTTTCACAATTGTGTGTTGGGAGTGTAGGGGTCGGGGGGGGGTGGAGGAGGAGCTGCATCGAGAACTGATCTAAATTATACAGTTCTGGACTTTGAACCTGATTCCATAAGTTAATGATAATTCTGGGATTTGGTGGAAAGCAGATTATTAGAATGAAGGTGTTTCGTGTGTGGAAGGCTTGTGCCTAACTGTGATCTAGAAAGTGGACTGCACTGCTGTTCCCTATGCTGCCTGCTTTTCCAGAGCTGCGCCATGTGCTGCGTGACTGTGCAGATACAGAATCAATGCACATTTTCTTTTCTCACTGATGTGCAGCCACGTGACTTGCTCTGGCAGTGAACTGTGGACAGACGTACACAAGCAGAGGGTTAAATGTTCTTCCTGGTTGGCCTCTGGCACGTGAGAAGACTAGGCTTCATGTGGCTTCTGGTCCAAGGAGGATGAAAGATAGGTGCAGCCAACCTGGAACAAACTTGCAATCTAAAGCCGAGTCCAGCCGAGGCAGCCTAGATCAGCCAAATTTCAACCCACCCAACACTCATGCGAAGAAGAAATAAATGCTTCTTGAATGCCCCTGGGTTTACACCATCTACTATCCAGTATTACTGTGGTAACTGCTAGCTAATACACCAAGCAGGAATCGGAAGAATTATTGAAGGAGTAACAGTTGTTTGATATTGATTCCAACTTATTTCAGGGGCAACTGTTGCTAAGTCATCGCTATCTGGAATATGTCTACAGACGTCCAGAAAGATCCAGAACATTATGAAACCAAGTGGCTGCTTCTCAGAACATAATGGAGATAGTCTCTGAGAGGGAGGGACACTGAGGACATAAATGCTGTAACTGAATTGAAACATGAAAACATTTTCATTTAATATGAAGAACAATGTTTATTATGAAATAAAAGTCTTAAGTGGAAACTGGAAATCATGATCTCAGAGATGCAGTTGACGTTTTCTGCACTTATTATGAATTTTGATCCAGATGAAAAGTAGAAATCTCCAGCCCAGGAGCTAAAAGTGACTCTGCGCAGAGCTGCTGCTCGGAACAGCTCTGGGCTCATCCAACTGCCCTCAGGACAAGGACCCTGCTGTGCTACATGGGGACCGAGGGTTTCATCGGCCGACTTCAAGAAAACGTTTCCATCTGTGAGAACTGCATTGCTATGGCAGTTAACCAGCTGATGACTATTCTGAGAAGAGTCACTTTTCCTGCGTGCCTAAGTGTGAGCTCACACCACAGAGCTCCAGCCTACCTTTTGTCTCCCTGATGTTAATCCCTCTTTCTCCATCTCCGTCAGCTCCGGCTGCCATAACGAGTCACCAAGGACTGGGTGGGTCACACACAGATGTTTGTTTCTCACGGTTTGGAGGCTGGAAGTCCAAGATCAAGGTGCATAAGTCTAGAGGGCCTGCCTCCTGGCCCTCAGATGGTCATCCTCTCGTGTTTCCTCATAGGGTGGGGGGCAGGAGGCCAGGGACCACCCTCTGTCCACTCTCCGAGGGCACTGATTCCATTCCGAGTGCCTCACCCACATGACCTGACCTCCCCACCTCCACCCTGTACCACCACGTGGGGGGCTAGGATTGCAACATATGTATTTGGGGAAGACACAGACATTCCACCTACAACATTCTCTAACTTTCATTCCTCACTGTTCTTCCTTTCCTTCAACCACAGCACAGACTTTAAAAGGGTATTATCTATTTTCTGTGTTTATTCAACAACATTTCATAATCTATTCTCCACTTAACTTTGCTTTCTAATCGCCTTATCATCTCCCCATGTTTGCAACCCCTGCATTGGCCAGTCACCTTTGACAAGAATTTAAAAGGTGCCCTCTTTATTTTTAACATTGAAATTTATGAAAAGGAGTCATTTGTTGTGAGAAGGTGATAATATTGAAAAATTCCGGGATAAATGTAAGGGATCATGCTATTATTATTAAGCAAACATTTTCTTATCAAATTTCTGCTTATTTTAGACTATGTGAAAAGAGAACTTTTATGTACAATGAAATCCATGTGGTCTGCATGTAACTGACTTTGGGAGTAAGGCATTTTTGGAAACTGTACTATCTAAGACATGATGTTGATGCATACATTTTTGTTTTTAAATAAGCTATCTGATGAATGTATGTCTGATTTTATAAATTATTTTCACTGGAAAATTCAAGCACTTTAAACCAAAATGGATTCTTGCTAAGAATAAAAATAACTAGGTTATACTATCTTTAGTGATTAAAAATAATTCTTATAGGAATTATTTTTCCTACTATACTTATTAAAGAAAAGTCATGTCTCACCACATATACTACTTTTAAATTAATCAGTGAAATTCCTTCCCCGAACTAGCAATCAATACGATCCATCTGTTTTGGGGAAACTTGTGTAAGCATAGGAAAAATGATTGCTACTTGACTTTCATTAAATATATTAAGAATTTATACATTTTTAGAATATATGTTTATATATTAAGAGTTGAATGCAACTCAGTGTTATTTTGTCATCAATTAGATTATCATATAATTTGACACCTCATTAAAAAGACTATTTGAAAGGATAACATGGTTCCTCTATTAGCTGATTTTTTAAATAAATCATGTCTAGGGGGGAAAATCACTATTTTAGTATACAAATCAATTTTTAACATATTCTTTAGGATAGTTTGTTAATTTCTTCATGGGTGAACTAACACATTATTAGGATTATACTGAGTTGTTTAAATTTGTTGTGTCCTAATGCAACCATGTCTTAAGTAGAACAGCTTGTATTTCTGATCTGAAGTCTATGGTAAGTTAAACTATATAGTTTCTATTTGACGTCAAATGCCTCTTTTTAACTGAAGGACCTACACTGAGTGGGCACAGACAGACATTCTGTGCAAACATGAGCTGTTGCCTGTTCATAAACCACAGGTCATCAAGTCCATAAAGTAACAGGGGCCTTGTTCAGCCCTGCCTCTCACTTCTCAGCGGTGGCTCTCATGCCTGGTGGTCAAACAGGAAGATGCAGGTATACATCTCTCAACTCAGCAAACGTTTTCCACTTTATCAAATGACTTCTCCATTTCTCATTTTACATCCGCCTCTGGGGCGTGTGAGTGAGTCCAGGGTCAGACTGCCTCCCTAGAGCTAAAGGAACAGTTCTCCAAGACACTGGGCTACCAGGCAAGGCTTCCAGGGAAAGCCTGCAGCCTCTTTTGTATTCTAGCAAGAACACGCAAAGACAGACTGTCCCACAGGTTTTAGGGGAAATTCCCAGTTGCCTTTTAGGTAAATTTAATCCCCTACATTATTTACAAAATTAAGTCTTTCTTTGAATAATAGAGGCCAAAGGAAAAAGAAGAGAGTTAATCTTTCTTTGCTTTAAAAATAACAAATGACAAGGGGTGAGTTCTGAGACATCTACTTAGTACATTTGAGTATACTTATTCTTTTCCTTTATAAAACTTAGTTCCATTTTCCCTAGCATTCTTGTATCAAATTTCCTTGGTGATATGGAGCTATTTATAAAATAAATAAAAATGACTAATTCCAAGTCTCTCTAAAACAATTAGAGGGCAACCAAGGAGAAAATATCTATACAAATTATATACACATGTATAGAGACAAAAGACTTGCAAATAAGCCTGAGTTTCTAAATAAGAAATCACATCAAAAGAAACTCAATTACTTAAAAATCATATTACAACATTAGCAGACAAAGGAAGTGCAGAAGATGTAATAGACGTTAATTTCAGCATAGGAGCTCGGGAACTTGCATTTGAAACATGAATTCAAATAAGCTGGGATAGGAGAGCTCTCATCCCTACCAAAATAACAGGAAGGGCTGTAATAGGAAGGTAATGATGAATGGCAATGTACTGAATCACAGGTTTTTTTCTTTTTTTTTTTCAAAAATGATTCTAAAATCGAATGTATTCAAAGTACTTAAAATACCAAAGGATTCATATGATCACCTGAGATAAAAGAAAGAGAAGGAAGGAAGAAAGGAAAGAAGCCAGAACAGGACGGAGAGAGGCAGGCTCACTGTGGTTGGAGCATCGCTCTGTGCTCCATAACGCACGTCGTTGCAAAGCACGGCATCAGGTATTAGATAGATTCTCAGGTTTCTTCCTCCCGTGTCTCATATTATTGCCATATAAAGTAACAGGGATATCAAGATTTATATTATGGAGTAAGAAGTAAAAAGAAAATTAAATACTGATTAACATGGTTACCATGTACTCAACTCTTACTATATTCCAGGTGCTGTGCTAAGACTTTAAATTCATCATCTTACTTATTCCTGAAAACCAGTTTTAAGAGGTAAATACCATTATCATTCCCATTGTACAGATGAAAACACTCAATTCCTTTTTCTTAAATTTTTACTTTATATTGGAGTATAGTTAATTTACAATGTTGTGTTAGTTTCAGGTGTACAGCAAAGTGATTCAGTTATACATATACATATTTATCTATTCTTTTTCAGATTCTTTTCCATTGTAGGTTATTACAGCGTACTGAGTAGAGTTCTCTGTGCTACACAGCAGGTCCTTGGTGTTTATCTATTTTATGTATAGCAGTGTGTATATGTTAATCCCAAACTCCTAATTTATCCCTCCCTCCACCTTTCCCCTTTGGTAACCAAAAGTCTATTTCTTTTCTTTTGAGACAGCCAGTAAGTTGTGGCGCTAGAACTGAAACAGTCTGACGCTCCTTTCTTTATATCACTTTGCTATTATTATTGTTGTTGCTGTTATTGTTGTTGATTGATTGAATGATTGGTCATCACGCTCACTTTCATGGAGTTAGCAGGTAGAGAAACAAAAACACAAACACATTAAAATATAAACAACGTGGTTGAGTAGCTCTTCAAGGCAACAGTCAGAGATCTACTGAGAGGTAATTCACAGGGTCCCCAGCACATGCGGGGTCCTTATTCTGATTCAGCCAGTTCACTTCTACGTGGAGCATCTCTCAACTTCACAGCCCTACAAGGTTGATTACAACAAAGACACTGAGATAGAGAGTTAAGAAACTTCTCCAAGGTTAGAATCAGGATTTAAACCCAGGTTCTCTGATTTGAGAGATTTTTGCACTAACCACTCCTGGGTGGAGATTTTCATAACTGGACACACAGATCCCAAATGCCTTAGGACTCCAGAGAAGGGAAAGTCTCTCTTGGATGGGAGGATAGAGGAAGGCTGTTGAACAAATAGGAGAAAGGATTTATTCAGAGTTTTGAAAAATTAGCTGAACTGACAGATGAAGGAGAACAAAAAAAAAGGGTGTGCCTGGAGGAGGAAAGTGAGTAGAGCTCAGAGATGTGAGAGCACAGGCCAGTCCAGGGAAAGTGCAGGGACCAGAGACAGAGGAGCGAGGGCATGAAAAGAGAGGCACTTGGAAAAATAAAAGGATTGGTCTTCTATTGCTGCTATAACAAATTACCACAAACTTACTGGCTTAAAACAGCACAAATCTGTGTTTTATAGTGCTGGAGGTCATAAGTCAAAATCCGTCTCACTGGGCTGAAGTCGAGGTGTCAGCAGGGCTGGTTCCCTCTGGGGCTTGGAGGGGAGAATTGTTTCCTCTGCTTTTTCAGCTACTATAAGCTGCATGCCTTCCTCGGCTCAGGACCCCTTCCTGCCACCACTCCCGTCTCCTGCTTCTGTCCTGACATACTCACTGGTCCCCCTGCCTCTCCCAGGTAAAGACCCTCGTGATTACACAGGCCCACGCGGACGACCGGACAATCTCCCCATCCCAAGGTCCCTCATATAAGCACACCTGCAAAGTCCCTTTGCCATGTAAAGTACCCTATTTCCAGTTTCTGGATACGAGGACATGGACAACTGTTTTTAATTGGAGTATAGTTGATTTACAATGTTGTGTTAGTTTCAGGTGTACGGCAAAGTGAATAAGTTTTATACATATATATATATATATATATATATATATATATATATATATATGTTCTCTTTCTTTTTTCAGATTCGTTTCCATTATAGGTTATTACAGAATACTGAGTATAATTCCCTGTGCTGTACAGTAGGTCCTTGTTGTTTATCTATTTTATATATAGTCGTGTGTGTCTGTTAATACCAAACTCCTAATTTACCTCCCCCCTCCCGCCACTATTGCCCTTTGGCAACCATAAGTGTTTTCTATGTCTGTATGTTTCTGTTTTGCAAATTAGTTCATTTGTATCAATTTTTTAGACCCCACAGGCAAGTGATATCATATAATATGTCTTTCTCTGACTTACTTCACTTAGTATCATAATCTGTAGGTCCATCCACTGTGCTGCAAATGGCAATATTTCATTTTTTTAATGGCTAAGTAGTATTCTGTTGTATATATATACCATATCCTTTTTTTCCTTATTTTGTGAATGATTTTTTATTCTCTTTGTTCATTTTTCTTCTTTTTTAAATAGATCTTTATTGAGTATAATTGCTTTACAATATTGTGTTAGTTTCTGCTGTATAACAAAGTGAATCAGCTATACGTATACATATATCCCCATATCTCCTCCCTCTTGCGTCTCCCTCCCACCCTCCCTATCCCACCCCTCTAGGTGGTCACAAAGCACCGAGCTGATCTCCCTGTGCTATGCGGCTGCTTCCCACTAGCTAACTATTTTACATTCGGTAGTGTATATATGTCGATAAAGACACAGACATAGAGAATGGACTTGAGGACATGGGGGAGGGGGAAGCTGGGGCGAAGTGAGAGTACCACATCTTCTTTATCCATTCATCTGCTGATGGACATTTAGTTCGCTTCCATGTCCTGGCTATTGTACACAGTGGTGCAATGAACATTGTGGTACATGACTCTTTTTGAATTATGGTTTTCTCCAGATATATGCCCAGGAGTGGGACTGCTGGGTCATAGGTAATTCTTTTTGTAGCTTTTTAAGGAACCTCCATACTGTTCTCCATAGTGGCTGTATCAATTTACATTCCCACCAACAGTGCAGGAGGGCTCCCTTTTCTCCACACCCTCTCCAGCATTTATTGTTTGTAGGTTTTTGATGATGGCCATTCTGACCGGTGTGAGGTGATACTTTGCTTTGCATTTCTCTAATAATTAGTGACGTTGAGCATCTTTTCATGTGCCTGTTGGCCATCTGTAGGACATGGGCATCTTTGAGGGGACATTTTTCAGCCTATCCCACAACTATACAGTCAGGTTCACACAACCTGATAGTGGATGACCCTCTCGGCCAAACTGGAGATTAGTGAGAATTGTTGAAGGTTATTTAAACAAGGAAGTAACATGATTAAAGCAATAGTTTAGGTCTAGGAATCTGGCATTTAGATTGATTCATCTATAGCAGTGGTTCTCAAAAATTAGAGTGCATAAAAATCACATTTTGAGTTTGTCATAAAATAGAGATTTCTAGGTCCCCTCATTGCTAGAGATTCCTATTTATTAAGTGGGCTGTGCAACCCAGGAATCTTCCTTTGAAAAAAAGAAACCCCACAGGTGATTCTGATGCAGGTGATCTAAGAGATGCTTTGAGAGATGCTGGTCTATGACACTTACACACCTTCATAAAGCTACACCCACTCCGTCACTCCATGCAGGGATCAGATCAGGATTAAAAAATCATGTAAGCCACAAAAATCAAATGCATATTTTCATCTATTTACAAATTTATTTGTAAGATTTATCAAAAACCTAAAATCATAGCAATACAATAAAAAGTCACTATTTTAAGCACAAAGGGGGAAAAAAGTTACCTGCTTCTGATAAAGGGGAAGAGGACATCTTAGAATTATTTTGTGTCTCACTTACTATGGGTCACGTACTATTCTAAGCATTACACGGTGTCCAGTCATTTACTTCTCTCTTCATGGTTAGTATTTACGTCATGTCACGGACAAGAAAACGGAAGTTTAGCGGTTCTGAATAGCTGGTCCAATATCACACAGCTAGAAAAATGACGGAATTACTGTTTTGTCATTGGCTGTGTGGCTTCTAAATTCATACACTCCTTGCTTTGCTCCTTTGTTTTCTGAAGGATGCTACCTCACTGGAGATTAACTACTCCACTCACAAATGTAAATATAAATCTGCAAATCACTTAGTAGATATCCCTGATTCTTTTTAAGAAGGGAGAGATAGAAGAGTGGAAAGAGGCGGAAGCAGTGACTAAGAAGCAGAGGTTAGGGTCTCATACTGGTGCTGGGCCACCATCCCTGGGCCGTGAACAAAGCCCTTCATCTCTGTGGTCTGTGTCTTCGCAATCTGAAAATAAGAGGACCAGACAAAGCAATCTCTAAAATCCCTTCCTACCTGACATGTCCAGGAGTTTTATGACGGTAACAATTACGAATCACATCAAACATCACCCATCGCTCCACACTGATTCCATCATGGTTTCCTCGAAGAAAGAAGTCTATGTATTAGCAGAAACCTCTGGCTGAAAAATGACTAAATAAGAAAGAAATGGAAGAAAATTCCATGCTCAACCTTGCCTAGAATTGGTGGGAACAAAGGGAAAAGAAAATATCCTTTACCACATACTTATTCCAAGGGTGCAGCAACACAAATAATAGAATACAGCTGATAGCCTCAGAGGCAGCACCTTCCTCGGAACAGGCGACAATGAACTCGGTAGATTCAGAAACCTAAGCAAATGCAGAGAAGCCCTTCCCTGGGAGTCCTGTCATCTCTCTTCTTAGATACAGTGTGAAAAAGCGTGAGTTCCACTGCCGATTAAAAGCAGCAAACCTGACAGAAGCCTGGGCAAATACAGCAGAAAAAGCAATGGAGGGGAAAGTAAACCTATAAAAGGCTGACACAGTGACTCAAAGGCCTGGGTCCAAAGCCCCTGAGTGACTGTGGGACAAAGGTCACTGCAGAGGGCAGTGGTAGAATGATGATCGGCAACTGTCTCAGAAGCCAGACAGACAGATGGCTTGGGATCTCGTGTCTAACGCTGACTCAACTGCATTGAGTCATCCCCGGAGTCTGGTTTACAGGAGGCCAGGTAGGATGGGCATGAGGGGGAATATGAGATTCTTGCCTGGTCCTTCAGGCTCCCTGGGGTTCGCCAGGAGGCCTGAGTCCAGATGTCCTTTAGGAGGAGCCTTGGGAGAGGTCTAGACGGCTCCCGGCACGAGAGGGCCCTGGGGACGTGCAGAGGACCCTTGCACCGTCCATCCTGAGGACCTTGGAGGGGGTGAGGGGAGGAACCAGACAGAGAAGAGGAACCTACGAGAGCTGCTCCATCTTCAGCTCGCATCACTACTTGAGAAGCTCGGGGTGCACGCTGAGGAACCCACGTTCCTCAGAGCCCAGGGCCCGGAGGGGCACCGCACGTCTGCAGGGACCCCCGCCTCTGCCATCCACACAGGACAATTCATCCTGAGGCTTTTAAAATACTTCTCAGAGCGAAGAAAGAATAACACTTTCTATCCGAAAACCTAGCAGAGTGTGGGTGTGAAAATCCGAGTGGGAGTTCAGATTCCTGCTGGTTTGGGGCAAGATTACAGTTCTTCCATCCAGGCTGCGTGTTTTAGGGGAGTCCAGTTATGTTTTGTTCATCTCTGTATGCCCCACAGATCCTAACAAACAGCAGATGCTCAACAAACAGTCTTTGAAAGAAGGAATGAATGAATGAATGAACACTGGATGAGCACTCCCTCCTCTGATGCCAGTAGCACCTTTTTTTCCCCCATTGACTGTAATTTACATCCACGTTTGAGCTATTTCTCAGGAGCCATTTTTAGAAAACAAAGCTAGAATATTTTTACATTTCAACACAAAAGGAGCAACAGATAAAATACAAGCACCTACAAAAGCAGGCCTACAATGGGACTTCTACTGGGCGGCAGGGAGCAAACTGTCATTTGTTTTTTGTCCTTCCTTGCCTGGGTACCCCCTCAAAAATGTGAAAGAATTTCAAATGAGAAAGAGCAGAAGGGAAGAGTCTCAAGGCCTGGCTTAGCTCCCGAATCTCCAAGTGAAAGAAAAGACAAGAAACAGATAAGGTAGCTGCTGTGTAATGCCACCAACTGCTGATGGAAAACTGGCGAGCGAAGCGGGCAGACCAGCAAAGGAGGCCTACCTCTGTAACACAATTAACTATTCAAACCCTCTCAGAGATCACTTCCGAGGAACTCCTTTATAAGATCACGGATCTCAAAAGGAACTGAGAAAAAGTAAACGCCGGCTGCCAGGGCAACCTCAGTTTCTCAGGAAAGCCTCCCACGGGAAATTGTTAGCTGCTCTTCACAGCTCTTCCCCAAAGCCAGTTTGTAAAAACCTAAGGCTACTCCATGCACGAGGCGCGTGCGTGCCCTGGGGTGGCTGTGGTGAGTAGCGGGGTGCACGAAACACAACCTTTGCCCTCCAGAGACTTAGGGCTCAGGACTGGCCGTGTGGTGTTTGGTGGAGAGAGTCATGAAGTCGTGCAGGGAAAGGCTCCAGGGCAGGGCTCCAGCTTCTGCTGGTGTTACTGTGCGGTCAAAGCTGAGCGAAGATCGACTCAACAAATGGACTTGAAAAAAATAAAGGAATTTTTCAAACGCCTCCTTAATGTTAGGGATATTGTTCATGCTTTTACGGAAGCTCATACGTGAACACATAAACAAAAGTATTCACCCAGTTTTTATTTCTGTGGCTTAGATCGATGTTACAAAATCCAGAGGCATCCTTGTGGAGGCTGCCTTAGTGATGCTGTGCCCATCAGCCTTTCAACACGTGGGTGATGCTGAGACAAAGAGCCCAGCCCTCATTAAAGATTGTACCAGAAACGGGTTCCGACACTGACCCTTCACACGTGTATTTTCTGAAAGCCTATGTCACCCAAGATCCTTCTCCCGTAACACATGGTTTGGTAACTCCTGGCAAATCCAAGGTGGGCAGCCATGGGATTGCAACAGGCCATTTACAGCACCAGGGAAAGAAGGATGAGTGTCAGGCATCCGGATTGTCTGGATTTGTTCAGAGCTCCCTTCTGTGATGTAGTTCATGAAGCTCATCAAATTATGCCCGTGAGACCCCACTGCACTGGGCTCCTTACTCACATTTTGTCAATAATCAGAAACAGTGCTCACAAATAACTTACAATATCCTTGAGAATCCCCATCTTCCACTAGAATACAGACTCCTCGGGAGCTGTGTTTTCTTTAAGGCTATTTTCCCAGTCCCTACAACACTCTTTGGTGCATAGTAGGTGCTTAATAAACATGGTGTTGATCAAATGCATAAATGAATTTAAATTGCTTCTTTCAAATGGCACAGGGGAAACAGCGGCTAAAGAAAATAAGAGGTTTATATGTCACTTTATGAATAAGTATCCCTGAAATCTCCTCTTGAAAGATTGCTTTTGTGAAAACACAATTTTCTCTCTTGTCTCTCCAAAGTTGAACGCTTCTCTCAAATGCCAGGAAACCTAAGCATGACAAGGTACGTGTCTGACAGCAGACATTAGCCCCATAGACAGTAACTGAACGCTTACTGTATCCTGGGTACTCTGACAGCCACACACCAGTGAACCAAACAGATGTGGGCTTATTCATGTCATAAGAACGTGAAAATAAATTTAATCTTGTGGTATTGAACCAGATTTTACAAAATGTGGTGCCCAGGATTAGAAAGGAAAGCTTCTGCTGAAACTAACAATTAAAACTACATATAAAATAGATAACCAACAAGGACATACTGTATAGCACAGGGAACTATACTCAATATTTTGTAATAACCGATATGAGAAAAGAATCTGAAAAAGAATATATCTATATCTATCTATCTGTCTATCTATCTATCTATCTATCTATCTGTCTGTCTACCTATCTATCTATCTATAACTGAATCACTGTGATATACACCCGAAACTATTTATCTATCTATCTATCTATCTATCTATCTATCTATCTATCTATCAACTGTAACTGAATCACTGTGATATACACCCAAAACTAACACAACATTGTAAATCAACTATACTTCAATTTTTAAAAATAATAAAATAAAATAAAATTTTAAAAGTAACAGTTAAAGACCACGGAAGCGTCTCTGATGGAGGGTCTCACCTCCCTCATTGCAAAACCGGAATGAATATTCAACGAAGCAAAAAACCCTAAAACAAAATTAGAAAGGTTTTAAAAGCCTCCTTAATGCTAAGAACAGTTTTTTGTGCTATTATGGTAATGCATTCGTAAGTAAGTAAATGAATAAAAACATATGACTGCACATACCTTATCTTACACACCCAAATAATTGCTTTCCTTTATAAAACAGTTACCGCGTGAGACACGGGTTTATTTCCATGAACAGCCAATTAAGTATGTCAAAGTCACTTTCTAATTTTCTTTGGAACTATGTCCCATTCTTTAAAATACAAAAATTGTAAATTTTATTTGGGGAGCCTGTAAAAGGTCACTTGGAGTTTCCTGTGACAAACAATATAAATAATCAAGGTGGGTAATGACATTTGGGAACAAGATGCAACTATAACATATTAGGGACCTTTTTATATAGTTAATAAGCTAGTCATAAAGGCAAATCCAGAAGAGGAGTTCTAAAATAATTGTGAATAATAGCAGTATTATTGGAGTACGTGGAAAGTTTATTAGGGTGACTATTGTTAAGATCAGCTCCCATTGTCTTATTTAAATGTATGTGTTCTTGAATCTCAGTATGTTTTTTATTGATGTACAATGTTGTGTGAATTTCTGCTGTACAGCAAATTGATTCAGTCATATATATCTATATCTATCTATCTATCTATCTATATCTATCTATATATCTATATCTATCTATCTATCTATCTATATCTATCTATATATATATATTCTTTTAAAGTGTTTTTCCCATTATGGTTTATCACAGGATATTGAATAGAGTTCCCTGGGCTATACAGTAGGACCTTGTTGTTTATCCATCCCATATGTAATAGTTTGCATCTGCTAATCCCAACCTCCCAATCCCTCCCTCACACCCCCTCCCCCTTGGCAGCCACAAGTCTGTTCTCTGTCTGTGAGTCTGTTTCTGCTTCGCAGATAAGTTCATTTGTGTCATATTTTAGATTGAATCTCAGTATTTTATACTTACCTTTAAAGATGTGTTCCTAAAAGAATAATTATTTATTCATCACATTATTTTTTTTCCTCTAAAGAAATCACACATAGGACAGGCTGCAAACCTTTCAAAATTTCATACTTAAAAGTGAAAGATAAATTTAATAATAGGGCTAAAATAACCCATAAGCAGAGAAAATATATTAAAATTTAAAATATAATAGAAACTATGTCCCCAAGAGGGTCTATAGGAAATGAAGATTTGGCCTGTGGTTGATCTGATCTGGTATTTTAAATTCAATTTAGGATTTTTTTCCCCCCAACCAGTTCTTTATATCATTTCCTTTAAGTTTTAGGCCTTTCTTCCAAACAGACATATATAGTTTGTTATCTGTTTATGTCAAATCCCAGAAAGTAAGGTTTCTTGGTGTTTTATTATCATTTAGAAGTTCTTTAGAATGAACAATTCATTAAATGACATTCATAAAATTATTGTCATAAGTTATTATAGTATGGTAGTGAATTTTCTTTAAATAGGTGTACATAAGTTATAAAATGTATTAAATGAAAGATCAGAAGGGATATGAAAAGTTAAAGAGTGCAAAAATTTTATGCTTGAGAACTAATGTGTGAGAAGATTAAAATAAACTTATCAGCTATCTTTTAATTTGTTATAAATCACATGAACTAAAAGTGTTCTATCTGAAACTGTCTACGTTTCAAAACAAAAGACCCTCCCATAAAATCCACTGCATTATTCTGTCTGATATACATAAATATCATGTTTCTGGAAGCAGACTCTAGTGTTATGAGGCAAATATTCTCTCACATTTGTATTTCATTTATTTCATCCTTAACAAACTGTACAAGAGTTCTCTTTGCCTTAAAATAGGGGCACAATTATAATCTCATATATTTTTATGATTTTACATGTAATGACATAAAAGTAATTATACCATAAACATCAGTCATGAACTTTTAAATTTTGATATATGTCATGGGGGAAGCTTATTTTAGTAGATGTATGATTTCACAAGGCAGATGAAAAACTGAGACAATACTAAAATATTCAGATATTGTGAAATAACTACCCTTAAGAACTCAGTATGAGAATATCATTATAATTTCATAATATTTCATTATTATCTGATTACCATTAAAATGCCATAACCCAAACCAAATATTATTTTTAAGATATTTTATGAATGCCATCTTATAAATAATTTTCCTTTTTTAATTTAGATGTGTCTACACATCAAAGTAAGCAGTTAAACAGGATGAATAAGTTCTAGAGACTTAATGTACAGCATGGTGACTATAATTAATAATACGGGTCTTCCTTGACTTATGCTGGGGTCCGTCCCAATAAACCCCTTGTAAGTTGAAAATACTGCATCAAAAATGCATTGAATACACCTCACCTACTCAGCATCATACTTAGCCCAGCCTACCTTCAATGTTCCCAGAACACTTACATATGCCTACAGTTGGGCAAAATCATCAGTACAAAACCTATTTTATAACAGAGTGTTGACTATCTCACGTAATTTACTGAAGACTGGACTGAAAGGATGGTTGTCAGCGTATGGGTGGTTCACCCTGTGATCCTGGGGCTGATGGGGAGCTGTGGATCTCTGCCCCTGCCCAGCATCGCGAGACAGTATTGGACCGCGTATCGCTAGCCTGGGAAAAGATCAAAGTTCAAAATTCGAAGTACGGTTTCTACTGAATGCACATTGCTTTTGCACGACTGTAAAGTCAAAGAGTTGAACCACTGTAAACCAGGGACCATCTGTACTCTGTTGCACACTGAAAATCTGCTAAGACAGTAGATCTCAGGTGTTTTCAATACACACACGCACAGGGAACTATGTGACCATGTGTAGTACATGCTGGTTAGTTGGACTACAGTATTCATTTCACTCTGTATGGTTGTTCCTTGGTATCCACAGGGAATTGGTTTCAGGACCCCGCACAGACACCCAAATCCACAGACACTTATATAAAATCCCTTATACCAAATAGTATTTCACAGACACCCAAATCCACAGACACTTATATAAAATCCCTTATACCAAATAGTATTTGCATATAACCCATGTATATCCTCCCGTATACTTTAATTCCTCTCTAGACGACTTACAACACCTAATACAATGTAAATGCTATGTAAATAGCTGCTCGTGCACAGCAGGTTCACGTTTTGCTTTTTGAAACTTTCTGGAATTTTTCTTCACGGGTGGATTGAATCCGTAGATGGGAAACACGTGAATATAGAGGACTGACTGTGTATGTATACCAAAACATCATGTTATAGGCTTAAATATATAAGACTTTTATTTTAAAAACAACAACAAAGTAAATTACATGTTCACGGCCTCGGCTGGGGGGAGGGTCCATCCTCTTTACCTATTAGGGGGGGACCAATTGAGAATTAGCTTCTTCTGCTTGGTCCTCTTTTCATCCTATGCTTCAGGGTCTCGTCTGAAACCTCTGTACCAAGTAAGCTTTTGTAATAATCAAAGGGCAAACACTTACTGGAAGCCTAGAGGTACAAGACTGGGATTAACAGTCACGGTTTGCAAGTGAAAGCCAGAGCCCTGGGGGCTTGGCCTGGGGATTTGGGATGGCTTGGGGGAATTCGATTGTACTTGAACACCCTGAGGGTGTGAGTGCATTCTTCAGTGATCGCACTGGTGGGTAGGTGGGTAGGTGGGTGGGTAGGTAGGTGGGTAGGTAGGTAGGTAGGTGGGTAGGCAGGTGGGTAGGTGGTAGGTAGGTAGGTAGGTAGGCAGGTAGAGAGGTAGTGTAGGTGGGTGGGTAGGTAGGTAGGTGGGTAGGCAGGTAGGTGGGAAGGCAGGTAGGTGAGTAGGTAGTTGGTGGGTAGGTAGGTAGTTGGGTGGATAGGTAGGTGAGTAGGTAGGTAGTAGGTGGGTAGGGCAGTAGGGCGGTAGGTAGGTGGAGTGAGTAGGTAGGTAGATAGGGGAATGGAGTTAATCTTCACACCCACCCTGCGATGACCTGCCTAAAACTGACCACGTTAGGGACGAATCACATTCTCACTTACCTCAATCCAATTAAAAAACTATTCACTAGTAAATTATTTGGCAAGTGCTTCTTGGTTATAAAACATTGAAACATCAGTTTTGGTCCCAATAGAAAGACAACTTATTTAATGATAGGAGCAAATACTATGTTATTTAGCTGAAGTGTATAATTTTAAAACTCTTGCCTACATTTATAAAGATCCATGTATTAATAGTTTCCAAAAGCAATTAATCTGTTCACCGAGACTATATTTTTCCTTCGTAACATGTATTTTTTTGTCCATTTCCTGTATTATCTTCTGTTAGAAAACTGTTTCTAGCATTAATTTGTTTATTCTAAATATAAAGACAAAAATCCATCAGATTTATAGCCCAGACTCCTTTGGTGCCCATGAATATGATCCTTAGGATATTAGGGGAAATCACATTTTTGCTATTTCCGAACTGCCTTGGCATTAGCGGATTCACTTAGGAACCAACGGAAATCAGCCAGTACATGAAGGAGCTCTGACGTGTATCAGTCGGACAATTAAGCTCTGAATCTGACGGTCATTAGTGAAAGCACAGCAGCTATCAGATAACACCCAAGGCTACCACTACCCATATCGATCATAAAGAGATTTTTATGTCCTTTTGTCACCACACAGTATTAGGCATGAAGACACAGCAACTGCTCCTGGGCTCCATCAGAGAATGAAGGGAAGTACCAGCCATGTGGCCTAGAACATTGCATGAAGGTTCTTTTTCAGACCAGTGGAGGGTCCATCTCCATTGTGACTCTGAACACAGTGTGAGGCTTCCTAGAAAATGGGCTGTAAAAGCTCCTCTGTGGCTACTGCTCAGAGACACAGAGTGCCAGGGAAACAGAGCACAGCAGTTAGTGTTGCTGTAAGCCGAGGTGAGCACCCCCAGAGCACACTGAGGGAATCTGGGGATGCCTCAGAAATACGCTATGATATGAAATTGAAATCTCACATAGGTAATCAGGTAGAAATTAAGCCTTAGTAATAAGAGGCCTTAAACAGAAAAAAAAGGACTTACCAAGCACATATGTTTCTAAGATGCTCAGAATCAACTCCCCAGCAAGTGTAAGTGCTTCTACAGAGGGGTGAACCGAGTCTGTCAGCAAACGGAAAAGGCTGAGTCCCGGCCCGGGGTGGCACGTGTGGCCTGACGGGTGAGCTGATACTTGAGTAGGGCTTCTACAAATGAATGGGATTTTATTACATTGCAAGAGGAGAGAGGCATTCACTCCAGTTAGAGGATTAAGATGATAAAAGGCAAACCCAGGATGCAAGTTCACACCCCTTCAAAACAACACGAGGAGCGATGTGGAGCGTCTGTGGTTAGGGTCTTGGGAATAGTCTGGAATGGAGCCAGAAAGGCAATAGAGTTTGGGGAGACCATCTTACGTTTCAGTCTCCTGTAAACAACAAGGTTGAACGTTTTTGTGAAGGGCAGTGGCGTGAGATCTCTGGTCTCTACGCCCTTCTTTCTATAAGACGAAGGGCCCCATGGGGGGCGTGGACAAGTCCTTGAGCCTCGAACAGACACGTGAAAGGAATTCAATGTTTATTTATTTATTTATTTATTTATTTATTTGCGGTACGCGGGCCTTTCACTACAGGGCAGGGGCCCTGTAGTTTGGAAGGTGGATATAAGCCGGTAGAGCAGAATGAACAGGACTGGGTTGGGTATCTGAATGATACTCCTCATTTGAGGAGTTTATAACTCAAATGAGCAGGCAGATGGTGATGCTTCTTTCGAAGAGAAGAAAGGCCTTGAGGAGGAGGAGATGGGAGGGTTGGATGGTGGAGACACCTTGAGTCCAAAGAACCTGCTGGATCTTCAGGTGGAAACATCCAGCTTGGGGCTGGAGCTTAGCAGGAATTAGCTGGAGGCGTGAACAAGCCAAACTCTGCCTGGATTTCAAATGTGTGACTTAATCTCTGGCATTTCTCTTCAGATTAAACTGGAAACTCAATCAACAGTTTTATACCTACCTCCTGCCGTTAGGTTTAAGCATCTATTCACTCTCTAAATTACGGAGCACCTACAATGTGGAGGCGGAGTTTGGGAGCTGGGGGCGGAGCCAATGGTCCTGTCCTCAGGCAGATTATCTTTCAAGGGAAGAGTGACCCGAGACCAAATAAAGTAATAAACATATAATAACATTTCAAGTAGGAGAAGTGTGTTGAAGGAAAACAAAGCAGGGAGGAAGAGGGAGAAGTACTTGTTAAACTAAATATTTACAGCCTAAGGTTGAGATTTAAACCAAGCACTAATTAATGACTTTTCACCTTATTCTTTCCACTGCCGATAAGAACATGTAAAAGTCAAGTGGATTATCTGCCTCAAGGAAAAGGCCATTCAGGTGCGAAGGAAAGCTGCATCTCTGCTGAATATCCCGGATCGCTAGGTGGAGACCTTGACCCCAACTTAGACGGTCCCGAGGGCTCCACGGTGCTGCTCCAAGGAAGGGAATCTGTGTGACAGTAACTAGGATTTGAAGTATCCTCACAACCCTGGGAATTGAGTACAAAAGGTACCAAAATATCATTTTTTTTCCTCTGAATCAGTCTACCTTTTCTTTTCTAGAAGGTATACAGGTGGTGAAATAAAATCACTTTTTCACCGCTCATCCAAATCTTAATCGTGACTCATCATGGGTTTTGCGTGAAGCTAATAGAGTCTTCGTGGTGCAGAAGTGGAGGGAAGCAGAGTGAAATCACAGGGGAGGGGAGGAGGAAACAAGGCACGTGGAAGTTTCATCACAGAGGAGACGCCACGTGAACGTGTCAAGAAAAGCTACTGGAATTCTATGACTTGAATACATCTTTTTGCAGCTGTCACTATAATCATAGTTTAATGCAAAGAATGATGATGAAATTATACCCGCCCAGGCTGGGAATGTGTCAGATATGAGCCTTCAAAGGTGGTTCCAGCGACTTCCCTGGTGGCGCAGTGGTTAAGAATCTGCCTGCCAATGCAGGGGACACGGGTTCGGGCCCTGGTCCGGGAAGACCCCACATGCCGCGGAGCAACTAAGCCTGTGCGCCACAACTACTGAGCCTGCGCTCTACAGCCTGCGAGCCACAACTACTGAGCCCACGTGCCATGACTACTGAGCCCGTGCCTAGAGCCCATGCTCTGCAACAAGAGAAGTCACGGCACTGAGAAGACCGCAAACCACAACAAAGTGTAGCCCCTGCTCGCCCGAACTAGAGGAAGCCCGTGTGCAGCAACGGAGACCCAACGCAGCCAAAAATAAATAAATTTTAAAGTAAATAAATAAACAAAACTAAAATTTCAAAAAACAAAAAGGTGGTTCCAGAAGACCATTATCTAAGGTAATTCTTACACCTAAGAAGCGAAATCTTCTCGGATTCAAAGATTGACAACAATGATAAATACGTTAAAGAATTTGAAAGCCTGTCTAGCTGTTAAGGTTGAGAAGTGTGCATTCATGTGCTGGACTTGCTGCTGCATGCCACTCATTGCAGAGACAGACTTGCCCTCTCCTAGGAAAACCCTCTTCCCTGGCTTCTTGAACTTCAGACTGTGCTGATTTCTTCCTCTCCCTCCCTGTTCCTTTGCTGCTTCTCTGTAAGTTCATCCTCTTCTACCCCACCTGTAAAGTGTTGGCATTCCTCAAGGTTCCATTCTAGACCTGTTTCTCTTTTCGTGTTAAATTTTCTCCTTAGGTAATCTACTCATTCATTCATTCATTCACTCAGCGAATGTGGACTGAGTGTCTCCTGTATGTCGGCAACGTTCCATGCACCTGGGACACATCAGTGAACAAAACAAAGAAGATCCCTCCCTGTCCACTGAGAACTTACATTGCAGCAGGTTTCAGTTACTCTTTGTATAGGCTGGTGACACCTGAGTTTATATCTCCAGCTTCCATCCGTTCTCTGAGCTCCAGATTCATCCACTGACCGATTCTCCACTTGGATGTTTTAGAAGCATCGCAAATTCAACATGTCCAGAATGGTAACTGGTCAGGTTTGGGGATCAAATTATGAGTCCAGTGTTCCCCACCTCAAGAATTGTATCAACTTCCTTCCATCTGCAAAACCCAGAAATGTGGGAGCAACCCCTGCCCTGTCGACTCTGTTCATAAATATCAGTCCCCTTTTCTGCATTATCACTGCCACCATTCCAGTCCAGCTACTTCATTTCTCAGGGGCCTCTGCAGTGGGTCTCTCTGACCCCACTGTTTCCCTGATCATGTCAGCCCCTACAAGACAGACGCCAGAATCCTCGCCAAAGCCTACCAGGCCCTGTCTGATGTGACCCCCTCAGCCTCTTTCATGTCCCCACCAACTGCTTGCATCTTTGCTCTCAGAGCTTCAGCCACAGGGCTTTCTTTCAGGTTCCCAAACATGCTACATGCTTCCGAAGGTAGAGTGGTTACTGAACACAAGTCTGTGTGCCCTATGCACAGTGAGTCCAAATGAACCAAAACCTGGGAGTTTGGAGCACAGAAATGTTTATTGCAGGGCCAAGCAAGGAGACCGGGTGGCTCATGCCCCAAAACCCCTGAACTCACCGATGGTTTGGCAGGGAGAAGTTTGTTTTGGCAAAATTGAGGGTGAGGTCTTCAGGGTGTGTGATTTTCTTCTGACTGGTTGATGGCGAGGTAACAGGGCAGTGTTCTGGAAATCTTGCACTCAGCCTGAAGTTACCATCCTCCACCTGGGTGGGGGCCTGAGTTCTGCAGAAGAACTCAAAGATATTGTTAGGTGTATCCCTTGAGGAGGAACCAGGACCCTGCCCCAAGACTGCACTATCATATCTTGACTGCCCCTCCTTTTTTTCTATATCGCATCACTTCCCTGATTAGCAACTGCTTGAATTTGCTCTTTATTATTCAGGAAGGTCCAGGAGGCTGAAGACTTTGTCTTGCAAATAAGGAAATGGGACCCAGAAGGGCTTTTGTACCCTGGAGGGCCCCATGGGGTCCTGCTTGGTTTCAGAGTCTCTGCACACACTGTCCCCTTATGCTTCATTCAAGTGGTTAACTCCTACTCATCCTTCAGCTTTCAGCCCAAAGTTCACATCCTCGGAGAAGTTGTATGACTCTGCTCTTGCTTCCATAGCAAAATGCTAAGGACTGGGTGGCTTAAACAAGAGAAATGCTTTCTCACAGCTGTGGAGGCTGGATGTCCAAATCCAGGTGAAGGCAGGTTTGGCTTCACCTGAGGCCTCTCCTTGGCCACCTTCCTGCTGCATCATCACATGGCCCGTTCTCTAGGTGCAAGGATCCCTGGTTTCTCTTCCTCTTCTTTAAGGACACCAGTCCTACTGGATTAGGGCCCCATCCTTCTGACCTCATTTAACTTTAATTACCTCTTTCAAGGCCTTATCTCTAAATAGAGTCAAACAGGGGGTTATGGCTTCAACATGGGAATTTGGGGACACAATCCAGTATCCAATAGAAGCCTCCCCTAAATCCCCAAGTCAGGATAGGCTCCCACTTATCTGTACCTGTAACGCCTTTCATTTGTTACAAAGCACTTTCCTCAGTTTGTAATAACTGAACCTGTTCGCCATGCATGAGATCCGGCCCCTTCCTGCCTCTCCCACCTCATCCCCTCCGCTCCCGCCACTGGTCCTCTAGGATGTCAGACACTTCCTGCCTGGAATCCTCCTCCCATGGCTCTTTCCCCCTCTTCATCCTGGTCTCTAACAGCCCCTGGAGGGGCCGTCCCTGACCCCTGTGTCTCTAAACATATTACCCCAACTCCCAATTCCTGTGCCCAGCCATGATAATACCTATTTTTTCATTCACTTACTATCTTATTTGCCTGCCAGATGTAGGCTAACTAGGTTTTGGCACTGTATCCTCCAAGTCTAGAACAGGTCTGGAACACTGGAGGCACCCAAGACACATTTTTTGAGTGAAAAAAATGAGTGTGTTTATTAATACGATTCTTTGATTCTTCTCTGTTTACCCCATCAGACTGCAATCTCTGTCAAACGGGAAGAATTCTGCTATGCTTACCAGTGACTGGGCACTCAAGACTAGTGGCTGGAAAATGGTACGTTCTTAGCAAATACTTGCCAAATGAATGAATAAAAAAATAAAAGCAAAAGTAGCAAAAGTTTATGGAAAACATCTTGAAACAATTTGCAGAACATGAAGAGAAGTTGTGGCATTTCTGGCTAGTTCACAATTCATTTTGATTCATCAGAGGTGCACCCTCAGTTTACACACGGCCTTTCTGGGCCAAATCTCTGTGAGGGGCCATGAAACTGCCATCAGAGTGCTATGAAAATTACAGCAGAAAGAGAATAACAGTATTTTTATTCCTAGAAATATTTCCTTTCCAAGGACCAAGCATAATCCAAGATTATTATTTACTTGGATGGTCTTTTTGTTCACCAATGAATGTGATTCCAGGACCAAATTATTTGGATATTTTGTACGGATTGAAATAAAGGTCTTAAAAACAAGGCAATACACATTTAGACTGACTCCTACTACAAACCAAGTAATTATTTTTAAAGTGAATATGTTCTTTATGCCTGTTTTATTTTTAGAGAATCTTAAGAGGAAGAAAAACAGATTAATATTTAGACAGTATATTACTTTGGAGTTTGTCAAAAGTAGGTGTAACTTAATAAAAGCTATATACATAATATTTGCAATTTCTTAGAGAACTGTGTTCTTTCTCCTCCAAAGTACCCTGGTAGGAGGAAACTGATTCCTCATTGAAAAGTATATGAACCAAAAAAGGAACTATATTTATCATCATTTTGATTTGTCCCTCCATCTAGAAGAAAGTTTGAAAAAAGTATTTGTTTAATAAGCTCAAATATAACTTTTTAATCCCTTTACAATAGGGTAAAATTCCAAAAAATTTCATGTCTTTAAGAACATCTTAAAGAATTCTCCCTTTTATATTTCAAAAATTTTTCCTAAATGTTTTTATGCCCTCACTCCCTTTAATTTCATATCTTAATACATATGAAATAGGTACTGATATGCACATTTGGAAAAAATCAAACTTTTGAATGCACTGACACTAAGTCATAATCAAAATTTAAATATCAAAAAACAATATATTGGGGGGGTGGAGAATGAGCAAAATAAGGGAAAGGGATTAAGAGGTACAAACTTCCAATTATAAAATAAGTCACAGGGATGTGATGTGCAGCATAGTAAATATAGTCAATAATACTGTAATAACTTTATATGGTGATAGGAGATAACTACTTATCATGGTGATCATTTTGTAATTTATAAAGCTATCAAGTCACTATGTTGTACATCTGAAACTAATATATTGATAATATTGTAAGTCAATTATACTTCAATAAAACATAAGCTGACAACAACAACAACAACAACGACAATTGCAGGAGATAATATGAGCAAGAAAGGGTGAAGCGTCCTTGCATCCCTGGAATGAACCCTACTTGATCATAATGCATAATTCTTTTAATGTATTTTTGAATTCCATCTGCTAATATTTTGCTGAGGATTTTTACATTTATGTTCCTTAAGGGATATTGACCTGTAATTTTCCTTTTTGTAATGTCTTTGTCTGGTTTTGGTATCAGGGTAGATTCATAAAATGAGTTTGGAAGTGTTTCTTCCTCTTCAATTTTTTGGAATAATTTGAGAAGGACAGGTGTGAGCTCTTCTTTTAGTGTTTGGTAGACTTCACCTGGAAAGCCATCTGGACAAGGACATTTGTTTGTTGGGACTTTTTTTTATTATTATTGTCTCAATTTCATTATTAGTAATCAGTCTATTCAGATTTTCTATTTCTTCATGATTCAGTCTTGGAAGATCATATGTATGTGTAGGAATTTATCCATTTCTTCTAGACTGTCTAATTTCTTGGCATATAATTTTTCATATTAGTCTCTTGTGATCCTTTCTATTTCTGTGGTATTGCTTATAATTTCTCCTCTTTTATTTCTGATTTTATTGATTTGGGTCCTCTCTCTGTTTTTCTTGATGAGTCTGGCTAAAGGTTTGTCAAGTTTTGTTTATCTTTTCAAAGAACCAGCTCTTAGTTTTATTGATCTTTTCTATTGCTTTTTCAGTTTCTATTCCATTGATTTCCACTCTGATCTTTATTATTTCCTTCCTTCTAACTTCAAGCTTTGTTTTTCTTTTTCTAGTTCCTTTAAATGTAAAGTTAGATTGCTTATTTAAAATTTTACTTGTTTCTTGTAGGCCTGTATGCTATGAACTTCCTTCTTACAACTGCTTTGGCTGCATTCAATAGATTTTGGAGATTTTTGTTTCTATTTACATTTGTCTCTAGGTTTTTTTTTATTTCCTCTTTTATTACTTCAGTGACCCATTCGTTGTTTAGTAGTGTGTTGTTTAGTCTTCACGTGTTTTTTCCAGTTTTCTTGTAATTGATTTTTAGTTTCATACCCTTGTGGTTGGAAAACATGATAGATATAATTTCAATATTCTTAAATTTATTGAGACTTGTTTTGTGGCCTAACATGTGATCCAGCAATTCCCCTCTGGATATTTATATGAAGAAAATGGACACACTAATTTGAAAAGATATATGTGCTTCTATGTTCTTTATTTACAATAGCCAAGATATGGAAGCAACCTAAGTGTCCATTGATAGATGAATGTATAATGAAGGTGTGGTATATATACACAATGAAATATTGCTCAGCCATAACAAGCAATGAAGTCATGCCATTTCCAACAACATGTATGGACCTTGAGGACTAAGTGAAATAAGTCAGACAGAGAAAGACAAATACTATATGATTTCACTTATATGTGGAATCTAAAAAACAAAACAAATGAACAAACAAAACAAAAAAGAAACAGACTCATAGATACAGAGAACAAACTGCTGGTTGCCTGCAGGGGGAGTGTGCTGAGAGGGGTGGACAGGTGAAGTGGGTGAAGGGGATTAAGAGGTACAAACTTCCAGCTATAAGGTAACTAAGTCATGAGGATGTACTATACAATGTAGGGAACATAGCCAATAATATTGTAATAGCTGTATGTTAACAAATGGTAACTAAACTTACTGTGGTGGTCAATTTGTAATGTAAAAAAATATCAAATCACTATGTTATACACTGACACTAATATAATACTGTATGTCAATTACACTTCAGTGAAACAAAAATAAAGGGTAAAAGCCACTGAATAGCACAAAGAATAAATTTAGGAAGAAGAAAGCTGATATCAAAGGATGAAGGTGGTCCCCACCATATTTTGATAAATACAATGTAGACCCATTTTATCTTTGATTTTATTGCGTGGTAGCCATATGAGGATTTTAAGAACTAAGTTTCTAAGTCACCTCTGGATATCTCTGTAGTATTTATCTGATCTTCCATAAATAGTGGGAAGAAAAAGGAGAACTGCAT
This sequence comes from Monodon monoceros, assembly GCF_005190385.1. Lineage (NCBI taxonomy): Eukaryota > Metazoa > Chordata > Mammalia > Artiodactyla > Monodontidae > Monodon > Monodon monoceros. Next base: position 8,915,332 of record NW_021703771.1, on the reverse strand, counting down.
ATAATTGTGTCCCGTGACTGAATCCCTAGAGGTTCTTTCTTTTGAGGAAATACATAAAATCCTTGATTATTTACAGTCAGATGTAACATCTAGTTAAGCAGGATTTCTTAACTTCAGCACCACTGACACTGGGAGGTGGGGATAACTCATTGTTGTGCGGCTGTCCCCTGCACTGCAGGATGTTTAGTAGCATCCCTGGCTTCTGCCCCTTAGATGCCATAGGACCTCTCTCCTAATTGTGACAACCAGAAATGTCTTCAGACATTGCTGAACGTCTCCTGCTGTTCCCGGTTGAAAACCACTGACTTAAAGTTTCATAATGATCTTGGTAATCTACTCAATAAATGAGCATTCACTGAGTGCCTGAGAAGGTTTTTGTGTTCCACTAGGGATTAAGGGAAGAATAAGACCCAGCTCCTTCTCTTAAAAAGCTGAGTCCACGTTAAAGAGACAAAATCATTGGAGTAAAATAGAAAACACCAATCACTGAGGTCTAGATGGCTTGTACTGGCAATAAATATTTCAGTGATTTAGAGACTATGCAAAGTAGTGGAGAGTGATGGGGGAAGATTCTGGAAGGCATTCCTGGGCATGGGCTCTGAAGACTGGATGGGATGTGGAAGACAGAATTAAGAGGAAAGTACATTTCACGGGTGTCATGGAAAACGCGTATTTGCAAGGGCCTAACGCAGAACTGGGTGAGGTGAGTGTGAGAGAAACCAGTGAAATAAAGGGTGAAGAGAATTCCCTAGGAGCTGACAGAAGGCAGTTCCTTTGGAAATATGATAGGATGTCAATGGAGGGAAAATGGAAGGTCTGGCTGCGAAGGAGGTGGGTTTCTTAAAAAGTGTGGCTGGAATTTGAGGAAGTGATGTGATTTCCTCAAACCTGGTCTAAAGTCCTGGCTGAGCAGTATGGGACTGCAGCTTTAGGACTGATCAACGAGGTGGAGGGGAAGGTCTGAATCTTAAACTGGGAAGAACTACAGTTTGGGAGCTGAGTTTAGGAAAAGGCCAGGTGAGAATCCCACTCTGACTGTCCTGGCTGATTAAGTAAATGCCAGCATGTCGCTGTGGACCCTGAACCCTTGTCCACTTGCTCTGGACAGCTCTTAGGAAAAAATCTTTTTGATTCAGATTTTATTAAGAAGTTCTACGGCTGCTGAACGATTAAACATGTTCATCTAAAAATGATAATTTGTATCTAGTTTCTATTCTGTCTTAAATTAACTATTATCAGGTTAATGAATAATTTAAATTCCAGGAGATTTCAGGATCATGGAATAAATTGAACATTCTCAAGCACTTTATCTTAGCTGTAATTTATCTCAATCACTATTATGGCTGTTTTTTCAATATTATTCATTTCAATTGACAAATACAAACTTTATTTCATTTCCTACTGAATCCAGATATACAATATAATAATGTCATTTATTCAAAACTCTGAAATGCACACACACGTGTACACACACATACACACATAATCAAAGGCTGGATAATGCCTGCTGGGGAAGGAAGAATGATCACATACAGGACACTTCTAATTTAATTAGGGCTTTCTGCCTTGATATTTTAAAATGTTTCAACACCGGTTCCCTAGTGAGATAGGCAACATCTGTGAGATTCCACAGTTCACATTTTGTAACAGAAATGGTCAATACTTTTAAAAAATCAGGGGGCTTTGTGAATATACACCCAAATCTAAAAACCACGTATGAAGTAGCTAGTTGTCATCCCTAGCTGGAAACCCTAGTTGGTACACATGTCTAAGTGGGTGTACCTACATGCACACACACTCATGGTCTGCATGACTGTGATACTTAGACATCTCTGTCCCTAATGTGGAAACCAAGAAACAGCTAAGATAACAAATTTTCCCCCAAAATACCTTAAGTATAATACAGGTAGAATGATTATGTAAACGTGGGCGTCTTCATGTTTATGAATATGAGTGAAAATTAGTGCATGTGGTTCTAATTCCTGTTCTTTTGACAAGAAGGGAACAGATAAAGATGACACTTTATCATCACTAATGGTGTGGATTACTCTAGAAAAACTATTCTGTGCTTTTCTTTTTCTGAACATTTGCAGTAGTCACATTCTCCTTTTTTGGTTAAATTTTGCCTTGGTTTCAATTTAGATATTTTAGGAAGGCACCTTGATGCTTTCAAGGCCATCGTGACACCAATTTAGAATGTCACATTAGGAATCAGCTAAAATAAAGAATCTGTTGCCTTATGGAGTTGACGTGCTTTCTTATTTACTTAATCTAATAGCAAGAAGTGACTTGGGCAGGGGAAGAATATTAAATAGGTGGTTATGGTCCGATATTCATAAACTGATTAAAAACATGAATATGTGTATATTATACACCCATGCACACACATTCACATAGATGCTCAGATTTTTGCAATTATAGATATATGCATATATGTGAATATATTATAGCATATACAATCAATACTTTGGAACTGCCCCACAAGGCCATGGGCAAAAATGGTCACTACCCTTGTGATTCTATTATATCCCATACAATCATCTACATAAGTTATTATTTCTGTTGTATTTGTTTGGTTACAAGTCTGTTACCCTCCCTCTTTTGAAAATCTCTGAGGAATGATAGTTATAATTCATCTCTTTATCCTGAGTGTCTACCACTGTGTCTGGCAAAGAGAAATCCCCAGGAAATGCCTGATGGATGAATGAATTTGCCTTTTTTTAATTCTTACCTTAGAAATATCTTTTAAATCTCAATTACAACAAGACTTTTTAAATACTAAATTTTTCAGAATTTCTCAGCTTATACAGAAACATTCTTTCCATTTCACAGTTTGTACTCAGAATATCTTAATGCTTCTGCTTTAATAAAAGGAAGGAGAATAATCACCAGATTTACAGTGGCCAATAAGATGCTTCTTTTTTGTTTTGTTTTGCTTTTTGCGGTATGCGGGCCTCTCACTGTTGTGGCCTCTCCCGTGGCGGAGCACAGGCTCCGGACGCGCAGGCTCAGCGGCCATGGCTCACGGGCCTAGCTGCTCCGCGGCATGTGGGATCTTCCCGGACTGGGGCACGAACCCGTGTCCCCTGCATCGGCAGGCGGACTCTCAACCACTGCGCCACCAGGGAAGCCCTCTTTTTTGAACCACTCAATAACTCATTCTAAAAAGAAAATACAACTACACTTTGAGTGGCATTTTACCAAATTTAATTTTATAATGTTTAATATTTCTGATTTCTGCTGCCTCATTTTATCAAAATTCCAAGGTTAATTAACCAAGCCTTTTGTGCAGTTAACATTTGTCAAATACTGCAAAATAATTTATGCAAATGTAACACCCCACTTTCATAGTCAGTTTGCTATTTTTTTTGTTTTGTTTAACTTTTCCCACAAAATCCTCATTTTTTTTTAGTAGAACAGCAGTATCAAAAAGAAAAAAAAATTTATCTTATACTAGACTTATTTTGATCATTTATTTCAGGGAATTTGAGCCTGTCAACATTGTAACAATATAACAAATTAGCTCTCAAACTGAAGTAATTAAGGCATAAAATCTGACAGCTCTTTTCACGTTAAAAATTAGAAACGATAATTGCTTTGAAAATACCCCCTTACTTTTTAAAGGGACCACAAAATCCTGCAGGAGGAGAAATCGAGTTTTACAAATTTTCAATTCTCTTATTGGCTGTGCTTTATCTAAAAAATACTTCGACAGTAAAACCTGTGGGCATATTTTAAAGAATAGTTGCACAATTAAAAGCACTTCAACATTTCAAACTGCACCTACTCAAACTGTTACTTTTAGGAAAACACGAAGTTCCCACAGAGAAGCAACTGGCATCTCTCTTACTGTATCGAGGCAATTCTACCATCTATCTCTCGACCAAGTATGTCTGTCCTATTCATACTTATTAAACACTGATAAAAGTAGTAAATAGATTCAATATGAAGACACAGGCTAGCTTGAGCTTCTACTGTTTAACTTTACTGATGATTGATAGACATGCAGTGAATTCTAATGACCCAGGAGACATCCTTCCAACTTAACCATTGAAATCAAGGTGGATAATTAGTTCTTTAGGACACCCCAGGGTGCAAGTAATACAAAACTCACCACCTGTGTGGTCAAGGGAACTGATGTGGATGGGATTTAAATGGACTCAAAACAGAAGAAAGCACATCACGTAAAAGAAGTAGATTGGGCAAAGGCAGGGAAACAGAAAAGGAAAGAAATCATTGGAGAAACGCTGACTAATTCAGTTCATTTGGAGCCACGACACCAAGAGTGAAGTCAGAAATAACTTGAAAGCCCTCAGCCGTTGTGTAGGCAATGGAGGCCTCTCTTTGTTTCTGAACCGAGGGGTCATAACAAAATCGACAACTGTCACATCTTCTCTGTAAAGAACTTTTATATTCAATGCAATAGCACGTAATCATCTTTTATTTATTTATTTGCGGTACGTGGGCCTCCCCGCATCCCCTGCATCGGTAGGTGGACTCTCAACCGCTGCGCCACCAGGGAAGTCCATAATCATCTTTTAAATGCAATAAACTTAATGGAGTAGAGGAAGAAAAAGGGAAAGAAAAAGCATGTCTTACACAGTATCACCAAATTGAAAGCTTTGTAATGGACTAGAGCTGGAAGTAGGAGACACAAAGATCAAATAACAGCCTTCCATGTTTAGAAAGACTGCTAGTTACTGAAATTATAATTCTAAACAAAGAGGAAAATTTTTATATGAATGTAAATAACTTTTCAACACTTGCAACAATTATTTTTCAGAAAAACCAAGATTACCTTTGTTAAAAGCAAGAATAAGATGTATGAAAAATTTAAACTTATGTTTCCTTTTTCTTAGGAAGGAGCTTCTTAAACTCTAAAGTTGCTATTGGCATATCATTCCATATGTGACTTTATTTTTTAGAAAAATATTAAATATATCATACTAAGTAAAGAAAGTCATTGCTGCAATTGCCTAAAATAATTGATTGAGCATCTCTTACAGACACCTCTCCAGGCTTCTCAACAGATAATCTCTGAGAAATGCGAAACAGGGCAATTTATAAAGACACAGGAGAACATGCATGCTGTTAATGTATCATTTAAAGACTTAAATAATGAATCACTACGTTGTACACCTGAAACTAAAATAATATTGTATGTCAACTATACTTCAATCAAAAAAGAAAAAGAAAAAAATAAAGACTTAAGTAATAGACTTGCAAATACTTCAGTTTGGACTTTATGGGTATTAGAAAACAATATCTTTTATATACTTAACATGATTTTACTCATTCCATAAATATAGGAAGAAATATTTTTGAAAGATTTATGATGGATACGTAAAAGAAAATAGGAAATAATCTTTCCCCAAAACTAATTATGATATACCAAAAACATATCTAAAAATGCGAAGCTCAAACCTAGAATAGAAACTATTGACAGAATTTTAAAAACACAATTAACGTGCTATGTGCAGTTATCAGTACTCAGAGAGAAGTAAGATAGGATTCACTTTTATTTTCTCAGAATAGTATGGGTTGGCCATATTTTGTAAGGCACACAAAAATGTGGTACTAAATATTGGTATTTAAAACCAGCTACAATTACACCATTTATTGGATTTGCCCTATTTTAAAACCTTACTTTAAGAGAAAATCTCTCAGAATGAGTAGTTTTACAAGTTTCACAAGAAGAGCAAACGTTATCAGATATTCTCATTCTGGGTAATTACTTCCTTCGCAGGGCTGTGTACATTCTTGCAATGTAGCTGAAAATTAAGGCAAACATTACAAACAGAACTGGTTAAATGGAAAAAAATGCTGAAAAAAAATATCAGAACCAACGAAGAAATACTTAAAGACACTGACCACCTGAACCTGCTAGTTTGTAGGCTGAGTCGGCTTCTTTGCAAATGCTTCTTTGCAAGAATATAAGGCTGTGTACCCTGGTTCTGGCCAAATAAAATACTTTTTTAGAAATGGTTTAACTCCGCGTTTTCAGCACTTCTGGTTTTGCTGGGTTCTGTGACACCGTTTTTATCCCCCCAAAGTTAACCTATGGGGGAGGCCGACTTACGAATAACGACAAAACAATGTGGAGGATGGTAAAGGGTCAAGCTCATTAGAGCTTGTCCTCTGTCTGCTGGTCCTGGGGGTTAGGGTCGGGGCCACTGCAGGGCGCCGGCAGGGCGTGACAGCAGCGGAGCTGCACCCTAAGTAGACAGACCACTCTGAAGCTTTTGGCAGGACAAGCCATCCAGCCGGGAGCCGGGCTGGAAAGCGCTGACCTGCAGCAGGTCAGGGGTGACAGGGATCAGAGGGGCAGGAAGACGCATCAGTACGTTGAAAGGAATCAAGACTGATTCCAAGGAGATGAAAAGGCTGAACACTTGGAACGATAATAAATAAGAATGACTGTTTTTCACTTGGATCTGTCCAAAGTACAGCTTTACGAAGCGAAATCTTACTGGAAAGTCACCATTGTTGTTTTCAATGGCAGTGAAGTCTTGACAACGGGAGTCAGTGTTCTGCGTGAAGGGGTAACTTGCTGAGGACATGGGACCACGACAGCCAAACTCACCTGACACTGCACCCCGTCCTGGGACTGAGACTTAAAGTGTTTCCACAGAGGGTGGGATAAAACAAAGGGAGATTTTGTTCCCTGAAATTCAAAAACGCATCTTTCTCTGCGTGAACCATGGCTATTTATTGCAACATTCCAGGAACTTAATACTTTTTTATTATCACCTGCAGAAACTACCTGTTTCCTAAACCCTGTTACGTACTCCTTTAAAAAGCAAAAAGGAAATCTGTATTTCTGTGAGCTTGGCCAGTACTTCAGGAATGCCCACCTTTATTTTCCTTGAGCCACATGAACGGGTGATTGCATTTGGCTTCTACCTTTTGTCCAAGTGGCGCTTCACACTGCTACGTAGGTTCTGGTATGTTACCTTTGCTCAACCCCACTCTCACTCTCATAATGTGTCTTCATTGAAAAGGCATTAGTTTGTGATTATTGGCTTTTCTCCGGAAGAGTGTTCTACAAATTAAGAAAAGCGGCCAAGAAAACAATACTGTATGTGCTTTGAATGAGTCTATAATTCTAACGCTCTAAATTATTCTAGGAATAATTTAACACAGTTGAACATTCTCTTAGTACTCATGTACAGTGATGTAACCCAGAGTTTGTTGACTACATCAAAAACCCAGTCCATAATACTCTTTTTTTCCTTCTGTATGCATGAAACACAAAACAATTCTTAGCTATAGAATTTATAATACTGTATATTTATAAAACTACCACATGTTAAATTAATTCCTGGATAATATTTATTTGCAAAACTGATATCAAAATATTTGGTATTTGCTTTTCAGAAGTAAAAAAGAAAAGGGTGGGCCTAGAGTAGCATCTTTTGAGGTTATACCAAGCCGAGTTTGTATCAGAGGGTCTAAAGTTGGGGTTTTGTAAACTTTACTTCTTTATTGTACTATTTTACTATAATGAGTGAAATTACCTATGACACAGCTGTGGTTGAGAACCACAGAATTAGATATTGTCTTCTAAAAGTAGAAACTCCATCTAAATCAGATAAATATTTTAAAAAATAAGAAAACAAAAACTTGAATGGGAGAGGGCTGAATGGGTCTGAGCAGAGCTAGGACTGTGACGAAGGTGATGAGGTTATTCAAGGCAGGATTTGTGTGAAGAATTTGGAGTACGTTACAGTAAAAAAAGAATTCGGTAGCTGTTTAGCTCTTTGAATGCAGATAGGGGACTGGGTTTGCTTCTCAGCTTTGCCAGCTCCTTGCTGTGTGAGCGACCAGCACATTTAAAAATGTCAGTAATAATACTGCTTATCTCATATGCCTGTTTTGGTTACCAAAATAGCTGATTTTAATATCTTACACTGAGCAAGTGCTTACTCTACTGTTCTAAGTGCTTTATGTAAATGAGCTTACTTAATTCTCAAACAAGCCTTTGAGATGGGTCTAGTTATTACCTCCACTTTACAGATGAAGACGCAGAATAAGGAATAATTAATGATGCATGAAAAATCAGGTGTGATGCACAGAAAGTACGATGCCTGAAACACAGATTCAAAAATGTTAACTGTTTTGCTCACAGAAGTTTAATCTAACAGTGTAAGAAACAAGGAGCACCCCAGTATGAGAGTACTTAAGTCTACTCTACATTAAGTTTTCAAATTAACCAAAGGTCAAATTAGTCATTTCATCTCAACATAAACCAAACTAAGTGGCTAAGAATGAAATTTAAGTGGCTAAAGGGTTCTTATATTAAATAAAACTTCAACTCATCAAGTTGTAAATTCTCAAGATTAACAGAATCATCATTTGTTCTTCAAGTGTAATATTTATACAGCTCACAATGAAGTCGGGGGTTTGGCAGTCTTCTAATGACCTTGATGATACAGGCAGCCAAGGAGGATAATTTAACTCTCATAGTAAGAAAAAATTTGAGCTAAATCATTCATTTGAGAGGTCAAGAGAAGAGCTAAGCAAAGTCTTCCTCAGCTATCATGAATAAAGGAATCGTTTCGATGCCTTTTTGGCCAGTGGAGCAATTTGCAAAACTCTAAATAGCAGTTTGTTAGCATTTCACCCCTGACCTCATTTTCAGACATTGTTAGTTTCAATCTGACACAGTCATCTGATAGATAATATTTCATACCACAAAGAAGACTAGAGCAAAACTTTCTCACTTCCTAATTTCCTCTCAATTTTCCAATTCTGAAATTCATCTTGGATTACAGTTTGCTTTGCTGCCCTCACCTGCTTTCTTTGCATATAGTGTAGAGAAAAATGTTCTTCCAGGAATAAGCCTTGAATCTGTGTTCCAAATTTCAGCAGCAGAAGCCGCGGAAATAAACACAGCTGTGACCCATCATGAATTATACTGGATCTGCTAACTACTCTACATGGCCCTTCCTCCCCAACCCCCCTGCATCCCACTGGCTCCCTCTTCACTTCAAATGGCACCCAGGAACGCATCATTGGCAAGAGCCAGGGAAATGAGGGAATATCTGAGCGGCCGGTAAAAACAACCATCCTAGTAGAGCTGCTGAATCAATACCCTGAAATACCGTTTCACAAGGAAAAGGTCACTCGGTGGTCCTTGAGCGGACTAAACCCACACAACGAAACCCTGCTTGATCACCAGATTTATAACATTTTCATTTTACAGAATGAAAAATGAAGAGAATATTCTATCAGCTTCCCAGTGATGAATGTGACAAGACGTGAAAATGAAGAATGAAACCACGATTGACGCAACTCTGAGGCTTGGAAGGGGCTGTAGGAACCTGCTTATCCTCTTCCTCAATGGAGTTTATCACCACAGTTACTAATGTGTGGACCAAAGTGTCAATCACTGATTAGTGCTAAAACTACTACCTTCCAAACTACAGATGTACCTTTCTTCCTTGTGCAATAGACGTGTTACCGAAGCATTGAAAATAAGGTTGGTACATCGAATCATACTTAAGATCCCATGAGTGTCCCTATGCAAAGACGTTTATAACTGTAAATCCTGGTATCCTTCTCTTTTAAGCCCATGTTTTTTTCTGTTTTCAATTAATTAATTAATTCATTTATTTATTTTTGGCTGAGTTGGGTCTTTGTTGCTGCGCGTGGGCTTTTCTCTAGTTGCGGCAAGCGGGGGCCACTCTTTGTTGCGGTGCGCGGGCTTCTCACTGTGGTGGCTTCTCTTGTTGTGGAGCACGGGCTCTAGGCTCAGTAGTTGTGGCGCTAGGGCTCAGTAGTCGTAGCTCGCGGGCTCTAGAGCGCAGGCTCAGTAGTTGTGGCGCACGAGCTTGTTTACTCCACGGCATGTGGGATCTTCCCGGACCAGGGCTCGAACCCATGTCCCCTGCATTGGCAGGCGGATTCTGAACCACTGCACCACCAGAGAAGTCCAAGCCCATGTTTTAATATGCCAGATTTCTTAGAGCAGAGAAGCCTAAATAAGACTACTGTAAAGGACTTCTTTGACTGTGATGCACTAATAGCATAGAGTATACAGTATCCAGCAGAGAGACAGTATAAAGCTTTGCCCCCTGGCACTGCAGAAGAGCACTGGACTACTCCTCCTACGCTCAGCCCCCCTCACTGAAGGCCACCACCAGCAAGAACTGGGGCATCTGAAGGCCACGGGTTTTGCCAACCGCGATGCCAATATTCAGATCGCAGGTGGAGACATCCACAATGCCCCTGACAGGCTGCCAGAGGTACCAGAGGCCTGGGTCTCACCAGCTGACACCCACAATATTAAGGACCAATCATGGAATAACTATGGTTTTGAGAAAGGTTGAAAGAAAAGTCTTAGAAACAGTGAATATAAATGTCTCTCTCCAAAGCAAATCTGTGGGGTCCTAGTTTTAAAACCCCTGCTTATTAGCTCAGAATTTGGATTCCACGTAAGGAATTAAAATATTCAGCTCTCTGAAATTCGTTAGGGGGTGTCCTGGCCCAGGGCGTGCAGTGTAAACACTGCATCCTGTGATAATTCTATGACGAGGGCTTCCTCGACGGGCATCAGTTTAGTTTCATTTTCCTGGAATCCTTCCTTTTTTTCCTCCAGAGAAAAACTTTTACTCCGTTAGGTTCCCTCTCTTGTCCCCCCAGAAAATCCTTTTCTCCATTACTAACGAGGTTTCGTTTCTAACAAACGAGACCCTTTGAAGTGAACCCAACGTCCCTAAGGTTCAAATGACCTCCAGTTGCCAAGTCCACTGGTACTTCTGCAATTTCATCCTGCTTGGCTCTCGGCGGCATCCGGCGCCCTTCGAGGCTCCTCTGTCTTCAACGGTCTACTCGCTCGGCTCCCAAACAGCCTCGTGGTTCTCAGCTTCCCCATCGCTCCTTCCCAAGTTTCCTCCTTTACCTCCAATCACAGACACTTCTAAAGAGTCCTTCCTTCCTTCCTTCCTTCCCTCCCATTCGTCTTTCTATTCTACCAGCTTTTCCTCTGTCCTCCCATCCACGGCTTTATTATCTGTTAGTTAGCAATACGTACATTTATTCCTCCAAGTCAGTCTGTCTCCTGAAAACCCAAACGCGATACATTCCCCATCTTGCTACTGGAATTATTCTCTTTTAAAAAAATGATCACACCTCTTCTCTTGAAACATATGATGACTTCTCTGCCTGGTGGACGAAGTCCAAATATCCTAGTCCCACAGACAAAGCCGCTACAGTGTGTCCTTATGTTCCTTCCTAGTCTCCATCCTTACTGACACTCACCCTACAGCTTGCCCCACACTGCCGCAGGGACTCAGCAGCGCTCCTTCATTCCTCTGTGTCTTTGCTACGTTGACCATATTTACAGGATCAACCGTGTCAGGGCATAAAGCCTGATAAGCAGGTTCTTACCCAGGTAAAAAGACTCATCTGAAGTTCAGACTGTCTTAGGAAACAGAGACTGTTCCTGGCTGTGCCTACAGAGCTCTGTCCCCTCTTCATCTGTCATCTTAGAAAATGTCAACAACATCATGCTCACGTAGAATGTATTTGCAGAATCTTGGGTCGAGGAACCCAAATTCTAGACTCTCCACTCTGGGAGGAAGAATCTTCCCTAGTTATCTTCTTTAACCAACAAATTAGTTCCAGAAGTGGAGAGGAAGGAAAGAGACAGGCAGAGAAACAAACAGACCACTTGGATGAGCCTTGATAATCAAGGAAGTGACCTGCAGCCGGAAGATGCTTCTCACACGCCCACAAGATAAATCCGACTTAATCAGTGAACAGTCCTTCTGCATCTTTTGCATTCCTATAGCATCTAGTTCATGCCTTGATTATAGCTCATGGTATACTAATCTGTCGCCTCTTGATTCTATGTCCATTTTGCCAATCCATCTGTGACCCCTAGCACAGAACAGATGCTGACAGAGTAACGAACGCACCCTTCAAGACGAGCAATGCCTTGGATACAATGAAGAAGCATCTTTAAGATTCTCTGCAATCATAGCAATGGCTATATTAAACCAGTACAATCTGGTCAAAGAAATTATGAATGCTGCTATAGACACATCCTGTGAAGTCTCTCTCATTAAACCAATATGTTCCAGAAACAATTTTCCAAATAACTTAAAGCAACTGTAATGGTGCAAGCTATTTGTGCTCGAAGATACAAGATTAAAAACTTGATCAGAATGGCCATCATCAAACAAATCTACAAACGATAAATGCTGCAGAGGGTGTGGAGAAAAGGGAACCCTCTTGAACCGTTGGTGGGAATGTAAATTGATACAGCCACTATGGAGAACAGTATGGAGGTTCCTTAAAAATCTAAAAATAGAACTACCATATGACCCAGCAATCCCACTACTGGGCATATACCCTGAGAAAACCATAATTCAAAAGGAGTCATGTACCACAGTGTTCATTGCAGCTCTATTTACAGTAGCCAGGACATGGAAGCAACTTAAGTGTCCATCGACAGATGAATGGATAAAGAAGATGTGGCACATATGTACAATGAAATATTACTCAGCCATAAAAAGAAACGAAACTGAGTCATCTGTAGTGAGGTGGATGGACCTAGAGTCTGTCATACAGAGTGAAGTAAGTCAGAAAGAGAAAAACAAATACCGTATGCTAACACATATATATGGAATCTAAAAAAAAAAAAATGGTTCTGACAAACCTAGGGGCAGGACAGGAATAAAGACACAGACGTAGAGAATGGACTTGGGGACGTGGGGAAGGGAAGGGTGAGCTGTGACCAAGTGAGAGAGTGGCATGGACATATATACACTACCAAATGTAAAATAGATAGCTAGTGGGAAGCAGCTACATAGCACAGGGAGATCAGCTCAGTGCTTTGTGACCGCCTGGAGGGGTGGGATAAGGAGGGTGGGAGGGAGACGCAAGAGGGAGCAGATATGGGGATATATGTATATGTATAGCTGATTCACTTTGCTATAAAGCAGAAACTAACACACCACTGTAAAGCAATTATACTCCAATAAAGATGTTAAAAAAAAACTTGACAAATACCGCCCTATGCAATTCCATCAGAAGCTCTTTTGCATTCTTTCAAAATCCACTAAGAACCAATGACATACGTTTGTCTTACAAGCGGAAGTCTTGCCCCAGCAAACGATGCTGATTCTCTAGCTATAAAGGAGGAAATGCAGAGCCCGCAGGAGGGTAGGACATCTGTCCAAAATGCCAGGTGGTGCCCAAGAAAGTGCTGATAGGAATTCGCTTTCTGATTTTCACCTCTCTCAAATTCCTCTTTTATATTCCTTCCCCAATATTTCACATTTATGCGAGTGCTTTCCTTGCAGTTTAGGTCTTTATTTAGCTCACAAAGTAGGCTTTATACTAAGGAGGTAGAGTATTCATCTTTTGGCGTCAGTACCGGTTGCCCTTAGTAACCACCACTTGAAGGGAAAACTTATTTTCATCTGGTGACTCGAAATAAGACTGAAGGGTCAACTGCAGAGCAACTGTGAAAGGCAGGTCTCAAACTGGCAAATCGCTCAGTACAAGCCCCTCTTTCATCTGGATCATTCCAAAGACACTGAGAGTTTTGTTCACAAATATTTCATAAATCACAGGGTTTAGACATTGGTTTCTAAACAATACTTGTAAAAATAGAACTATACAGTCCAACCTGAAATCTCACTATTATTGAGATTACGGAGAGAAACCATATAATTGACACAAGTCTAAGGCAAAAAGAGAGATAGGTAAAAGGAATACATATTCATTTCAGATATAGTATGTCAAGTACTCTGAAACTACACTCCTGTTGAATTTACTGATCTTTTAAAATTGAGTTCAAGCTTCCAAGAACCTATGCTAAGAAGCAAAGCCAATTTGCTGTCTGTTATTAGTTTAGGCTAATAAATTCGATGATAGAACAGCTAGTGATTTTGGATATTTGTGAATCACTATTTGATATGTGACAATTGTTTACTTACTACTAAGGAAAAATAAGGGATAAACGTAATTTTCACTCTTTGAAGCCCACTTATATCCAATTCATGTATAGTACTCTAAATGATAGTTAATATATATCCTTCTTATGAGTCAAAGAATGGAAAGATAAAAAATTTTATTTTTATGCAAAATAATAATAATACGCTTCCATTATTGGGGCTTAAGAAATCTAAACCCTCAGGCTGTTTGGATTTTTCAGCAAGAGGAAGACGCCTGGTCATTGCTAACATCAATGTTTTACACTGTTTAAGTGGATTCAACGCAACTACGTATGACAAGAAATTTTACTAGCGGTCTGTTCACAGCCTAAATAGGATGCAAGCATATTTCATGAAACACAATTTAGCAGGGAGATAAGGCAAAGAGCAAATGGGAACTAAGGCACATAGAATTGGAAGCAGGTCCAAAATTTAGGGAAGCGACTTGTAAATATGACTATGATGATGAAGTTATACTGATCAGCAGAAGAGTGTCTGTGTATTTATGTACGGCAAAAGGATTCCATAGAAACAGCAGGGTTTCCCACTTTTGCAAGCTTTTCCAGCTCAATTCTGAAATTCACATGCTGCAAATTTAATCTTGTACTTTTTAACTCTTAATAACTCTTGAAATAGAAGCTAAATCAGTTACAGAAGAAGATACTGTCAACTTACTATTGAGTTTGGTTTTGTTTCTCATTTCTCCTTCAGCATCGAGGATGAATCAAAAATAGTTGTTTTCCAAACTTAGGGTTACCAAAGGGGAAAGGTGGGGGGAGGAATAAATTAGGAGTTTGGGATTAACATATACGCACTACTATACATGAAATAGATAATCAACAAGGACCTACTGCGGAGCACAGGGAGCTCTCCTCAGTACCCTGTAACGGCCTATGAGGGAAAAGAATCTGAAAAAGAGTGGATATATGTACATGTATAACTGAATCACATTGCTGTACACCTGAAACTAAGACAACATGGTAAATCAACTAGACTCCAATATAAAATAAAATTTTAAAAAGACACAGAGAATAAAACAGTATTCATAGAGCAAAAATGGTTGTTTTCAACTAAAAAAGCTAAATATAATTAAACTACTTAAAAAGTCCACGTAATGTCTGAATTGTAGTGCATTTCTCGTATGTGAACTTTGCCTCAATAACAATAACAAAAAACTTAACATAATTCACACAGATAAAGTTTGCTCAATACTTCGTAAGCATGAGTACATATATGGTCTTTGAATTCTTATTTGAACACCACTTCCGAGCTACTGCAAAGTCGGCCACCTCTGAAGTGTCTCTCTCCAAGGAGACTGCGGTCTCATGGTATGGACCTAGAGCAGTGCGTTTTACTCTGTGGTCAAGGATGCTGCTACCGACCCTCCACCCACCAGGATGCTCGCGGTCTTTCTGAGTGGACGCTCAGAGCCCTCACCCAGCCTCCCTTGTGATAAACGGTGACGTCTGTGAGAGCCCTGGAGGAGCCCGGGGATGTTGTCTGAGACTGAAGCTCATCTCTTCGCGCTGTCCTGCTGTTCCGGCGTGAAGGCCAACTCCATCGGCGGGGGAGCGGCCTCCTGACTTGAGGCCCACTGGTCACTGCTTCCTTGTCACTCGTTCTGTCCCGATGGCTGACATCAGAAACCTCCACACATTTGCAAAGTTTGTATCCCAACCAGGGGACTCCAGGGGCTGTCTCTGTGAAGCTTACTTTAAACCGCAAAACCAACTGTATAAGAGACCGTCAGAAAATTCAGTTCCCAATTTCCAGAACCTCGAAGGAGCAAAAGATGTTTAATGACTCAGTGTGACATTTTTAATAGTCAAAACCCTTCAATTGTTTTTTATTGCTGCAATGCTTCTCTCATTCTAAAGAACTGTCTTCATTTTACATGTGATCTATCTTGACATGAAATATTTCTGCAGGTGATAAGTATTTACTAAGCTCCTATTTTTGGCAATTCAGGGACAGTGAGAAAATATGCCAAGAGACTGAAATTTTTTAAAACTCACCTTTTTTCAATCACAGGTAAGTTTCACTGTTGTATACCATTGAAACAAGTTAGACGGATAAATATAATAAAATGTAAATATTTTAATAGACAAATATAATGCAATTTTAAGAAAGGGTTTGAAAGCATGTCGTTAAATGTGTTCTGGAAAACTTTTGTACTTTACTTGTTATGTATGATCCTACCTCACTTATCCCCAGATAACTTATCTAGAAACTTCAAGTGTATTGAATGTTGCCGAAAATTAACCATAATTTTCGTAACAGATTGGATGACAGATGTAGGAGGAACATCACACTGTTACAGGGCTCCTGTCACTTCTTTCAGGTGTAATTCTGACCAGCATCTTCACCTGTGTTCCCAAACCAGACATGGGAAGGAGAGCAAATGAGAAGGGGCAGAGAGAAAACGTGCTGGAGTTGACCCTCAGATCCCAATCCGGACTTGGACAATGGAGAAGACAGAAAACTTAAAAGAGTGACCTTCGTGACCCAAGTCACCCGGGAGGTCCCAAATGGCTCCAGAAAGGTTCTGTGCTGTGCAAAAGACATTCTTGGTGGTATTTCTGCAATCCTTTTTTATTGCCCTGTTTTCTTTTCCATTCTATGTGTTTATTTGGTTTGGGCTTGATGTATAAACAACCGGAATGGAGGAGGAACAATGTCCTATGCCAAGAAACGCAGCCCAGAGGGAAATGTTTTAAAGCACCATGTTGACGAGGAACAGAGCGATGCCCCGAGTCTGACAATGATGCCCGGGGCAGAAGCAGGTCTGCTCAAAAAGACCCCGATGAAAGTTTTCGGAAGCTTTTACTGTCTGTCAGAGTGGACAGAGTTTCCCAGGCAACATGGTGAATTAAGTAACACGTTGGGCAGAAACCTAAATGCTTTGTCACTGCAGCCTCCCGGCCCACTGTGTGGATGTGCTTTAACGTGGGCGAGGGCCAGGGTCTCCTCTGTCAGGGACTCCAGGTGTCGGGGGAGCGGGGGATGTGGTCTCTGCTGATACAAAACAGGAGCTCCTGGACCTGACCGAGGAGCAAGACTTGTCCACAACGGGCTGGAGGTCGGGGGCTGGGAGAACCATGTGAGCGGAGCCGCCTTGCGAGAGTTGAGATCTGCATAGTCTGTGTGTTGACACAAACTCCCTAAGTCTCAGTTGCATTACTGGTAAAATAAAAGTACTAAAAGCTATCCTACTGGTAAGGTTTCCTCTGAGGATGGAAGTGATGATTTATGTGGATGTGTTAAAAAAAAAAAAAAAAAGCGAGTTGCCGAGAACAATTATAAAACTAAACTCCGGGCACTGTAAATCTGAATGTTTTGACATAGTCACTTGACTCATAATAATTAGGTAAGTTAACTGGTAAGCAGGTACACAGGCAGCCTAACCAGGGGCAGTTAAGAGACAGCCAAGCCCTGTTAAGATGAGCCGGGCGAGAGAAAAGGGGTACCCGTCCCATTGGAGCTTGTGTCAAGGTTCCCCTGGAGACCAGCGTCCAGGAGTGGATGGGATGTGTGGGGATTTCCCATTCCTCTGTCCACAGTTCTCTGACGATGGGGGTACCGAACGCCCGAGGAGGTCTGGAGGCATAAGGCTTGGCTTCAGCGCGAGGACCACTTTTAGCACTTTCCATCTGTGCGACCTCGAGTTGCCCTTCATTTCCCCACTTACAAGGCTGTGATAAAGACGCCCCACAGAACTGGTTGTAGACTGGAATGCAAATCAAATCAAACATGGAGAATCAAGCGTCTTCCATCCGCTGCATCAGGTCGAGGTGGACACTGTGAGGTCCCGGGTCAGATACGGTTGGGGGCAGAGCAGTCCCTAGAGGGGCTGCACACTGAGGAGGGACGGAGCGGGGCATGTGGATGTGGGGCAGCCGTCAGCTCCTTCTGCAGCACAGAAACGACAGCCTCCTGGAGCTGGGGCCACAGCCTCTCCCTCCCGCTCTGTTCTCTTTGCCAAGGGTGAAAAATAAGCAGAAGTATCCCCGCAACACTCCCTTTGCCCTCACCACCCTGGCACCCCACCAGTTAAAGAATCACCCGCATTCATAAGTACTTCCCAGCCCACCCCTTTCCTAATAGCAAAGTAAGAGGTACCAGGGGTCATTCACTCTCAGTGTGAATCAGTTCAAACAGCTTATTTTCATGGTTCCTTAAAGAGACAATTTAATGAACAGAGTAAAGTGGGGAGGGGGCCGTCTATGAGCAGTACTTTGGGGGCTGCGGCAAGGTACCAGGGAGGGATTGTCCCAGCCAAGAGCGTCAGGGGCACCGAAGGGAAGGGCAGTGAGCAGGGTGGAAGAAGCCAGGAGGGTCACATATTGGTGTCAAAAGAAAAAGGCGAGTCTTGTTTTGTAAACTGGAAATTATCAGAGAATCAGAGATAGCAGAGCCAGAAGTTTGGAAGACTGGGTCTTCTGGGGGCCTTCAGAAACGAATGTCTGCAAGGCTCAGGCAGAGAATATCAATCAAGGAAATGGGATGGATGTGACATAACAGCCACCAGAGGGAACTGTGGAGAGCCAGCAAGTGTGGCTTTCCTAGAGACAATGTAATTAACAATAGTAATAACGCTGAGCTGGACAAAAGGATTTGGCTGTGGAGGGATCGGTCCAGCCCCTTCAATGTTACCAGCGGAATTGCTAAGCATGAAAATATATATAAAGAAATATTTTAGGATGTGACCTTGTACAGAAATAGCTCCATCAGGCTCTTTTCTCCAAGGACTTGAAAGTTGGGTCAGATTTGAAGATCTCATAAGAAGTGGATTAGTTTCCAGGAAACCCTCAAACCCAGGAGAACCCCAGGAGTTTCCCAGTTCTCCCTTCAGGTGAAAACTCCTTTCCTCCTCCAAGACAACCCAGGAGCAAGTCCTGAGTACATTTAGAGACTCCTCAGAGGAAAATGAAAGCATTTTAGGGTGATACTCGTATAAGTCAGAAGTGGGCACTGAAGTTATTGAAAGGGGAAGGTTCACAAGCTGATCTCATTAAAAGTCTATTGAACCTTCTCCTGAAGACCCTAAGGTCACAGCAGGAGGAATGACAGAGAGGAGTGTAGGGTCCAGGGCACAAGCAGGTGAGACGGGTTTATTTGCGGCACATATGCAGTGTCTGGAGCTCTTGGGCCACAGGATCCATGTTATCGTCAACATTATGGGTGTGTGACATAGTCTTAATATCAAACATTAATTACCCCTCTTTGACTAGTTCAAAGAGGCAGGCTTTGGATTTGGTCCAGCCTGTGTCTGAATTCCGCCTCCATCACTTATTAGTCACGGGACACAGGGACAGTCACCTCACTCTTCAGTGTCACACTTCCTCACCTGTAAAATGGTGATACTAAAACCTACTCTGGAGGTTGGGAAGTTGAGAGGTAAAATATAGATGCGAAGTACCCAGCAGATCGTAAGTATCCACTGCCATGATCACGACTCATCCTTGTGATTTTATCGTTGTATTAGTCACAGACAAGTGCCGTCACCCAGCAAGCCCTCACGCCTGCTTCTCACCCCTCATGCTGGGGTTTCCCAAACACGCAGGACCTGCGTGTTCCCTGGAAGACCTGTGATAACTGCGCAGCTCACTCCACGCGCATCGTGCTTCGCAGAAGCAAGTAACGGGATGAGCAAAGCTTCACCGCCAGTCCACGTTTTTTTATTCAAGCTCCTTGGTACACAATTAGTCAGTGGTATTTCTAGAAGCTTGTGATTGGCAATAAGTAATTGTAGTCTAGAGCTCTTTCTTCTATTGCCACTTGCTAAACACCCACTTAAAGTATCGGATCACGAAACTCACTACAAATTGAAATTTATGTTTCCTTTTGGGTTATCTGGGAATAATCCAACAGACAATGAAGAGAACATAACGCTAATTTCTACTCTTGGTTTCATAATACTACAGTGATTATTTTCAGACTTAATTTGGTACGCAACAATTAAAAGATATATTTCCTCTATATTTTTGTTAATGTGGATTTTCGGGGGGGGGGTTCCAGCCAACGAATTTATACTACCAAACATCAGACAAAGTAAGGAAAAGCAAAATTAGCCTACTGAGGTGTTTTGGTAAGAAAACAAATTCTCCTGTTCTCTACTGCCTGAATAATGGAAGTCAGGGTTTTTCTTTCTAAAGGTATCTTCTTGTCATAGACTGTGATTTTGTTAATATGAAAGCAAAGGCAAGAGTGTTAATTCTCGTCCAGTTGGAAACTAGCATGGATTGCATTCCGGCTCCAGTCTTCAGATTTTAAGTATGAAAGACATATATGACCCAAACATCCATCAACTGACTGACAGATCAATAAAACGTCTATCCATACAGTGGAATATTATTCGGCAACAAAAAGGAATCAAGTACTAACCATGCCGTACCACGGATGGACCTTGAAAACAGTATCAAATAAAAGAAGCCAGGCACAAAAGGCCACATATTGTATAATTCCATTTATGCTAAGTGCCCAGAATAAGCAAACCCACAGAGAGAGAAAGTGGATTGGAGGTGGCCCAGGGCTGCAGTGGTTGTGGAAGGGGTGGGGAGTGACTGCTAATGTGTGTGAGGTTTCTTTTTGGAATGACAGAAATGTTTTGGAATTACATAGTGATGATGGTTGTACGACTCTGTGCATATACTAAAAACCAATGAATTTTATACTTTAAAGGGATGAATCATGTGGTATGTGAATTATATCTCAGTACTCTACGTAGAAAATTCTTCCCTGTCATTGTCATCATATTCCAAAGCAAATGTTCACTGCAAGCTTACCTTGTGAGGTTCAGTGAATTCTGCAGTGACATTGCATTAGCAACACAAGTTTAGAAATCCTTGTCTGTAAATCTCAAGTTCGTCTCCATAGTTTTATAAACAAAATTTCCTGCCAATTTTAAATTTTGAAAAAAATTGCCTTGGGTGATTCTTTCCTTTTCTTGGCTCTTCTCATAGGATAAAAGAAGTGCTTGCATTTCTTTTTTGTTTGTTGTTGTTTTTGGAATGAAGTGGAGTCAAGATGGAATTAAGTAAGAATTATATTGTGTAGCTCCCTGAAAACAGCATAAGATCAAATATGGAACATACCCAAAGTGGGAGAGAAATAATTATTTAATAGAGCACATTAATAAACAAGATCTCACCAATTAAATGTTGTTCCAAAGACATCTGAAACACTTCCTGGAGCATCACACACACACATGTTGAGAAAAAGCCAAGTTTTATATTTTAGTCTTCTAGCAACTTAATGCAACGAAAATTTCCAGATAAACAGGAAGAAAAAGGTAATTTTCATTAAAAATGTACACACACATTATGATCGCTGCTCCTTTTTCTTTTTTTTATTGAAGTATAGTTGATTTACAATGTGTTAATTTCTGCTGTACACAAAGTGATTCAGTTATACATATACACACATTCTTTTTCATATTCTTTTCCAGTATGGTTTATCCCAGGATATTGAATAGAGTTCCCTGGGCTGTACAGTAGTACCTTGTTGTTTATCCGTTCTCTATATAGTAGTTTGCATCTGCTAACCCCAGACTCCCACTCCATCCCTCCCCCACCTTTTCGTTTAGTTCTTACTGTAATGCATTTAGAGGTGCCACTAACACAAGGTTTCACATATAATGTGCAGGGACTTGGTGTTAAGAGGACAAGCCCTGGCGTCAGGCTGATTTGAATCCTGATGCCCCAACTTATGCCCTTGAGAAAGTCACTTAATTTCTCTAGTCCGCAGTTTCTCCATCTGTGAAATGAGGATGGGGATAGGGGGTTGAGAGAATTCAATGTGACGATACCTTCAAAGCGCTTAACGTGGTGCTGGGTTCAGGCTGAGCTGACGTGTTGTCGTCATCATTCTCATCTTGCTTTCAGCGTTGCTTAATGCCCTTTTATAGGGCCATTTCTTATTCCAGTGACATTTCTGATAGAATCCCCAGATTTCAGCCAGAGAAGCAAGGACACCCACCCATTCAGCCCTACAGGGAGACACTTTCCTCTGTTTCCCTCAAAATTTCAAATTGTAATTCCAAGAAACCACTCATCCTTTTTGCTAACACAATTTCATAAAAGGTCTTTTTTTTTCCATAAACAAAGCCAAACATAATATCTTGTACGTCTGATTCTACGCAGAGCAGCTGTTATCTGAGCACTGCCTCATCACACACGACAATGACAGTAATTACTAACCACCCGGATAAAAAAACACCTAAGGAAGACATGGGTCTCCATCCATGTAATGAAAACAAAAAGAGGCAAACAAGGCTGCTCGTCCCACTTTGTGTGTCCGTGTCTGATTTACAGTTCAGCAGCCTTATAGCAAGTCTACAAGTCACTCTTAGGTACCCACTGTGTTTTGAACACGGTAGGTGCCCAGAATAAATTTCTTCTTCACTTGAATTCCCTTGTACTGTGCCGGGTGTCATAGATACAAACGACAGTAAAAACCCGGTCCCTCCTCTAAACCTTATTCTGAAACGTGCTGTGTCTTCAGAACAAAAAATAGGAAGGTGTTTCAGTGACAAGGTAAGGTTTAGTCAAGGCAAGACAGGCATCAGTAAAATGTTCCAGCTGGATACATTTATTCTCTGTGACATCAGACACGGATCCCAGTCCCATATAAATTCAAGTAGTTTAGAAAAGTTCATGGTGTGACAAACAGCAAGGAATCTTTACCACAAAATGCCTCCCTGCCAAAAAATTATTTGATGTTATCCTAATATAAACATCCTCATTCCCGAGGCTCCCCAGTTCTCCGGAGACTATCCCACCTGTACCATTCCTGGAGAGCCTCTTATCAGGGGATCTTAAAGCAGAGGCTGGTGCTGGTGATTCTGGAGGGCAGCATCTGAATGGGAAACCAGTTACTCATGCGTCTGATGTGAGGAACCCCACTGGCCTGTCACATGCTACAGCTGGGGAGCAGGGCCATGGAGGGTTCAGAGTCTAGTGTGACGTGTGTGCACTTGATCCCGAGAACCAGGTTTTGGCTGGCCCGTTGTTAGGGAGACAAAACCAACTGAGACTACAATTACTGAACTAATTTGATCTGGTAGCCCAAGGAGAGAAGCCTTAAACATATCAAAGCTTGTTATGGAAACACAGACACACAGACACTACACAGACACACACACACACAAATTAACCAAAAAGCAATTGTACCCAAGACCTAAGCCCTCCCAGGTATCCAAATAACTGCTTTGGATTTAGGCCAACAAGAACTCCTAGTCACTCCTAAATAAACTCCTAAATCACATGTGGTCCTATGTGATTCTCCATCGGGCTTTTGAAGGAAAACAAAGTGAAAGATTTAGACACATCAATTTCATCTCCAAATAAAGAGGTTTAGAAAGTCAGAATTTTATAAAGAATCAGGATAAATTTAGCAAAACAAAGATTTCACTCAGATGTTACAGAAAATGTCAAATTTATGGGAAGACGCAAAAACAGGATATTAAGTTGAGTGATAGAATTTTTTTAAAAGTCATGCTGGTCCATTAATATCACAACTGCAATATAAAGAAAGAAATAGCAAAGCTCCTTTCTAATTACCAGAGTCTTATTTTCTATCATGGCCACACAGACATCTTTATACTATTTTTTAATCTAGGAAAGTCTGAGATGCTTACTCCAAAAATTCACTTTGCAAAGTAGGGACATGGTTAACCACCTGCTTCCTGGACTTGGCATAAAACAGAAATATGCTGGTCCCTCCTACATCATCTGTGACTGTGCTCTGACTCAGTGTAATTGATTTGATAATGGAGTGAAATACTTTATAATGGGACTTTTATTCTATTATTCATGAGAGAGAAAAACAACATTTAAACCATCCAGGAAAAAAGAGGGAGAGGCACTTTTCCATATTTTGGACGTATTGCACCCTGACACTCTTCTCCTATCCCTAGCTCATAGGCTCGGAGGTGTCTCTGGGCTCAAGAGAAGAGCAGGGAATAACTAGTCCTTTCCATGGAGTCTAAATGGGATAGACTAAAGCAAGGCAGGTTAGTCAGGTCCCATCAGTAACCTCCAAAGTCAGAGGGTCTTTGTTAAGGTTTAATGAAATCAGATCCTATAATCGTAGCTCCCATTTATGTAAACAGTTACATAAGGAGCAACACAGTTTCAAAATCAATAAGAGGCTCAGACTGGATACATTTTAAAAACAAAGGAAAGACTGTCCTAGTAAACTAGGTTAGAATGTCCAGCGATTCACTCCCTCAATTCTAAAGTGGATCAATTATCTGAAGCCACGGATATCATCTCATAACATCACCACCCTGAAAACTGATAATATAAGGCTACAGGAATATAAAACCCTACGGCTTAGTTTTAAAGAATCTATGGTGGAACAAGGGAGATGAATTCCACAAAGGCAGAGTGTCACCGAGGGTCATTCCAGAAAAGTATGACACAGACCTTCAGAAGCTGCCAGGAAAGTTCACAGTCATTACCTCACTGGGAATTCTCTCTACTGTCCAGTCATTCAATCTGAACCACCGACGGTCAATGTCAGATGGCCGCTGTCTGTCTGAGTAGAAAGCAAGGCTGCAGGACCAAGTGGGAGCAGACACGAGGGCCTGAACTGAGAATTGAATCAGTGGCCCACAGACTAAGACTGACTTTCCACGGCAGAATCAAAGGCACAGTGCTTTAACCTAGATATTACTTCAATTCCAAGATAAGTTCATACAACTTAGATCTCTTTCTCCAATTCTCCCTGGGAATTAAACTTTCAAGCTTATATGTGCACCAGATGGCAATTTAATCATTTCTTTTAATGCCCTTGGATAAGAAGTATAATTAACTTGAAAATTTAACAAATAAGTTCATGACCAAGCTTTATGTGTCCTTAACAGTCTTTTAAAAGGTTTGTTTAGTTTGGGTTTGGGTTTTTGTCTCAGAAAGACCTGAGCAAAGCAAAAAATTATTACTGGATTTTTTAAGGATTGAACTACGGTGTCTTACACAGTGAACAATATAAAGTGCAACACAGAGAGAACGTTCTACAAAATAGTCCTTATGTAACAATCACTTAAAGAAAGAACTCTAGAAGCATCCATGCGGCTACACTCACACACATATTTACTCACTGATCAATAAAAAACATAGTGCTATGCTGTGAAGCAGAGGACCGGAATTAATTGATAGCAAAGCCTTACTTAGATTGTCAAAAGACAACTGGCCACACCTACTTCCTACCTTGTTAAGGACCCCTGTTTAGCATCTCTTGAAGGAATCCATTCTTCAACCCATCTAGTTAAGAAATTTAACTCTAATTATTATAGGTAAAAAATAATCTCTCCTAAAAAACAAAAGAAAACACTGGAGATGATAGATAGATGGATAGATACATAAATATAGATAGGCAGACATACATAGATAGATAGATATAAATATGAAAATATAGCTACATAGATACATAGATAGATAGATTTTCCTTCTCGCTTCCAAAAAGGATCCGGAGTGACACTTACTATTCATTGCATCATGTCAATGTTCACATCTTCAAAGTTAGCTTATATGATAATGTTTCATTAGAATACAATAAATAATTGGTCAATCCCTGTCATGTCACATATTGTATGAAGACTGGTAGAAATTCTAGAAACAAAAAGCTGATTCACATTAAGCTCTTCCTACAGCTGAAGTGGAGAACTGGTTTGTGAACATCTGGTTTGATCTCATGCAGATGAAACTGCTTTGTCACTGCTTCTGCCATCCAGAAAATAATGTCCAGTGGCTACTCAGGTGGCCCTCTCGAGTTATTGCCCCAAAGTAAAGGAATCAGAGGGCTGAACATCTGGACGAAGTCGTTAACCAGCTGGTTAACTTTCAAAAGCAGAAGATAAAGGCTAGCAATGCTGACTTCCACAGTCTAAATGGACAGCAGGTGTGCCCTTCGCTAAGCCTGCAGTAGCCTCACCCACCCCTCCTCCCCGAGGCTGGACCCTCCTCTGCCTGAGCCCCGCCCCCTCCAGGCTCCCGCCCCGCCCCACTCCGCCCCTTTTTCTCATCTTCTCCCCTAACTCCACCACTTTAAATGAATACAACTTCCCTTGGAAAGAAGTATGTTTTACTATTTACTGTCATCATTGAATACATTCTTTCCAATATTTTACAAGAAAAACGGAACATTTGATTTTTTAAGGAGGGAAATACACTGCTGTGTTGTGTATTCAACGTGTGACTTTCCGTGTTGGTTTATTTTTCTACAGGTCAACAACCCTTACCAGGACAATCAGAAGTCCCCTTGCTCACTATCCCAACACCAGAGATTCACAGGGAGGCACACAGAACCCGCGCTCAAAGGGAGACCTGGGTCTGGGCATCTGGGTCCCCGACTCCAAGGCAAGGTCAGGGGTCCCCAGCCAATGGGACAGCTGCCACAAAAGCGGTCCCACAGCCTCCCGGAAGCCCGTTCTACTTTGCAGTGACTCTCACTGTTGCATGGTTGTTTTGTTTAATTCGCCTAAATAACTCATGCCTAACTTCCCCATTCTCACCGTTACCCACGCCCTGGAGGAGTTTTCACTGTTGCTTGGAGACAACTATTGGATTATCTACTGGCCTTCCCTTCCTCCCGCACAATCTCTACAAATCACTGAACCTTTTCACAAGTGCTTTTTCTTACTCCTATGACTTTTTTAAAAAAAATATTTATTTTTGGCTGTGTTGGGTCTTCATTGCTGCACACAGGCTTTCTCTAGTTGTGGTGAGCGGGGGCTACTCTTCGTTGCGGTGCAAGGGCTTCTCACTGCGATGGCTTCTCTTGTTGCGGAGCACGGGCTCCAGGTGCACGGGCTTCAGCAGTTGCGGCACGCGGGCTCAGTAGTTGTGGCTCACGGGCTCTAGAGCACAGGCTCAGTAGTTGCGGCACACGGGCTTAGTTGCTCTGCGGCATGTGGGATCTTCCCAGACCAGGGCTCAAACCCGTGTCCCCTGCACTGGCAGGTGGATTCTTAACCACTGAGCCACCAGGGAAGTCCCTCCTATGACTTTTTGACTGTAATACTAATACCTCTAGACTTTCACTACCTTTAACTATGAAACAAAAAAGTAATAAATATTAGAAAATAATCCCTATTATAGAAATGAAATAGTGAGGGAAATAAATGTAATGCTTTACAAAGCCCTCTCTTGGGCCGGATGTGTTCCGACCCTGACAAATCTGCAGGGTAGGTCTTGCACGGTGTTATTGCTCCTGTTTTCCTCAGATGAGGAAACCGAAGCCCCAGGTGGTTGTCACTTCCCAAAGAATGTAGTGCCAAAGACTGACCTACAACATGGGACTTCTGACACCTAAACTCTTATACTTTATATTTCTAAAAATGCTAGGCTGCCTATTCATGCCAAAGCCTGTGATACACTCTTAGGGAATCTTTGGTCTTTCTTTTGTTAAAAAAAATTATTACTATATCGGTATACATACATATATTGATACTGTTTATAATGTATATATCTCTAAATATGTCTGTATCTATATATTTATATATCACCACAAAGAAATATTTCCTGCTAAGGATCTGAGTGCCCACGTGCTCTGCCAGCATGGATTGGGTTGTGAGGAAGCTTGTTGTCATGGTTACTTTGATAATCCCCATACACTTTGTTATGTATAAAGGGGAAATTACTATATATCGTATAAAATTGATGCTATATCTTGAGTAAATAATATTAGAAAATTTAAACCCAAGAGGCAGCCCAATTCTAAACTGATGAATAAAAATGTGCTCACTGTCATTATCTTGTCTCTCTAGAAAACAAAATTCAAGAACACAGAGGTATGAGGTCTGGAGATAAGGTTCAAGACCAGCCGAGTAATCCCAGCTACGGAGACTATCTAAACACTGGTGACAAAACTATGAGAAACCCCTGTGGCTATTCTGACAGTAAACACGTCTAAGCCTCAGCCCTGCAGGACCTCACTGTGGATTCCACTTGAAACTCCACAGCATCCCTCCTCCTCTCAGAACTGACTCACTCAGCTTTCTCAGCGTAAACATGGTCCACTCGTGCGGACTGAATGTTGTGTCTCCCTTAAATTCATCTGTTGAAGACCCCATCCCCAACGTGACTATATTTGGAGACAGGGTCTTTACATCTGTTAAGACAGATTCCTGGACCCAGAAGTGGGTACTACTGTAACAAATACCTAAAAGTGTGGAAGCAGCTTTGGACCTGGGTGACAGGTAGAGGCTGGAAGAGTTTTTGAGTGCAGGCTAGAGAAATACATGATGGCCATCAATGGACCGTTGGTACAACTGTGGTGTTAAAGGTAATTCTGGTGGGAGCTCGGAAAGAAAAGAGGAGAGCTAGAAGGAAAACTTTCATCTTCTTAGGGGATACATATCATCATGAACAGAATGTTGGTGGAAATTTGGATGTTAAAGGCCACTGTGGTGAGAGCTCAGACAGAAATGAGGGACAGGTTACTGGAAACTAGAAAAACGGCACCCTTGTTATAAAGTGGCAGAGAGCACGGCTGAACTGCAAACTAGTGTTTTGTGAAAAGGTAGAATTTGTGATTCATGAGGCTGGAGAGTTAACAGAAGAGATTTTTTCTTTTTATATATTTATTTATTTATTTATGGCTGCGTTGGGTCTTTGTTGCTGCGCTCGGACTTTCTCTAGTTGCGGCGAGCGGGGGCTACTCTTCGTTGTTGTGCTTGGGCTTCTCATTGCGGTGGCTTCCCTCATTGCAGAGCACGGGCTCTAGCGCACGGGCTTCAGTAGTTGTGGCGCACGGGCTTAGCTGCTCCGCGGCATGTGGGATCTTCCCGGACCAGGGCTCGAACCCGTGTCCCCTGCATTGGCAAGCAGACTCTTAACCACTGTGCCCCCAAGGAAGCCCAACAGAAGAGATTTTTATGCAAAGTATTGAAGGTGTGGCTTGAATCCTTCTGATTGCTTATAGCAAAATGTGAGAGGAGAGATGAACCCGAAGAAAGAACTGCTAGGTGGAAAGAAAGATCTGGAGGTTTGGAAAATTCTCAGCCTATCCAAGGAAACACTAGAGGTGTGGCACTTTTAGTGTGTCTGTCGGGAGACAGATAGGTTTCCAGCTGGAGAGGAATTTTGCCTCCAGATGAACCGTACTTTGAATCCTACCCACATCTGACTTAGACAATACATAGATGGGACTTTGGATTTCAGACTTAAAAGTTGGTTCTGGTCCAAGTGAAGACTTTTGAGACTGTTGGGACAGAATGAATGTATTTTGTATAAGAGAAGGACATGAATTTGGGAGGGCCAGGGGTGGAATGTTACAGACTGAATGTTTGTGTCCCCCCAGATTCATAAGTTGAAGCCCCAGCTCCCAGATTGTATCTGAAGACAGGGCCTCTATGGAGGTAGTAATGTTAAACAAGGTCATAAAGGTACAGCCCTGATCTGGCAGAGTTAAAGTCTTTTCTGCAGCACTATTTACAATAGTGAAGACCTGGAAGCAACCTAAGTGTCCATCGACAGATGAATGGATAAAGAAGATGCAGTATGTATATACAACGGAATACTACTCAGCCATAAAAAAGAATGAAATAATGTCATTTGTAGCAACATGGATGGACCTAGAGATGATCATACTAAGTGCAGTAAGTCAGAAAGAGAAAGACAAATATCATATGGTTTATCGCTTATATATGGAATCTAAAAAAATGATACAAATGAACTTATTTACAAAATGGACATAGACCCACAGACATAGAAAACAAACTTATGATTACCAAGGGGGAAAGGGGGGGGATAAATTAAGAGTTTGGGATTAACCTATACACACTGCTATATATAAAAGACATGAATAACAAGGACCTACTGTAGAGCACAGGGAACTCTACTCAATATTTTGTAACAACCTATAAGGGAAAAGAATCTGAAAAAGAACATATATATTACATGTATGTGTAGCTGGATATATATGTACGTATAACTGAATCACTGTGCTGTATACCTGAAACTAACACAACATTGTAAATCTACTATGCTTCAATTAAAAATAAAGATCATATCACCTGCAAATAAAGATAATTTTACTTCTCCTCCTCTCCCCAAAAAAGAGACAGGAGGGAGTCCCTGGTCTATGCCCTGAGGATTCAGTGAGAAGACGGCCAGCTCCAACCAGGAAGAGGGCTCCCACCAGGAACCCGACTGGCCAGCGCCTGATCTGGGAGTTCCAGCCCCCAGAACTGTGAGAAAATTCATTTCTATGGTTTTATCCACCCTATGGGATTTCCGAGCTGATGTACACAGCCAGGAGCTGCCTGGAGCCATGCAAGGAACATTCTCTGCTTCCACAAGTGGGGCGTCTCTTAGTCCCAAGTACCTGCACTTCCTTGCCATTCTTTATGCTGGTCTCTGAGCCTGGAATCCTTCTTCTCTATCTTCTGTCAAGATTCAACCTACTCTTCAAGTTCTAAATGTTATTACTCACAGAAAGCTTTTCTAAACCTACCATGCCCAACAGACAAACACACGACGTGCGTGCACGCACACACACACACACACACACACATACACACACGCACGCTCGCGCCCACACACGCAGCCCCAAAAGGCCATCATCTCTGCCTCTTCCGTGTCAGCTCTCAAGCCACTTGCTTAATTTACTTTATTGCTCTCACCAAACTATAATTCTTTGAGCCAAGAAACTGTGTTTACCCATCATCCTATCTTCTGCAGTGCTCAGCACATAGTGGGTGCTCAGTAATTATGTTTAGTCCCTGCAACTGAATTGTACTCACGTGAACTGTCAGGTTTCCTTTTTAAAAAATAACTTATAAAATTTTGCATTCGTTCTAGACTTACGAAGAAGCAAAAATAGTACACAGAGTTCCTATATACCCTTCACCGGCCTCCTCAGTGGCAGCGCCCCATGTAAACAGCACATTTATCAAAAC
This sequence comes from Monodon monoceros, assembly GCF_005190385.1. Lineage (NCBI taxonomy): Eukaryota > Metazoa > Chordata > Mammalia > Artiodactyla > Monodontidae > Monodon > Monodon monoceros. The sequence continues at coordinate 8,884,483 of NW_021703771.1, read as the reverse complement.
GAAGAAATTAATATTAGTACATTCGTATAAATTAACTGCAGTTGTTTGATTCTTTGTTTTTAATTTCACCAGTTTTTCCTCTAATGTCTTAATTCTTTTTCAGGTCCAAACGAAGATCCCACATTGCACTTACTTGTTCTATCTTCCTAGCCCCCTTCAAGCTGGGACAGTTCTTCCTTCACTTTCATGACCTTGGAACTTCTGAAGATTATTTGTCGGTTCTTTTGTAGACTATTCCTCGAGTTGGGTTTTTATGATATTTTCTTTTTGTTAGATTGAAGTTATGCATTATTAACAGGAAAGCCATCATACAAGTATATGTGATTTTAGTATGTCGGATTAGCATCCTTTTGGGAAACATGACACATATATCTTATTACTGCTGATGTTAGCTTTGATCATTTGGTTAAAGTGCTGCCTTCTGGGTTTCTCCACTATAAAGTGACTATGTTTTAATACCTTTTGGGGGGGAATACTTTGAGACTATTCAAACATCCTGCTTCTCCTGCAACTTTCATTTACTCCTTTTAGCATCCATTGGCAGATCCTGCTAGAAACAATTGTTTCTGTAGCGTTCACCTAATGGTAATTCAAAATTTTCCTCATTCTTTTGATCTGTCAAGCTTCAAAACAAACTGATCAACTGCATTCCTCTGCAGAGGCACAAAAGGCAAAGGCCCGAGTTTCCCTGCATATGGAAGTAAGGGATCAAGTCAAATAAAAGGTCTAACGGCTCAACACAAGTACAATAGGGGCTTATGGGCATCCACGTCCAGAGCGGGGAAAGATACCAGGCGTAAGTAGCTTTGGTGGCTGCTTCAATTTGATAGATCAAGCCCATCACACCCTTTTCCTCTTCGTTTCATGGTAGGACCCCATTTTTGAGCTGAGTTAGCCTGAAGGCTTGTTGTGAACGCAACTGAAAACAGGTGGAGGGAGAGGGGGAGAAAAGGCATCAGACATCTTTCTCACCAGTAGCTGTTTCCTCTTTGAAAAAAACCAGTATTTCATTAGTTTCTTAATGAATATTTGCTAATGTTACAGTAGCACACATCTTTTTAAAGTTTTATTAATTGATCTGTTTGGTGATTGATCTTGGTCAATATTTTAGAAATGTTTATCGTGGTGTATCTATAAACAATGAAACATAAAATTGTGGAAGATGAAAACAGTAACCTAAAAATTGTACATTTAGTTCACCATCATATTACGACTTTACCTGATACTTTTCTTTGTGGACTTTCTGCTACTTTATTGTGAATTTTACAATAATGCATTTTAAAAGCTTTAAGCATAAATTTCATAATAAAATAATTATAAGGAAGTTATTGTAGTTAATTATTAAAATAAGTATGTCTCATGTTTTCATGTTAACATTTAATAAATCTATATTTCAGATCACCTTCTAGTATATTTTGTAAATATTTAGAACGTTTTCATACACACGTATAATTTCAGTACTTTGTTATGTAAAAGAAATTAAATAATTTTAGGCCATATATGACAAACCCACAGCCAACATTGTCCTCAATGGTGAAAAACTGAAAGCAATTCCACTAAGATCAGGAACAAGACAAGGTTGCCCACTCACACCACTCTTATTCAACATAGTTTTGGAAGTTTTAGCCACAGCAATCAGAGAAGAAAAGGAAATAAAAGGAATCCAAATCGGAAAAGAAGAGTGAAGCTGTCACTGTTTGCAGATGACATGATACTATACATAGAGAATCCTAAAGATGCCACCAGAAAACTACTAGAGCTAACCAATGAATTTGGTAAAGTAGCAGGATACAAAATTAATGCACAGAAATCTCTGCCATTCCTATACACTAATGATGAAAAATCTGAAAGTGAAATCAAGAAAACACTTGCATTTACCATTGCAACAAAAATAAAATATCTAGGAATAAGCCTACCTAGGGAGACAAAAGACCTGTATGCAGAAAACTATAAGACACTGATGAAAGATGATACAAACAGATGGAGAGATATACCATGTTCTTGGATTGGAAGAATCAACATTGTGAAAATGACTCTACTACACAAAGCAATCTACAGATTCAATGCAATCCCTATCAAACTACCACTGGCATTTCTCACAGAACTAGAACAAAAAATTTCACAATTTGTATGGAAACACAAAAGACCCTGAATAGCCAAAGCAATCTTGAGAATGAAAAACGAAGCTGGAGGAATCAGGCTCCCTGACTTCAGACGATACTACAAAGCTACAGTAATCAAGACAGTATGATACTGGCACAAAAACAGAAAGACAGATTAATGGAACAGGATAGAAAGCCCAAAGATAAACCCACACACATATGGTCACCTTATCTTTGATAAAGGAGGCAGGAATGTACAGTGGAGAAAGGACAGCCTCTTCAAAAAGTGGTGCTGGGAAAACTGGACAGGTACATGTAAAAGTATGAGATTAGATCACTCCCTAACACCATACACAAAAATAAGTTCAACATGGATTAAAGACCTAAATGTAAGGCCAGAAACTATCAAACTCTTAGAGGAAAACATAGGTAGAACACTCTATGACATAAATCACAGCAAGATCCTTTTTGACCCACCTCCTAGAGAAATGTAAATAAAAACAAAAATAAACAAATGGGACCTAATGAAACTTCAAAGCTTTTGCACAGCAAAGGAAACCATAAACGAGACCAAAAGACAACCCTCAGAATGGGAGAAAATATTTGCAAATGAAGCAACTGACAAAGGATTAATCTCCAAAATTTATAAGCAGCTCACGCAGCTCAATAACAAAAAAACAAACAACCCAATCAAAAAATGGGCAGAAGACCTAAATAGACATTTCTCCAAAGAAGATATACAGAATGCCAACAAACACATGAAAGAATGCTCAACATCATTAATCATTAGAGAAATGCAAATCAAAACTACAATGAGATATCATCTCACACCGGTCAGAATGGCCATCATCAAAAAATCTAGAAACAATAAATGCTGGAGACGGTGTGGAGAAAAGGGAACACTCTTGCACTGCTGGTGGGAATGTGAATTGGTACAGCCACTATGGTGAACAGTATGGAAGTTCCTTAAAAAACTACAAATAGAACTACCATATGAGCCAGCAATCCCACTGCTGGGCATATACCCTGAGAAAACCATAATTGAAAAAGAGTCATGTACCAAAATGTACCAAAATGTTCATTGCAGCTCTATTTACAATAGCCCAGAGATGGAAACAACCTAAGTGTCCATCGTCAGATGAATGGATAAAGAAGATGTGGCACATATATACAGTGGAATATCATAAGAAATGAAATTGAGCTATTTGTAATGAGGTGGATAGACCTAGAGTCTGTAATACAGAGTGAAGTAAGTCAGAAAGAGAAAGACGAATACAGTATGCTAACACATATATATGGGAAAAAAATGTCATGAAGAACCTAGGGGTAAGACAGGAATAAAGACACAGACCTACTAGAGAATGGACTTGAGGATATGGGGAGGGGGAAGGGTAAGCTGTGACAAAGCGAGAGAGAGGCATGAACATATATACACTACCAAATGTAAGGTAGATAGCTGGTGGGGAGCAGCCGCATAGCACAGGGAGATCAGCTCGGTGCTTTGTGACCGCCTGGAGGGGCGGGATAGGGAGGGTGGGAGGGAGGTAGACGCAAGAGGGAAGAGATATGGGAACATATGTATATGTATAACTGATTCACTTTGTTATAAAGCAGAAACTAACACACCATTGTAAAGCAATTATACTCCAATAAAGATGTAAAAAAAAAAAAGAAATTAAATAATTTTTAAAGGCATAAATAAAATTTAAACTTATGTATCTAAATTGATTCAAAATAAGAGTAAATCACTTATCAGCCTATTAAATTTGGTGAAAAATATTAAATTCTCCTTCATTTTTAAATGATTCTGTTTTACAACATTGACACTCATGACTTGATAATATCAAGAAGTTAAGGCTTGGCTTCCCCACAAATCAATAAGTAAACTTATTTCATTTGTTATACTCTCTATAATAGACTGATCAAATTAATAAATACAAGTTTAGAGGTGGAATTTTTAAATAATGACATTAAAGGCCTTTGATTCATAATATATGGCTCTATTTCTTTATTGTTATTAACTTCTGAAAAATGAATGATATTTCATTTTATTTTTTAAAGCATAGAAATAATCTCATCAAATCATTGAAGATTCTCATGTATATGAGGTGCAATCATATGAGAAGCTGTAAAATTGTTTATTGTACTCCTACGGCTGACCCCATTTATGGAACTCCTGGTTTGGAATTGTTTCCTTTTATTTTGATTATGGAAACAAAGATGAAGTCATTAGAAGCCAAGAGTAGTGAGGAATTTGGAAGGTGGGTGGCAGGTTTGGGGTTTCATTCATGACCAGAAGCCAAATGATGACTGAAATCTTTCTGTGGTTCATTAAGTGACTGAAGGCAATTCCAGCCAGGCCGAAAATAGCTCCCCGTGATATAATCCACCAGTGGTATGGCCTCCTGGGGATGTCACCCCAAGGACAACGGGGTGGGGATACATAAGCCCTGGCTCAGTGTATCCACCCTCCCACAAACAGCTCTTGATAATGTGCACCAATGAGGGTAAACAAGGGGAAATTTGAAAAGGTGGGCTACCCATGAAAACTACAGTGAAATGGAAAGGAAGGAAGTCGCCTGATGGCTTTGGGCAGAGACACCATGCTTCTAAAGGCCTCAGAGGAGCTCTGATTCTGAAAGTGGATTCTTATGTAATGGCCAATCTACAATGTGAATAATCCACACTGAGCTAATTACAGGCTTAAGAAGATGCTACCGACTCTCCTTCCAGAAATTCTTGGCAATTCTTGGGTGGATCTAAATGATGACAACACAGCCTTAGACTCTGGTAATTTGCAAACATTAGACTACACAAGTGGATTTTCTCCCCAAATTACAATCTTAGAATTGAACATTTTAATGGCTGCAATATGTACTATATGAATACTATCTTGTGAAAAGGGGAACATTTTTAAATTTATAGGCAAGACTTCGCTGTGAAAAGGCTCTGTTTTATTCTCAAAAACAATGCTTTTATCCTAAAATATATTTGCATATAGTAAACGACAGCCTGTCTACCTATCTGATAAAATATCTACGTTGCTAACCACTTCACGCTTTTAGCAATTCAGGGGAGATTCGTGAGATTAACGACAAACAGATTTAATGGTAACAGTGAAAGTAAACGTTTTAAATAACAAGCCTCATTTCTTTTTTATTTACTTAATTCACAGTATTCCAATTTTGATTCATGGCCTTAAATCAAAGGTTTGATCCCTTTATTTTCTCAGCCTGTCAATTCCTGAGTTCTAATTTTATTCTCCTTGCCTCTCACACAGATTTCCACACATTTACTAACATTGCATTTCATGAATATGAGCTGTACTTTTATAGGATACATTTTGTATTTCACCCCATAAAAGCTGAAAAAGATGTACCTTTGAAAGAAGGCTTTCTTTTCTTTTATTTTTATTTTTGGCCACGCCGGGCAGCTTGCGGGATCTTAGTTTCCCAACCAGAGATCGAACCCGCACACTCGGCGCTGAGACCTAACCGCTGTACTGCTAGGGAATTCCCAAGAAAACCTGATTTTAGAACTGAAGTATGCATTTTAAAAGCACCGCACCTTAGTGGGAAAGTCCCAGAATTAGTTCACTTCTCTGAACTCTCATTTCTTCACGGCAACTTATATTTGAGATCTTTTTGACATGGTAGGCCGGTTTCAGACTTATTCTTGGCTTACATCCTTAGAACCCAAATCTGAACATTACTTTGAGGAAATTCCACTTAATTTTAGACACGTGTGACATCCTAAGAACTTCAGGTTGGGTAAGGGAACTAGGGGTGTGACCTCAGAGCGTGCGCTCCTGTCCCACTCCCAGCCCTGGCCAACACTGCAGGTGGCTGAAGGCGTCGGAGATGGGGGAGCCCGAGGGCTCAGTCTGCTGCTGGAGGGTAACCCCAGACTTCATCAATTTCAGGACACTGATTATGAGCGTCAGAGACAAGACTGTGCTGTTCAGAGCTTATTTCTTAATGAGTTTCTTCACATTGGACTAGGGTTACGTTAAAGAACGAGGGAGAATTTATCACAGGACCATAAGGGGGGTCCAAAGATAGATCTCTCTTTGAGAGAAAAGGAATGCAAAATTATAAATATAAAATTGGGAAATTAAATTCAGAGGCTTGCAAGGGGCTGGGCGAGTGAGGGACTGTGAAACTTAAGGTTCATTTGCTTTGCGATAAACTCGCCTCTCTCTCTCTCTCTCTCTCTCTCTCTCTCTCTATATATATATATATATATATATATATATATATGTACACACACACACCCCTTTGGAAAATGTAGACATTTTGTCTTTTTTTTTCCCCACATCAGAAGTGTTCTTCCGCGAATTCTAGGGTGTGAGGTACCAGACCAACATATATTTGGGTCTTTTGTGTCAGCTCCATACAAGGTAACACGAGGACAAGTGTAACATTACTTGCCATGTGCTTCTCCTTGTTGGATCAACCCCTCACCTGCCCTGCTTCCCCAACGTCAGGGGCAGTGACGACGCACAAGGCTTTCTTCTCATTCCACTTTGTGGTGTGATGATGTAAGGCTGACCTCCGAGGAGGATGCTCTTAGATCTTTTGAAACCAGAGGAGAAATGTCCACGGAGTGAATTCTACAGAAACTGCACCACCTTGTTCACTACTGAGGGCCCTCCAAGGACCTGCTTGAAGGAGAAGGAGTTCGGGCAGGAGCTTCAGGGCCAGCCTGGAGGGAGGAGTATAGGACAAGCAGGGCTTGAACTAAAGTCAGCAAAGTGTCTGGTCCTGAAGGCCATGGACTCGCCTTCCTAAAACTGTCCCCTACTTTCTGGGTGGGGGTCAAAGTCCCCTCCACGCTCGGAGCAGCCACTGTGGAAGAAGGGACAGCCCAGGAGGGTGGACGGGAAACCCTGGAATGCGGAACGGGGGGACGAGGGCAGAGGAAGGGGGAGAGAGGCCCCGGGTGGGAAGCCTCAGCACCACCCAGAGCCCTCATTTCTACACAGAAGAAAGAATAGTTTGAAACCCCTGACCCGAAAGGACGTCCCTCCAGAAGTGCGTGACGCTAAATACCAAGTATGACGATAACTGCAGTAGGTGATCTTCACATCTTATGACAAATCTTAATGAAATGAAACTTTAAGCCTCCTTGGAAACATGACTGTTTTCATGATCAGGCAACTCTACTGTACCTGCAAGAGTTCCCGGAAGACCTTTAAAATATTTCATCTTTCCTCTTGGCAGGTTCTTAAAAGAGCAACACGAAAACTCACCAGTATTACTCTCTATGCCTTTACAAGTTCAGAGGAAGTTTGGCAATGATTCTAGATCATCACTTGTTTTATGGGTTTTAGCTGTCAAAGCAGCCTTGTTTACTTTTCTTGTACCAATCATTAGGGTAGTTTGGACAAAACAGTAACAATAAAAAGGCAATCTAAAAGGATGAAGCATATGCCAGTTCTTAAGTTGCCCAAAACACTATGTTTGCTAAATGACACCGTGAGCCCTTTCTATGGGTAAGAGAAAAATACCCCGTTAGGTATACGTATAAAAAAACCTCCTTTCCCAGGAGGTAACCTGAGTTTTTGATCACTCACTTGTTTCAGTGTGATTATTTGTGAACATTATTTAATTTTTAATTTCTTTTTTGTCTCTCATGGGCTTAGTGTAATGTTATCTACCTGGTAGCTGCTCCACACCTGCCTTTCAATAAATAAAAACATTCCAGATGAAAGCTACTTATGTCATCACATCGCCCCCACCCTTCTTGAATGGCTATAAAGAACAAAATAGAAACTACAGATACATTTCTACACAGGGCAGGGACACGATTTCATTGACTTTTCCTCTTATTCCCGGAATATAAATATCTATTTTTCATGGGGGGGGCACTTTTAATCATTGAAAAGTATTAAACAGTAACTGCAAGTAAAGCAAATGTGCCTATTGGTTATAATCCTTCTCTGCTGCACCAAAAGGTTCAGGATGTAAACGTGCCTAGAGGAAAGAAGTGATAATAAACGTTGCTCTCAAAATAGGAGAGAAATTGGAAGACAGGTCTGAATGTGGCCCTTCTACAGGGTTAGGTGCTGTGATGTGATGGCTACAAATAAACCCATGACGTAGGAGCAGCCCACCCTTCATCTCATGAAGCTTATTCTAGCCCACAATGAGATAAATCCAGAAACAATGGCTGAGTATGTGTCAAGCAGTCTGTTACATGCCTTACAGACATGAAGCCATGCAGAGTACTAGTAGGAAGATTAAATAACTTGACCAAATACCAAAGTCTACACAGCTCGTTAAGTACCAGGCCAGCCTTTAAGCCCAAGCCTTTCTGTCCCTAGAGCTCATCTGATCACTACACTAGTGACCCAAAATGGTATATGTGTCATCAAGAATACAGAACAATATTAAAATGATTTCCAAGCCTGAATCAAAACAAAAGCGTAAAGCCAAACAAATGGGAAATGAATGTAAAGAAAAACTGACTCCTATGGGAAAAAAATCATCCATGTGCTTTGAACTATGTTAGGGTAATTTGATAATATTACGGTTGGTGGGTTAACTTGTATTTTTCCAAGAGTAACTCTCAATTTAGGAATAGTAGCTCAAGGCAAGCATTCACTGTGTATTATTTTGATTTTATAATTGAGCACCAGTGATCATGCGACATGAGTTGATAAGCCTGCACGGTAAGACTAAAGACAATTAAGTTTTAAAAGTATATTAGAATGGATAATCATGTCAATTTTATGTTGTACTCAATTCAGTAAATTCACAATGTGTGATTACTATAATTTAAATAGAAATATTAATCAATTATGCAGAATTTTAAGCATTTCTAAAACTATAGGGACTGAAGAACATATTAGTGGCTTAGTTCTTGGCAAGAGAGTTAGGTCTCACTACATATTATGAGTTTCCTTTGGACGGTCATTTAGACGTGGCTACATTAATAAATACTGGAAAAGAAGACATATATTAGAACTGGGTAATGGATGATATTTACATTTGCTTAAGCTTCATGGAAAAATTCAGATGTGATTTCTAAAATTTTGTCACCCACACAAAAAAACGAGTCTCCAATACATTTTTAATGGTGCTTTTTATTATATGCCAATATTTAGGTTATAATGATTTTGGTTCCAATCATTATTAGTCTGATAAGATACAGTAACAGTAACACCACCCAACTGAACTAAAATTCTTCTTTATCTACAATTACATTTCTTTTAGTTCCTGCTAGTACCCATTAAAGAATGGAATTTATTCATGCATTTTTCTGAGAACAGCATTCATCACTTGTACTCACTTCTCACCTTAATGAACAATGATTTTAAAAACACAGGGATGGTGAAAAAGTCAAACTTAATAGCAGAATTTCAGTGAGGACTAAACTGCAATATAAAGGTTAGAACTCAGCAGGGGTAGCTCAGCAAGAGACCAAAACACCAACACCACCGGCGCCATCAGTGTCAAGAGAAATACTGGGTGGTGACTGAGGGTGCCGCTGAGTACTTCTTAAACAAACAGGATGCTAAGATAAGAAACTTCATCACAAAGTTACCCTCCAAAATGTGTCCCGTTATTGTTGGCGCTTTTCATCAACAAAAACGGATTATCAGATAAGTCTTGTTTATAACAACCATGCCACGCGAAGAGGTTACCAGGAACGAGAGGACTGAGCTTTGTTTTCTAGTGTCCGTGCTCCGAATCTGACTGCTTCAGTGCAAAGCAGAGCTCCGCCCCCTCGCTATCCGAGTGATCTTCAGAGAGTAGTTCCATCCTGCTTTAGCTCGGTTTTCTCACGGGTAAGACAGTGGTGATAATAAGAGATTGAGGTCAGGATAAAGTGAGAACAGGCATGCATGCTTTAGCACACGTCCAGCTACACAGTACGTGATCAACACAGATTAGCTTCGGTTATTACAATCGTGTGCACAACATGGCAGTGATGTCACTGGAGGGTTTGCAACAGAGGAAGCACACGCTCTAACTCAGGTTTTAGAAGGTTCACCTGAGCTTCGGTGCTGAGAACAGACTGGAGGGGACGGGAGCAGAAGCAGGAAAATGTACCTCAACAGCCACTGAATTAACTCCCAGCTCGAGGATGGAGCCCGTGGCACCAAGTGGCACCAGAGACACTGGGAAGGACTGTCTGTCTCATCGACAGGGCCCGGGGCTTGAGGAAAAGAAGAGTCACGAGAGTTAAAATTGTTGATTTGGGGTTTTGTTTTTCGTGGAGGGGGTTATTTGCTTGTTTGCTGAGGGTCTTTCTTTGCTTTTGTCTGAGTGATTATGAGGACGGAGTCTGAAGCGGCGAGATACCAGGATGGGAATGCTTACGCAGCAGGTGCAGGTTGGGATGAGGACCACCAGAAATCTGGTTTGCACATGTTCAGGGAGCGATGCCCATCACACATCCACGTGGAGAGGCCAAGGAGACAGCGACATAAACAAGAGAAGAGGTCTGGGCTGAAGATTCAAATGTGGAGTCACCGCTGATTAAATTATATTGTCAGGACTGAGACTCAAATGTGAGATGACAAGTAGAAAGAAGGCAATCCCAAGTGGACAGTTAACCACAAGGTAAACTAATTTTTCACTCAATAGGAATTTTTTTTTAACCCTTAAATGATCTGAATAATCACTAAGCTGTGTGCATGACACACTGTGGTATTGTCTGGATGGTGTTAAATATGTCTGGAAATCTCACACTCTTTCAAAGCCACAGACGACTGTAAAAAAAAAAAAAAATCACAATTCTAAGAAACATCTATCAGGAAACGTGCATATTTGAGTAAGAACACAGGAAGTGGCCGATACTCAGGAAAAAGAGTTCAGTCACCAGATCTCAACTGTTCATCCAAGGAACACTAAACATGGTTTAGTTACAAGATTCAAATACCAAAATAACTCTACACAATTCAATTGGCAGTTGGCTGTCGTCCCTAAGAACTTACAGCAATTATTCATTCAGCCAGACAGTCACTGGGAATAACGATGACAAGTCAAAGCTGGAGCCATGAGGAACCCAGTGAGGAGAAATCCCGTGCTTTCCACCCCCAGCTCTCAAGGTGTGCAGGAAGCACAGAGGTGGAGTCAGTCACTGAATCCATGCAGTCCTGGGAGCCTTCTGGGAGGAGGTGACTTTTCAGAAGGTGGAGCTTGCAGATTGAGAACATGGAGTGGAAGTAGATGCTAGAGGAGGGCGTGCACAAGGAAGAACTCGTGTCCATGGTGTCTGCTTTGGCCCCTGTAGCTGTCCTATCCTTATTTTTGAAACTGAACTGTCTTCACATCATTAAAAATGAAGCAACTGACTCTTAGAGTCGACAAAAGTAAATTACTGATTCACAGAACAAACTGGCTTTATTTTCAAAGGGTCCTATGTGGACATTTCTTCTTTCAAGACAGGTATTTTGGAAAGTAGATGGAGCCTTTGTCAAAGACCTAAGCACAGACAGGAAGGACTTCAGAAGTTCCAGGAAAGCTCCTTGGGTTTCCCATCTCACCTCCTGGCCTGCAGGTGCCCCAAATATCATTCTAGCCTGCGACTCATTTGAATCTAAGTGGTGGATAAAAATGCAAACTTCGCGAGAAGTCTGGTGATAGTTACATCTTAATGTCACTTGAGTGCTTCGGATTCTGAGGACCTTCCCAAGAAAAGTGAAGTTGGAGAGGTTGCTAGGTAAGAATAACAACTGAGATGGATAGATTTGGGAAAATTAAAGAGAAATTAATTTTGCTTTATAGGCTGCATTAAATTCTCTAGTAAAATCCTGACAATGATACAGGTTTGATATATATTTATATTTGTAAATGTAATCACAGAATCACTTGCAAATAAGCTATGAATTTCTGCCAACAAAGGCCTTTGTTTGAGGGAACAGTTTCACAGCCTTGGCCATTCTGCAGTGTTGAGGAAACCACTACGCACCTCCTAGAAGCCCTGGGAGTGGACGACCCTGTTCTTCTCACAGGCGCTAACAGCCCATGAGGCAAACTCCAAAAGCTTTGGAAGTAAAATAAGTTATCTTTTGTTGTTCTAAGAAAGTACACTATAATACTTAAATCGACTTCACTGAGAAAGGCTCCAGTTATCAACCAGATGAGTTAAGGAGGAGACAGATTTTGAAAGAGGAAGAGAAAAAAATACTAAAAATCATACTACCTGCCTAAGACTTCTCCCAATTAAAAAATATGACTTGATTACTCACTGTATGTAAGTAGAGGCTAAAAAAAATTTGTGAAATGGATTTTTTATTCAGGGTCTTATTTTCTTTTTGCTCATTTCCGTCTCATTTTATTTGGCTCTAAATTGTCCTATGATTCATAGGATTTTGGTTAAAAAATAAAATAATATATTTTAGGATGCTGTGTAATAATGTCCTAAGGCACCTAGCGATGGAGCCAGATGTATCCCAGGCACGCTGGTCAATGGGGGTGACAGGTCCAAGCCCAGAGCCTCATGGCCAGAGCTGAGGGGCTCAAGGTGGACACACACGTGCATGGTGGCGAATCCCTCATGGGGCACAAAGGTCAGGAAGATGAGTCTAGGATGTTCATTTGATTCATAAATGAAGAAAACTAAATTTGCTTTTCATTAGGTGAAAGGATGAGAAAAGCAAGGCCAAGAACAATTGGCTAATCATTTGAAAGCAGCTCTTTTGCCCTTTTTCTGTTTGCTCATTTCTGTTCCCCTCTAACCTTAAAAGAACCTAATTATAGGAATGAGATCACTAAGCGATTGAAACTAACTCCTGACTTGCGCTCTCCTGAATGTACACCATGCCCTGTCTAACCTGTCGATTCTTTTTCTAGATTGAAAGAAGAATGAAGAATTAAGCAGTTAAAGAATGGCTAGTTCTCTACCGCTAACAGCCCCCTTAGCAATCCTGCAGGCAGATCACGCAGATAAGGTAACATCTGAAAAAGAGTCAGCCAGTCTGCACACAATGGAGAATAATGCAGAACCCAACCCCTTGCCTCCATGATTCATTGAAATTCTTCCCCCATTTTCCCTTTAAAAACTTTCATTGCTGAGCAGCATCTTCAAAGTTGGTCTCAGGACATGAGTCCACCTTCTCCCAGGCTGCCGGCTTTTCTGATTAAAGCACCTTTCATTTCTACTGACACTTGTTTCTTGAACTGTTGGCTTATGAGCGGCAAGCAGCCGAACGTGGGTTCGGTTACACACTGATTCTTGTTTTACAGTTATTTGTGTTAGAAGTTTAAGTAGAATTAAACACATCTCAATATTGCAAAGATATAATAGGTGAATAAATAATATGATATCACTAACTAAAATGCTCTTTGTGAGAGATTATTCTCTTCACTGAGTAGGAGACTGAGATTCATGAAAAATAAATACAGCAATACATTTTTAAGCACACCAGTTGCTCCTGATGGAGTACCAGGTAGAGCTGTATCTGAGGCCTGAACCCAGAGGGCAGGCATGCGATGTCCAAGCCACAGTGGACGAGGGGAAGCAGCTGTCTTTCTAGAGTAATGAAGAAGCATCTCTAAAGCTCCTGGGGCAACCATACTGTCTTCTATGGTCCTGAACCCCTGGTGGAATTTGGCCATGTGAGGACCCAGGACACGCAGACGAGAGGCGGCAACTGACTTAAGGATCCACTTTCCTGGCCCAAGAAGGTGAGAAGAGCCCATTAATATAGAACAAAAGAGGTCTTCTACAGCCAAGGTTCCCCTGTGCAAAATCAGAGCACAGCTCTGTCTGCACCAAATAACCGGGGGCAAAGTGGAAAATGAAGACAACCCTGCAGACGTGTGCTCTGCGGAATCCCACGGGAAATGTTCCCAGAGGCCTGCATCTCGGAAGACCCCAGTGGAGGGCCTTCCCTTTTCCTTCCATCCCGTTCAGGCTTCCGCGGACTGTGAGGCTACAACCATAGTTTCCAGCCGCTTCCTTCAGCCCCTCTGTCTTCACTGCAGAGCACAGCACGCACTGCAACCTGTCAGTCTTTAAACCTCTGCTCCAGCAATGTCCTTCCCCCGCTCAGGATCCAGCAAGGCCTCCTCACCGCCCCCCAATGGGCCAGGAATTCCCCACACTGCACATTGGCACTTGGGGTGCCCCCCCTGCCGTCTGTTCCATCCCAATCTCCTAGCGCTGCCACTTTTATGTCCTTTCTCCTCCAGCCAACAGGACGCTCATCGCCCAGGAGCGCAGGGCACCGAGCCTGTCTCCACTCCTTGTTTACATGGCTCCTGGCTCTTCACTTCCCTCGAATTCACCTTCTCCAGAAGGCTATTCTTCCTCGCCCTCAACAAGGTGGGCTTTTTCTCCTTAGAACCTGCAGTCCTTTGGAAATGTCTCATGGTGACCCACATGCTCTCCTTTGTGTCAAGGTTATTTACATAATTGTCTCCTCACCCTTGAAGATTGTGAGCTTGTGGTTTGCTCAGAAATGGGCGGTCAGTACAGATTTGTTGCTTTGAGCTGAACCCAGCAGGATCAGAGTGCTCCTTTGGTGATGGGGTGTTGGCCTGTAGACATCAGACATAGTCCCTCACAGTGGATTCTGAAGACCTTTCCCCCACTTTCTTCTTCTGTTTGCACACAGTCACTGAGACAGAACATCTGGGTTTCTTTTTTTTTTCCTTTAAAAGAAAACCTGTGCTACTGCACATAACAAAAGAAGGAAAGCATTATTTAACGGAAATAGATCTGGTTTACTACAAACGACGCAGAAGATTGCAGAACTGAGCATTTTCGAGCCTTTGAGCAACGCACGTTCAGGATTCAGGCAAAAGCACATCCTTCACTGTTCACTGAACAGCTGCTTCAATACCTTCACTTTCATGAAAACAATGATTTCATACTACAGAACGTAGACACGTGCAATCCTCTTCATCTGTAAATATGGTAGATACAAACCAAGAATAGTCTATCTTTAGCTTCACTTTCTATCACTGTAACTTACAAGGATGATCCTAAACTCTAAAAACCATATTCGATGCCAATAGAAGTGAGGCTCCTGAACACGCATCGTTCTTGGAAGCCCTCTTCTCCCCTCACCCAGTGCTCTCAATGCATCTTCAGCCTCTTGCGCTGCTTCCTTGGAGGTTCCCTCCACTTACTTCTGCTCCCCTGTTTGTCATCCAGCAACTCTTCACGCCTGGCACAGTCATCCTCACCCCTCATTCCCCCAGAAAACTGACTCACAAACTCACACACTTCCCTCCCGGGTTTCTCCTGTAAGTGCAGCCTTTAGTACACAGTTGGCTCCCAATATATAACTCTTGGAAAAACAAGTAAATGACAACAACATAAAAGTTCTCTTCCAACCCGTGAGACGGTGACAGTGCATCTTCACCGCAGTGACCTTCTATCACTTCCAACTCAACAGATCCCAAACACAACTCAGTATTTCCTCTTCTCTCCCAGTCCCAGACCCCCATTTCCTTCTATTCCTATTTTTATATTACATGGTCCCAAAACATGGAGTCATCTCTGTTTATTTCATTCCTTTCTCCCCCTATCTAAAATATTGATTATTCCTATTGTTGTATCCCTAAGGCATTATTCTAGGCTTTGTTTATGGCATGAATTCAATCGTAATATCTACTATTGACTAAATACTTACCACCTGCCTCGCACTGAGTGGAGCTCTATATACAGTCTTTTTATTAATTTTCAAAGTTGCTCAATGAGAAGATGCTACTATTAGTTCTATTTTACAGATGAGAAAACAGTCTTTCAAATATTTACTGAGTACAAGTGCATGTAATTGTATATGGAACCGTCTGATTTCCAGATATATATAAGTTTCCAACACATGGTTAAATATGTTCATATCTATACTTTTATTTTTCCTAGAACATTTTCTCTAATAAACATTTGGAAATAGTTGTCTTGAAAAAATTATTAAGATAATGTCACTTGACTTGGATAAATAATTATCTTTAGCAAGAGAACCAACTGGGTTTTTGTTTTTTACTTTTTTTTTAACATCTTTATTGGACTATAATTGCTTTACAGTGGTGCGTTAGCTTCTGCTGTATAACAAAGTGAGTCAGCTATACACATACACATATCCCCATATCCCCTCCCTCTGCGTCTTCCTCCCCCCACCACCCCACCCCTCTAGGTGGCTGATCTCCCTGTGCTATGCGGCTGCTTCCCACTAGCTATCTATTTTGTTTTGGTAGTGTATATACGTCCATGCCACTCTCTCACTTTGTCCCAGCTTACCCTTTTCATATCCTCACTTAGCAACAGGAATTGTTATTTAATACATATTTGCACTGGCAAAATAAAATGCCATATTTGCAAATATGTTATTCAGAGATTGACATTAATGCAGTAATTCCAAATAACTATTTTTAATAAGCAGTATAATGACCACAGCTATAAAATAATGGAGTTGATAAAACTTGCCAAAATACAGTAAAAATGCAAAAAAGGCATTTTTTTTAAGCTCCTCTTTTGGGTACCATCCACTATCTTCTCCTCGCTAAACAGTACTGAAAGAAATGAACATCTATGAAACAAATTCATGGTTAGAGATGAAGATGAAATTATGTAAACAGACACTGATAATATACTCAAACCAAGGGAGTCCCTTAAAGCAACAACTGAAGCAGCAGGAGACTCATTCAGTGTATCTAAGAAACACAGTAAATGGCTTTTCCCAGTGATTCTGACAACCTGCAGGCTGGTTACCAAATACTGACACAAAGGCTTGAAGACGTGGAAGTTTCAGAAAGTGTGGCTGCCAAAGAAACCCCAAGGGAGAGGTTCTCTTCTGAAGCAAATTAAAACTACTCTCGTGGAATAAACAAATGCCAGTGGACACTTGCTGCCCTGATCCTTATCACCTGTGATGCCTGCAACTGGGGCCAGGGGGCCGGGAGCTCTGGGCACCAGCACAGAGGGAGGGACAGCGGGACCAGGCACTGGTTCCTGGAGCCACGAGACACTGGGCGAGGTCCTCCTGACCATCCTCGACTCACAGATGAGGGAACCGGGGCTGGAGGTCTCCCCCTTTAAGATCTACTCAGAGTATCCTGGGAAGCAGAACTGAACTCTGCCTTCTGACTAGGACTGTGCTCTGTTATCCCTAGCATAGAGCCTCTTTTCAGGGTTGAAACAGAATACAGCAATTATTTGTTCATTCATTCATTCTTTTTCATGTTCTTTCCCATTATGGTTTATCACAGGATATTGAGTATATTGGGTTGGCCAAAAAGTTCGTTTGGGTTTTCATAACATCTTATGGGAAAACCCAAATGAACCTTTGGGTCAACCCAATAGTTCCCTTGTGCTGTACAGTACGACCTTGTTGTTTATCCATTCTATAGAACAGTTTGCATCTGCTAACCCCAAACTCCCTGTCTATCCCTCCCCCAGCTCCACCCCCTTGGCAACCACAAGTCTGTTCTCTGTCAGTGAGTCTGTTTCTGTTTCATAGATAAGTTCATTTGTGTCCTATTTTATTTATTTATTTTTTTTCATTACGCGGGCCTCTCACTGCTGTGGCCTCTCCCGTTGTGGAGCACAGGCTCCGGACGTGCAGGCTCAGCGGCCATGGCTCACGGGCCCAGCCGCTCCGCGGCATGTGGGATCTTCCCGGACCGGGGCACGAACCCATGTCCCCTGCATCGGCAGGCGGACTCTCAACCACTGCACCACCAGGGGAGCCCTGTGTCCTATTTTAGATTCCACATACAAGTGATAACATGTGATGTCTGTCTGACTTAGTATGAAAATCTCTAGGTCCAGCCATGTTGCTGCAAATGGCATTATTTCATTCTTTTTTAGGGCTGAGTAATAGAATACAGCCATTTTTATGTTAATCAGCATGCCTTCCCATGGGCAGGGTGAGGGGAGAGGTGAGCT
Organism: Monodon monoceros; assembly: GCF_005190385.1. Classification (NCBI taxonomy): domain Eukaryota; kingdom Metazoa; phylum Chordata; class Mammalia; order Artiodactyla; family Monodontidae; genus Monodon; species Monodon monoceros. Next base: position 8,866,532 of record NW_021703771.1, on the reverse strand, counting down.
GTGACAGGATCGGTGAAAGCCTGAAGGACCCAAGTGTAGACAAGTCCTCTTCCCGTCCTGAAGCCGCGCTTGAGACCCGGTGGGGAGAGGGCAGGGCTCAGCTCCATCCTGCTCCAGCTGAGGGGACCACGAGCTCTGGAGCTGGCAGCGGTGGGGACGTGCAGGAGGGAGTGGCGGGCAGTTAGAGGAGAAGGACAGAGAAAAACAGAGCGGGGCTCCGAGGCACAGAGAATGGTTCAGAGGAGTTATTCTCCCCCTCTGCTGAGGAAGCACATCATTAAAACTTCTTCACCTTCTGAAACATCAGCTAAAAAAGACCCAAGACTCGAAAGCCTCTTTCTCCCTTCTTTGTTTTCTGCTTCTGTCTCAAGCACTTTTCAAGTTGCCTACACGTTACTGAATGTTTTATGTGTGATCTCCCTTTCATGCCCCGGTGAAAATCTGCAATGCTGCCCGAGTTATGTCTGGTGTGGTGGTGTGGACACATGGGTCCCATGAAAAATGAAAATAAAATGATGTGAGTGTCCATGTGAGTGTATGCATTGAGGTAGGATGAGAAGGTAATTAAAGGGGATGGAAGAAGCTTATAAAAACCTGTTTCTTACCCTATCCACCCCCATCCAAAAAACCTATAATTCATGAATAAAACATAATCTGAGTTCTACATCAGTATTATGAAGATTCTTACTGAGCATGAGTTTTTTTAAATGTTATTGTCTTATAAAATTTGATGGAAAATTTTTCTTTCCCTTAAAAATAAACCCAAATACCGCAGACATTTCCCCAAAATTCCAGCTGTCTGCTTGCTGTCCTTGTTTCTCCAGAGCTATTTTATTTTTCCTCCATGGGTAGTTTAAAGGTGTCTGCTTTGGTATGTCATACCATTTGAAAGAGTTTAACGGAATTAAGATTTTTTCCAATGTACTAAGCGGTTTATTTTCACATAACTGAGGTACACGTGGAAAAATTCGGGTTTTAATTGGAAAACTTTCTTTACTAGTTAAAAACTGTCATCTCAATGAAGGAATATACTTCAAAATCAAAGGAGAGTTTAGTCCAACAATTTAACAAGCATACCGGTGTATGCATGAGTGTGAAATTTTGGAAGGGCCAGGCATACGGGGAAATAATTTATAATTTGTAAAATCCAAGTCAAAATATTTTTATGTACTACCACACCCTTTGTATTGCATTTTTTTCTTCTGTGTTGTCTTTTCCACTGAAGTAATCATACCCCAAGTACATTTCTTTCTAAATACAAAGCATCCTTCCATGCATGCATCCATCCATCCATCCTTTCATTCATTCAATTAAACAAAAAGCATGCATTTTGTACCCACCAGGCACCTGGCCCTGTGCTAATCACTAGGAAACAGAGACGAATTAATACTGTTCCAATTCTAGAGAACTTTACAGAGCAGATTAAAGGGTTATCAGGTAATTATAGCACAGTGAGGGGGCAGCTCCATTAACTATACGGACAAAAGGTGTGAAAACAGGCTCTGTGAAGGCAGAAGCCTCACCTCTTCCTTCACCTCCACGCGCCAGGGACAATCTATGCTTCACGAACGCAGTTCACAACGTAATCTGTCCTGCCTTTGGCCTCTGTTCCCCATGGGATTATGAGGGATTATTTCACCCTCATAACACACTGCTGTTCCCTCGGGTTCCTCCTTAAAACTGTAACTACGTGAAGGCAGAACATTCGTATGACCAGTACTCATCACAGAAATGTGTGATCGATGGAAGAAGAAAGAAAATAACTACAAGCAAACAAGACCCCACATTAATACATGTCACTGTGCCCCCGAACACATATATACCATCCCCCCACTACGAAGAACTCCTGTTTTTTCCCCCTGTAACAGTAAGAATTTAAAATATTTTCTCTTTTAAATAGATTTTTCCCCCAGAGGGCAAACCACTCATTTATTCTCTTGGCAGAGAAAAATAGTACAGTGTCAAAATGTCTAAGGCAGTTTGAAAATATTCTGGAATTTCTGGTTTCTTTTCCTTGCTTTTTACACAGCTACATAAATGTGGACCTGTTCTGAAAGTCAGCTGGAAGCACACATTTCAAGGTATTTGCAGTCCTTTCTTTTTCCTTTTTGCATTTCATTTGGCTGGACGGTTGTTTAAAATGTGGTGTAGGGCTTCCCTGGTGGCGCAGTGGTTGAGAGTCCGCCTGCCGATGCAGGGGACGCGGGTTCATGCGCCGGTCCGGGAGGATCCCACATGCCGCGGAGCGGCTGGGCCCGTGAGCGGCTGGGCCCGTGAGCCATGGCCGCTGAGCCTGCGCGTCTGGAGCCTGTGCTCCGCAACGGGAGAGGCAAAAACAGAGAGAGCCCCGCGAACCAAAAAAAAAAAAAAAAAAAAAAAAAAAAAAATGTGGTGTAACCAGACTGCACCTATTTATACTGGCTATTTCAAAATAGATGACTTGAGTCACTGGTTTTATATACTGTAGCTGGTCAGCCAGTTCAGAGGAAAAAAATGGTTAAAGTATTTGAACAACAATGACTAGATGAATTGCCTAAGAAAGAAGACAAGAAAAAGAAACTTAGTTTGTATCTCACTTAAGTGCATTTTAATTGTCCAATCAAACTAACAATCATGTAAATATTATTTCAGAAGAATGAGAAATGGATGTTATAAAAGAGTCATTAAGTATTTAAATCGTGAATTAAAATGTGTTAACAGTCAGAAAAAAAAACATAGCCCTTGGGATGAGAGACTGTCTGTATTAAGCATATTTGGATACATCAGTCACTTGCAATATTTATTCAATGAACCCAGTTTCTGAGATTTTATTTCTGTTTGCCACCTAGTGAATAAAAATGTGTTAAGTTCACGCTGTCTGTGACCTTTTTACTAAAAATGTCATTCCTTAGTCACATTCTTCATTGGTGGTCAGAGTTAGATGCCAAGAATGCGCTTGTCATCTGAATTCGCTTTCCCATGCAATCCTTCGGCTGGATGATACCACCCAGATGAATGCACACAAGGTGGCATACGAGGTGACAGACAAGCTGAGGAATTTCCTATGCCTGGTAGCTTCATTCTTTAAAGAACCGTTCAAGAATCATCACAGAGCAATCAGAGCACGGACAGATTCTGTGCATTTGGGTCATTTTTGCTCCAAGGCAGTTAGCAGGGCGTCTAGGTCAACGCCTAGTGGCACAAACCCTTTCCTGAGTCTGCAGTCCAGAGTCCCGTGCCGTTACAGAAGCTGCAGCACAGTTGTGTTCGCTGGAGAATTTGACCAAATTTATCCAAGGCAATGTGTCTACCCATGAGGTCCTTAACCAAGGTTCTCAGATGCCATGGTCTCTGAGCGTCTGGAAATGGATGCAATCATGTGTTTATGGACGTACAGACGTGTGCATGTTTGTCTAAGGAGATGGCTCGTAAGTTTTTTCATAATCTGGAAGAGGCCTTGGCCCCAAAACGTTTGGAACCTTAGCCTCTTAGTACATGCCACAGTCCCCAGAAGCCCTGTGCCCTGCCCGCCTGTGCTCAGCTGCCCACCTGCGGGCTGCACAGGGCCTGGGCTCAAATACGGCCGCCTCCAGGCTTCACTTATGAACTCTGACCACAGGACGTGGTGCCGTCACGCCATCACAAAGCGAATTTCACTCGCTCGACTAGTACGATTCAGCACATAAGAAAACTGAGGAACTCAGGTCAAACTGGGTCCTAATCTACATCACCCGGCCTGGGAGATGCCCTGAGTGTAACCATCCACGCTTCCTTTCTTTGGAATCGTTTTCGCTATAAACACACTCGGGCTTTTCTCCTTTTCTCTTCTGAGATGTTTCAAAAAGAAAAGGTCTGAGGCTAATAAAATAAATGTGCATGTTCCCAACATCCATTTTACTGTACTTCCTTCATGGTTAGGACTTGTTCTTTTCGTTTTTGTTTGTTTGTTTTTTTAAAGGAGAATTAAAATGTTAAGGTATAGTTGTAACACAGCATATGCCTCTTCAATGCCATTTCCCGCCTTCCTTCCCCAGATTTACAAGCTATCCAGGTAGCTATCAATTCTAAACATTAAAAAATATATTCACACCACATATGCATGCTAGGCTAAGCAATATATAAGTATTGGTTTCATGGGGGTTTTTTTCTGATTCTTTTCCCTTATGGTTATTACAAAATACTGACTCTAGTTCTCTGTGCTATACAGCAGGTCCTTGTTGGTGATCTATTTTATGTTCAGTGGTGTGTGTACGTTTATCCTAAACTCCTAATTTATCTCTCCATATTTTCAAATACCATATAGTTGGTCTCATACTGTAAGAATGTTTTGCACCTTATTTTTGGCTCATTAGATTTGAGATCCATCAGTACTGACCCATGTAGCTCTAGTTCACTTCTTTCAGCTACTGGATGGTACTCTGTTGTACGATTTACCCTTTCCTCCCTTTACGGACTCACCAGTGACGCTCACCTGCAGGACACCGCAGGACGGCTTCCCTGTCTCTAAAGCAGGGAGCAACTCCTCCTCCTTGCGGGCAGCAGGACCGTTCTTCCAAAGCCAAAGGCTCAGCCTCCCCCAGGTCAGTACCTGTGGTGCCTGGCACATGCGTCAGTGCATCCTGAGTCTGCTACGTATACTGACTCAATGACCTTTAATCACCACTGATTTCCCCATATGGCGGTTGTCGGTGTACCCAGCCCAATCTGCTTACAGGGTTGTGTAATTACGCTCCCTGGGAGTGGGTCTTGTTACATCATGTTCTCAACCATCAAACTGTCATTCACAAGTTCTTTATATTTAGTAGGTCCTCAATATTTACAGAATGACTAAACTGATGAAATGAAAGGGGAAATGTTAATGTCATGAGGTGTGAGGTATCTTCACTGCAGACGACTTTACATTTCAGTTTTCTGTGAACACGGTTCTCGTCCACTACATCACACGACTGTTCCACCCAAGCAAATTTACTGGTGTTTATTGTCAACACTGGGACCTAAAGGGGGGATCTATTAGCATAGGAACTGAGAAATAAGGGAATTAAATTTGCCTCATGATGGACAAGCACACACTGGTCTCTCTTTTTCCAAATTTTTTATTCTCAACCAATTTTCAAAGGTTATACTTCATTTATAGCTATTTTAAAACACTGGCTCTATTCCCCATGTTGTACAATACATCCTTGAGCCTGTCTTACACCCAGTGGTTTGTACCTGCCCCTCCCCACCCCTATATTGCCCCCCCCCCATTGGTGACCATTAGTTTGTTCTCGACGTCTGTGAACCTGCTTCCATTTATTATATTCTCTAGTTTGCTTGCTGAATTTTTTAGATTCCATATATAAGTGATATCACACAGTATTTGTCTTTGTCTGACTTATTTCACTAAGTACAATGTCCTCCAAGTCCATCCATATTGCTGCAAATGGCAAAATCACTTTCTTTTTTATGGCTGAGTAGTATTCCATTTTATATATATATATATATATATATACATACATACATACATATATCTCACGTCTTCTTTATCCATTCATCTGTGGATGGCCACTTAGGTTGTTTCCATGTCTTGGCTATTGTAAATAATGTTGCTCTGAACATTGGGGTGCATGTATCTTTTCGAAATAGTGGGATTTTTTTTTTTTGGATATATACCCAGGAGTAGAATTGCTGGGTCATATGGTAGTTCTATTTTCAGTTTTTGAGAAACCTCCATGCTGTTCTCCATAGTGGCTGCACCAGTTTACATTCCCATCAACAGTGTAGGAGGGTTCCCTTTTCTCCACACCCTCCCCAGCAGTTGTAATTTGTAGACTTTTTGATGACGGCCATTCTGACAGGTATGAGGTGATACCTCACTGTGGTTTTGATTTACATTTCCCAGATGATTAGTGATGTTGAGCATCTTTTCCTTTGCCTGCTGGCCATCTGCATTGCCGATTTGGAAAAATGTCTATTCAGTTTTTCTGCCTACTTTTTAATGGGGTTATTTGGGGGTTTTATTATGTTGAGCTGTATGAGCACATAATGGTCTCTTTTAGTCCCTCTCTTAATTGAAGGAGAGCTCCTTGACTTTATACAGAGGCTTATGTGCCTGTACACATGGGCTGGACAGTTGTCAGAGACGCTGGGAGCTTGAAGAACGACCTAATCTTGGCCTGGGGATCTATAGTCATTCTCTCTCTCATCTCCTGGCATCTCTGCCTTCTCTGGCTCAGTTCTACACCCCTCTGTTTCCTGACCATGTTCTTTTCCTTAACCCATGGTTTCTGCTTCCCCATACCTTCACCTTGCACTCCCCCTGGCTGTGACCTGCACTCCAGCTAAGAGCATTCTTTCAATTTCAACTCTACTCACAACTGACTCACCGTGTGTCTGTTTTCATCCCGTCTCCATAGTCACCTGCCAACAAGCCAAGGACACGTGATAGAAAACAGGGTTTTCTGGCCTAAGCCAGAGTGTAAACGTTTTCAGTTTCGTGGGCCATAAGGTCACTGTTGTGACTACTCAACTCAGCTGATATAGAGTGAAAACAATCATGGACAATACACAGGCAAATGTGCATGACGGTGCCCCAATAAGACTTTGTTTATAAAGACGGGTAGCAGGTCAGATCTCACACCAGTCAGAATGGCCATCACCAAAAAGTCTATAAATAATAAATGCTGGAGAAGGTGCAGAGAAAAGGGAACACTCCTACACTGTTGGTGGGAATGTAAACTGGTGCAGCCACTATGAAGAACAGTATGGAGGTTCCTTAAAAAACTAAAAATAGAGCTACCTGTGATCCCTCTCCTGGGCATATATCTGGAGAAAACCATAATTTGAAAAGATACGTGCACCCCAGTATTCATTGCAGCACTATTTACAATAGCCAGGACATGGAAGCCACCTAAATGTCCATTGACAGGTGCTTCCCTGGTGGCGCAGTGGTTAAGAATCCACCTGCCAGTGCAGGGGACATGGGTTCGAGCCCTGGTCAGGGAAGATGCCACACGCCACGGAGCAACTAAGCCCGTGTGCCACAACTACTGAGCCTGCGCTCTCGAATCGGCGAGCCACAACTACTGAGGCCGAGTGCCACAACTACTGAAGCCCGCGTGCCAATAGCCTGTGCTCCACAACAAGAGAAGCCACCGCAATGAGAAGCCCGCGCACTGCAACGAAGAGTAGCCCCTGCTCACTGCAACTAGAGAAAGCCCGCGTGCAGCAACAAAGACCCAACACAGCCCAAAATAAATTTTAAAAAATAAAATAAATAAATTTTTAAAAAGACAAAATCACTTATAATTCACTTATAGAAAAACATTTAAAAATAAATGTCCATTGACAGATGAATGGATAAAGAAGATGTGGTACATATACACAATGGAATATTACTCAGCAATAAAAACAGTGAAATAATGCCATGTGCAGCAACGTGAATGGACCTAGAGATTATCATACTAAGTGAAGTAAGCCAGACAGAGAAAGGCAAATATCATACAATATCACTTATAGGTGGAATCTGAAAAAAAAAAGATACAAATGAACTTACGGTTCAAAACAGAACTAAACCCACAGACATAGAAAACAAACTTATGGTTACCAAAGGGGAAAGAGGAAAGATAAATTAGAAGTTTGGGATTGACGTGTACACACTACTGTATCTAAAACAGATAACCAACAAGGACCTATTGTATAGCACAGGAAACTCAATATTTTGTAATAACCTATAAGGGAAAAGAACCTGAAAAAAATACATATATATGCATGTATAACTGAATCACTTTGCTGTACATCTGTAATTAACAAAACATTGTAAATCAATTATACTCCAATAAAAAAAAAAATTCAGGGGCTTCCCTGGTGGCGCAGTGGTTGAGAGCCCGCCTGCCGATGCAGGGGACACGGGTTCGTGCCCCGGTCCGGGAAGATCCCACATGCCGCGGAGCGGCTGGGCCCATGAGCCATGGCCGCTGAGCCTGCGCGTCCGGAGCCTGTGCTCCGCCACGGGAGAGGCCACAGCAGCGAGAGGCCCGCGTACCACAAAAAAACAAACAAACAAAAAACTTCAGGTAGCAGGCTGGATGTGGCCTGTGGTGTGCTACCCCTGGCCTAAGGAATGGGGGTCTCAGGAGGCAGGCATCTCTCCACATCCCTTATATAGAATCAGAATAGGAACAGGCAATGGTCCCTGGATACACAGGACAGGACCAGCATGACTGTCCTGTGCCTATGCTCCCCGAGGCATCATCCGATGATGCTTTGGTGCTGCACCTGGTCTCTGCTTTCAGGAAGAGAATTGGATGGTTGTGTGCATTGGAGGAGTCTAAGTCATTTATCTGTAGTCCCTTATAGATTTATAGGGCTAGTAAACAAGAAGAACCCCTTCAAATGTGACTCAGGTGTACAAGGTCATGGTGGCTCAGACATCCGTGCTCGCCGACATGGCTGGATGGTGACATGTAAATGGGGCAAAGCACCGAGGGCGCGCGCTTCACCGTGGACGGCAGCATCACCTTGCAATGTACACTCACAGGACAAAGACACTAAACCAACCACAGAGAACTTGATCCCGGCGAGTTCCCAGCCAGAAGCACCCTCAGTAACTCCAGAAAGCCTTGGCCAGTGGAGCACACTGGTTCTGATCCAAAAAGGTCCATTTCATTTTACCAAAGGCTCCTATGTACAGATGCAGCTGTAAACGATGCAGACCACGAGGTGTCCAAATGCTTCTTCCTAAAAACCTGTGGTTTTACAGACACAGGATCTGCAGTAACTACAACCTGTTCTACTTGTGGGTAACTGTCATATTTGGTAAGAAAAATAAACACTTGATAAATCTTCCTATTTTGATTTTCAGAGGTCCACATATGAACAAAGTTTATTCTGAAAATAAACTTCACCATTTGTTGCCAAAGTTATTCTTTACAAGGCTGTTAACTTTTTTTTTTCAAACAAAGGGGTGTTTTTACACATTTTGATTATATACGTGTATAGGCATACAAACATTTTTAAAAGACAGTATTCTCAATGTTTGAGAAGAAATACAGTGATGGATGGAATCGATCCATCTGGCAGAAATCCAATTACACAGAAATCTGAATGACTTTAGGTTACAAACTAACGATGGACAGAGGGTAACAGCCCACGGGAGACCATTAATACTAATGAATCCCAAATATAATTGGATGTGTGCATGTCTTATACATCTTTTTCTTTACCCATTGTCAGCTCAGCTTCAGCATGCTTTTAACCAGTGTTACAATAAATCACAGGAAGTACCTGGGGGAAAGTGAAAATCTCCTGATAAAATTAGGAAGAAAGTCTTTCAGGGAGGTTACTTTCTAGTCAGGCTTTCCATAGGTGGTAAAAGAAAAGAACACTGTGATATATGCAAGGAAGGAAACATTAGACAAAATTAAAGCTTTTCTCTCTTTTCTAAAGTTACAAGTTACGAATGGCAAGCCTTCAAAAATAATCCAAGAAACCAAGCACAGGAGCTGGGACAAGCCAGAAAAGGATGCTCTTGAGTTCTGGATGTCCTGGGGAAGGTGGAGACCAAACCTGGGGACTTGTCACCTCTTCTGCCACCAACGAGGTTGGGGGGAGAGACAGAAACTGGAATCTACTTGAAGGGAATTTCCACATGTGTGTCACATACAACTTGATAGCTGCCGTTACATCCTTAATATTAGTCAAGTTGTTTCCTACTTATTAAGCGTCCATTCTGAGAACCAGGTAAGAATTTAATTAAGCAAGAGTATTTGCAGAGTTCAAGTGCCCTGAAGTCTAGTCTTCCCAAGGTGCAGGGAGATGGGTAATATTCTGTAACACAAATTACCCAGAGAACTCATATTCGGAGTGTCACACTCAGCATTTGTAAAACGCTCTTCATTTGCAAAATTATATTGACCAGCTTTGCAAAGAGCCTGATTCAGTGGGTATTCATTATGATAAATTTGGCTCCAATAAGATCTTGTCTGTAGATCTCTTCAGAAAATACACACTCCTCGTTGAGAGAACGGGGTGGCGGAATTGGGACAGGAGGGAAGAAGACACAGAAGAAGGAGGTATGGGTTATGGACACAGTAAAAAAGCACGTGGGCCAGAGAGTGTGACCCTAGAAGGTGCACCTCCGTCCTGTTCAACACATCACTTCCTGGGAGCAGCTGCTTTCATCCTTTAATTTGTACGCACGCATAAATGGGGGGGTGTGTGTGCATACATATATTGCCGATTCTCATGACTCACACTTTCTGTGTTTGCAGATCTGCCTGCCCCTAAAAGTTATTTGTAACTCCAGCATCAATGCTCACTGGGCATTCACGGTCATTTGCGGACATGCAAACGGGGGCCAAAAATTTAGTCTCCCTCCCAATGCCCACGCTCCCAGTTGCCACTGAACAAGGCGATTGTACGCGTTGTGATTTCAGCTCAGATTGTAAACAAGTGTCCATCTCAGGGTCTATTTAATGTCATGATTTTTGCATTTGTGTGCTTTGTGTGTGTGTGTGTGTGTGTGATTTTGCTGTTTAAAATGGGTCCACTGTAGTGCTGAAGCACTGTCCAGTGTTAAGTGCAAGAAAGCTGTGATGTGACTCCCAGGGGAAAAGACACGTAAGGTAAAAGCTTCATTCAGATGGAGTTACAGTGCTATCGGCTATGAGATCAATGTTAATGAATGCACTGGATCTTAAATAATGTGTCTTTAAACAGAAACACACATAAAACAAGGTTATGTATCGATCGGTTGATGGAAATGTGACCAAAAACTCCAAGGAGCCTATCCCCGTTTCTGCTAGGAGCAATGATTCTGTATTCGCTAATTCAGTGTTCGCAGTGAATTCATAGGCCCTAACTAGCATGGAAAATGAGAATCTACTGTGTGTGTGTGTGTTTTTAATTTACAAAAGTGGATCTTGTGTACACTACATATGGTGTGTTATACCTTGATTCTTTTTCACCTAATAATTCACTTTAGAAACCACGTCATGCATACTTCCTTCTTTCTTCTCAAAGGATGCACAGTTTTCCCTTGGACAAGTTTACCGTCATTGATTATCTAGTTGTTTCTGTACTTTTTTGAAAACAAAACAATGCTTCAGGGAAAATTCTTATGCATACACCTTTGCAAAGGACACAGATCTCTGAATGAAAGAAAATTCTGGCCTCTGTAACAAGCGAGTAACTACTGGGGCCATATTTAGGAGCCATCAAAGTTTTTTAAAAGACTGACAACACTACCTGGGGTGTGGATGTGGCCTGTGGGCTTGACGAGTGAGGATGTTTCACAAATGTCACAGGATCAGACTTTCTTTCATACAGACGGTCAGAGTTTATTAACTGCAGGGTCCCTTTATTTGAGGGCCAGGGTAAGTGCTTTGCATTTGTGTACAAATGGAGGCCTTTGTAAAGTGCTCTTTGCTTTGTGGCGCCAAAGCAACCCTCTTCTCTAAGGAAAAAAGCAGCAGCCATGTGTCAAGGAGAATGGACCCTCCTCTCCATCTGTCCCCACCCCCATGCCCCGCTGGCTGTGCTGGGTCGTCCATGAAGCAGCTCTGCATCAGGACCACTAGGGAGGGGGTCTGACGCCCGAGAAAGGATGTCCTAGGTATTCAAAGATCACGGGAGTAACTTAAGGCATAAAGAATTGTTCATAAAATTAAATGAGAGCCCTTCATTTTCTCCAAGTCACTTCTCTGCCTCAGAATTTTCTTAGCTAAAAAGATGTCTGAAGAACCACCAATAGGACACGTCAACCTTGCAGTGAGTGTAGGTAGGTACATGACTCATGCAAAAATGGCCATCTTTAAGCCAGCAATTTAAACCCCACCCAAATTCCTCTCCCTCATAATTCGCTAATGAAACCATTAGTTTTCTAATGACAATATGAACTATAAAAAGCATATCAGATACGGACAAAGAAACACCAGGAGGGTGGAAACCAAGTTTAACTTAATTTTACCCACTCACATTAAAAAAGAAGACACTGTGCTTGCAAAGCTGGAGATGTGCCTCACCCCATGGACAGGGCAAGAATTTCCAGACATCAGGAGGGTGACCTCACCCTGCTACTCCTGCCTGGGTCTGACTGTCCGGGTCCAGGCCCTCCTGGGCATACAAGCAGGGCACTGGGTGCACCTATGTACAGATGTGTGAGCTCATCTGAATTTCTGGATGAACACATCTGCTTTCCCCTCATGAATTTATCAAGTGTAATTAGATTGTCTGTGTGTGTGTGTGTGTGTGTGTGCGTGTGTGTCTGTGTCTGTGAGAGAGATACAGAGATAGAAACAGAGACAGACAGACAGAGAGACAGAGACACAGAATGAAAGAGGGGCTTTTGGATCCTCATATAATGTTTACATGTACTTTCTCCCACTCCCTCAAATTCTGGGGCTATCTCTCACAAAATTTTCCTATCTGGAAAGAAACCACAGTGTTGCAACCGTGGTTTACTGAATATTAATACTAAGGTGCTAAATACTACTTTGTTTCTTATTTGCTCTCTCCATTCATTGGCGCCTTTGAAAAGCAAGTCAATATATGTTTTAACCCCTAAAGAGACCCCTGCTTCAGAATTTGACTCCTTCAGAAGAAAGAAAAGTCATAAAAAATAATGTCTTGGGCTTCCCTGGTGGCGCAGTGGTTGAGAGTCAGTCTGCCAATGCAGGGGACACGGGTTCGTGCCCTGGTCTGGGAGGATCCCACGTGCCGCGGAGCGGCTGGGCCCGTGAGCCATGGCCGCTGAGCCTGCGCGTCCAGAGTCTGTGCTCTGCAACGGGAGAGGCCACAGCAGTGAGAGGCCCGCGTATCGCAAAAAAAAAAAAAAAAAAAAAAAGGTGTAAAAATAATGTCTTTTACTGGCTTTTAGGAATTTGTAACAGAGAGGAATATTTTCGCTGTTAACATACAGAGAGAAAAGGTTCTAAACTGCTTTTTAAAAGAATATGCTTCGGGCTTCCCTGGTGGTGCAGTGGTTGAGAATCTGCCTACTAATGCAGGGGACACGGGTTCGAGCCCTGGTCTGGGAAGATCCCGCGTGCCGTGGAGCGGCTGGGCCCGTGAGCCACAATTACTGAGCCTGCGCGTCCGGAGCCTGTGCTCCGCAATAAAAGAAGCCGCGATAGTGAGAGGCCCGCGCACCGCGATGAAGACTGGCCCCTGCTTGCCACAACTAGAGAAAGCCCTCGCACAGAAACGAAGACCCAACACAGCCCAAAATAAATAAATAAATTTTAAAATAAATAAATAAATAAATACTCCTGTTCTCTGTTTAAAAAAAAAGAATATGCTTCACACAACCAGAGAAAGCCCATGTGCAGCAACGAAGACCCAACACAGCCAAAAACAAAATAGATAAATTTATTAAAAGAAAAAAGAATATGCTTCATATAAGAGTTGAACAAACAATAGGATTTGAAATGTCACTACTTATTTTTCTGTTTTCGTTTTATTGATGTTTGATTTTACAATGTTGTGTTAGTTTCAGGTGTACAGTAAAGTAATTCAGTTTCATACACACACACCACACACCCCACACATATTCTTTTTCACATTCTTTTCCCCTACAGTTATTACAAGATACTGAGTAAAGTTCTCTGTGCTGTAGAGTACGTCCTTGTTGGTTATCTATTTTATATATAGTAGTGTGTACCTGTTAATCCCAAACTCCTAATTTGTCGCTCCCCACTTCTCATTGTATTAAAACCTCAGAGAACCTTCACTAGAGGGAGCGTAGGGCAGATCGCGAAGTCATCTCAGTAAGGCTGATGGGAGGCCCAGCCACCAGGGCTGCCCCTGGCAGTGTTTGATATGGAACAAGTCACTTGACTTTTCTGTAGCCACAGTTTTCCCAGCTAAGAAAGGACAGTGTAGGAATAGGTCACCAAAGGTCCTTGCAGCTCTGTGAACCTATTACTAAATGTGTCAAAGCGGTAGTCCCTGACAATCTTTCCAACTTTAAGCTTTAAGAATGTGCTTTTCTCTGTAGATTCAAAAATAGAGAGATTACAGAAAAATCTTTTTGTTCCAGTGCAGAGAGCTTCTAGAGACAACAGTAAATCTCTTGGTATGTAATCCTAGCACCAAATACAATGCTACTGTAAAATAAGTAATGTGTTCATTGATTTATTCATTAAACGTGTTTTTACATGTGCCTACTGTTACAGTAAGGTGCTTTCACACCTGCACATTTCCACATTTACCAGGTGTTCGGGCCCCAAGAAGCCGGGGACTTGCCCAAGGTCACCATGTCACTTCCAGAGCATCCCTCCTTCCCTTTACCTGGGAGGCAGCTGCCAGATCTGAGTTAGGGTCCCTACGCCTTTTAAATCTCGCCTGTGCACCACCGTCGGGGAGACCTCAGAATGTCACGTGCAGAGCCTTCTACCTGCATCAGGGCTGTCCAGAAGCCTTGTTAACCTACCTCCTGGGGCTTGCTTCTCACACCCAAAGCCACCATCCCAGACCTTCACTTACCATCTATCCCTAGCTCTCTTCCTCCAGCGTCTTGGTCCTCTCAATCACCTTCACCTTTCTCCACCTGGGGGGCCCTTCCCTAGGCTTTTATATTTGTGCAGTTTTCCGGCTGCCTGGAGAAATAAAGAAGCGCTTGGTTGTACTCTGTCGCTCCCTAATCTCCCGTTTCCCTGCCCTCTGCAGCAATTTAATTGTCAGTTACGCAGTCCAGTCTGTCTTCTCCTTCCTCTCCCAGCGCCGGCGCTGTATCACAGACTCTTTGGAACTGCCTTGCACTTACCCGTGTCTCTCTTTGGACTGCAAGGCTGCTCCCACACCAGACTTCCCTGTCTGCTCACAGAGGCTCTCTGGGCACCCCCATATCTCAGGATACACCTTCAGGACATCCCTTACACCTGCGGGATGCCTTCTGAATGCTGACTGCTGTGCTCCACATTGCCTGGTTGCTGGGTTACTTTGGCCCTTTTCCCAGGACGCAATTTCTTCCCTGTGACGCAGATGTCCTCGGAGCACGTGGGGCTGCAGACCTGTCCCCTCCTGGGTGCCCCCCCCTTCCAGGTTCTGGCCGCCCCTGCTCTATGCTGCTTGTCTACATCACTGCCTCTTTTTACATCTACTCTTTTTTTTCCTCAAGAAATTAAGAAACTTCTGTCAGCAGCATTTTGTAATTATATTGAAGCATAGTTGATTTACAATGTTAATTATCAATGGTTTCAGGTGTGCAACACAGTGATTCAATATTTTTATAGATGATACTCAATGTAAAGTTATTGTAAACTATTGGCTCTATTCCCTGTGCTGCAGGTTACATCTTTGAATCTTATTGTATACCCAGTAGTTTGTACCTCTTAATCTCTTGCCCATCTCTTGCCCTTCCCCCACCCCCCGGCCCTCTCCCCACTGGTAACCACTAATTTGTTCTCATATCAATGAGTTTGTTTCTGTTTTGTTATACTCATTCTTTCTTTTTAGATACCACATGTAAGTCAAAACAATGTATTTGTTTTTCTTGGACTTAGTTCACTAAGCATAATACCCTCCATATCCATCCATGTTGTTGCAAATGGCAAAATTTCATTCTTTTTTATGGCTGAGTAATATTCCAGTGGGTGTGTGGGTGTGTGTATGTATCACATTTTCTTTATCCATTCACCTGTTCATGAACACTTATTTTTTTTTACATCTTTATTGGAGTATAATTGCTTTACAATGGTGTGTTAGTTTCTGCTTTATAACCAAGTGAATCAGTTATACATATACATATGTCCCCATATCTCTTCCCTCTTGCATCTCCCTCCCTCCCACCCTCCCTATCCCACCCCTCCAGGCGGTCACAAAGCACCGAGCTGATCTCCCTGTGCTATGCGGCTGCTTCCCACTAGCTATCTACCTTACGTTTGGTAGTGTATGTATGTCCATGCCTCTCTAAATGTAACACAGGAAACAATAAAACTCCTAGAAGAAAACATAGGCAGTACACCCTTTGACATAAGTCTTAGCAATATTTTTTTGGATCTGTCTCCTCAGGCAAGGGAAACAAAAGCAAAAAAGCAAAAAAAAAAAAAAAACAACCCAAATGGGACCTATTAAACTTAAAAGCTTTTGCATAGTGAAGGAAACCATCAACAAAACAAAAAGACAACCTACTGAACGGGAGAAGATATTTGTAAATGATATGTCTCATAAGGGGTTAATATTCCAAGTATATACTGAGCTCACATAATTCAATATCTAGAAACAAACAGTCCAATTAAAACATGGGCAGATGACCTGAATACACAGGTTTCCTAAGAAGACATACAGATGCCAACAGACACATAAAAACACGCTCAGCATCACTAACCATCAGAGAAATGCAAACTGAAACCACCACGACATATCACCTCACACCCGTCAGAATGGCCATCATCAAAAAGACAAGCAAAATAATAAATGTTGGCGAGGGTGTGGAGAAAAGGGAACCCTCCTACACTGTTGCTGGGAACGTAAATTGGTGCAGCCACTATGGAGAACAGTAGGGAGGGTCCTCAAAAAACTAAAAATAGAGCTACCATATGATCCAGCAATTCCACTCCTGGGCGTATATCCAAAGGAAAGGAAATCACTAATTAGAAAGGACATATATGGGGCTTCCCTGGTGGCACGGTGGTTAAGAATCCGCCTGCCAGTGTAGGGTACATGGGTTCGAGCCCTGGTCCGGGAAGATCCCACATGCCAAGGAGCAACTAAGCCCATGCACCACAACTACTGAGCCTGCGCTCTAGAGCCCGCGAACCACAACTACTGAGCCCGCGTGCCACAACTGCTGAAGCCCATGCATCTAGAGTCCATGTTCCACAACAAGAGAAGCCACCGCAATGAGAAGCCCGCGCACCGCAACGAAGAGTAGCCCCTGCTCGCTGCAACTAGAGAAAGCCCGTGCGCAGCAACGAAGACCCAACGCAGCCAAAAATAAATACATTAATTAATTAATTAATTTGAAAATAAAAGAGGGAAAAAAGACAAGGCATATACACCCCAATGTTCAGAGCTTCATTTCTTTTCTTTATAATACTCTCAGCCCCTTGCACTCCTTCTTTGAGACTTGGTCCCCCTGTGGATGCTGTGTTACCCTGTATCGAGTCCTTCTCTTCTCTGTCTCTTTCACAAGCCCCTTTTCTCCTCTTTTCTCCCCAAATGCCAGTATTCCCTAAACCTCTCTCCCTACATTCTTCTCCAACAGCTTTTTTGTTACCAGCACCTCTACATCACTAACTAATGACCCTCTCCTCCCTCTCCCAAAGCTCAAATAGGTTATATGCTCACCTGTGCATCCCGTCTCTCCCTAAAACAGAATTGAGCATCTTTGCTTAGTCACAGTCACATTTGCTTGAAACCATGAAAACTCTGATTCTTTCATCTCTCTGTCTATCAAACGCCAATCCAGGGCTAGGAACTCTGGTTCTCCCTCTGAACTCTCTGCTGTCCTCCCCTCCTTCACCGTCCCATGGCTGATGCTCCAGGCCAGGCCCTCATGGTGCTGTGTCGCTGCACCCCCCTACACCCCACCCCCCAGACACTAACTCTGGCATAACCACCAGCTTCACATGCGGCTCTGCAAGCAAGTATGAAAAACACACACACGATAGATTTAACATGACTACGTCTCTCCAGTGTATCGTCACGTGCTTTGGAAATCTATATTAAGGCTGCAACGTGGAAAGGGACTTTGGACCAATGACAAACAGAAAAAAATTCGGGTAATTGCCTTTCACCTTTTTTGGAGGAAAAAAGAATGCTCCCTCGTTAATGACAATTGTGAATTATGGTACCTACCCTTGAATTAGATGAGTATTCTGTTTTCTCCGGTACAATGTGATAGTTTCTTAACTATTCCTGTTTATGGTTGTCTAAGCCACCTCCTTTGGTGCCATCTATAAATTTATTTGTATTATCCACTTCCTGCCCCAAAGCCTGGAATAAAACTCCATACCCACGAGCTCTGAAAAACAGCTCTCCACAGCATGACCCAACTAGTTTGGGAACAGTCATTTGTAAAGTAACTCATCAGGTCCAACATTGGAGGAAAACCTCTGGATCCATGTAAGGGAATCTTTCCTGCTAAAGATAACTTCCACTTTCAGTGGAATGACTGCAGTCCCTTCCACTGAGAGACAGAATAACTGAAACGTGGTCCCACCAAACTGGTGGCCCGAGTGACCATGCAGAAGTTAACACCATTGGCACAAATGTGACCTGCATACTTTTTCCTTTCCTCGTGTGTCTCCTGTCCTACCTTTGGAAGGTCTGCAGGGCCATCTCAGTGCCTAGCTGGTTCCTTTGTGCTGATTGTCAACCATCTCTTTCTAGTTATTCTTTGGTGGATCTGAATCTAAAGGACTTATCTGATTTTCTTCTACGGAAAAAAACTTGGGTGCCAATGTGAATGTTCCAGCTTGGAGATAATGTTGCCCCTAAACAGAGTGACTGTCATTTCTTCCAGATGTCAAGGTCCACGTGATCTTATCTTGAAGGTTATAAATGAGTTCCCCCAAAGTCATTTGTATTGACATCCAACTTCCTCGCCTTTTCCATTTGATGGAGCAGAGCAGAACTAGAGGATCTAATCATCTGGCTCCGGTAAATTTAAAACGAGTTTAATGTCACCGTGTAATTCTGTCACCTGACTGCCCATCTAGTTCAGAAATACATCTGAAGGTTAGGCTGTAGTCTTAAGGAGATAGCCAAGTGCACCCTTAGGACTGCAGTGAACACACATTCTTACACTCAATGGCTTTATCTTCACTCTGAAGAGCCACTCTCTGGTTGAAGAAAAAGAGCCATTTCCCACATGCCTGGAGAAAGTCGATCAAATGGGAAAGAGTGTTTCCAAAGGATTCCAAGGACATGACATGAGGTGGGCACTCAAATAGTGAATGAATGAAATAAAGAATGAATGAATTCCAGGCCCCATGGTAATATCTTCCCCCATGAACTAAAATAAAGTTAACAAGAGTATAAATTTAGCATATATACTGAAGATAAACAGGCATTTCATTTGATTAAAAAAAAAAACTTTTGGTTTGCATTATTTTTTGTAAGTCATTTTGGGGAGAAAAAAAATAACATCCTCAAACAAAGTACTATGAAGCAGCACTGGTTTCTTTTCTATTTTTAAACACACTTGAGAGCAAATTAAACATACTCAGAATGTTGTATTAACTAGAACATTTAGTTTAACTAGTTTAATTACTGCTCTTTGGAAATTACTGTCATCAGTGGGAACTCCTGGGTCTGGTCTCTGTGTGGGAGGCACTGAGCTGAATGCCCACCTGCATGGGCAGCTGGGCACCCAGCTTCCATGTTTCCCAAGGGGTCAAGAGAGCTGACAGTCAGCAGTTCTCTGTACGATAATCAGACTTTACCCTGAAAATCCCTTTAATAGGAGCAGTAGCTAAATGTCTCTGGAGAAAGGCCAACCTTTGCTTTCATCCTGTCAACTCAGAGAGGTGGTTTTTGTAACTCAGTAAACAGTAAACTCATACCCTTCTGGAGTAAAAATTCCTTGAAGGAATAGGCTGTGTCTTATTTCCGTTCAGTTTCTGTAGTTCTGGTGTAGTTCAGGTCCTTATACATAGCATGAGGTCACGTTATTGAACAAACAGTGAAGAATTATGTCTTAACTGTACAACTCAGAAAGCTGAGAAATGTATTCGATGACCCAAACATGGGAGAAGAACCCAAATTCTCAATCCCATCCAGTCCCAGATTCGTTCAGGTATGAGGGGAAACGGGTTTAGAGAAAAGGGAGCCCTAAACTTGGTACCTATTCCGTAAAAGATTGTGGGAATAGCTTTCACAAAGCCTACGCTTTGGAAAAATTTCCAACTAGGAAAACATACAGGTGGTTTTCTCTCTCCTATGCACTCCCCCGACAACTTGCAGTTTGAGTCCATGCTTTAACCTCCAATTAAACAGGAGAACTGCAGCTCTCTGTTGCCAAATTATAGACCTATTTCCTGGCTCACTGAGAAAAGAATCTGCTAACAACTGTAAACAGTCTACATGATAATTTTTTTTTTTATGGAAGTATAGTTGACATCCAATACTATGTTAGTTTCAGGTGTACAGCAGGGCGATTTGACAATCAAATACATTACGAAATAAGCACCATGATAAGTCTAGAAACCGTCACCAGACAGAATTATTACCATGTTATAGACTATATATTGACTATATTCTCTATCCCATACATTAGATTCCTGTGACTGATTTATTTTATAACTGAAGGTTTGTGCCCTTTTAACCCCCCCTCATCTATTTTACCCAACCCCCTGCTCCCTCTGGCAACCACCAGTTTGCTCTCTGTATCTATAACTCTGTTTCTATTTTGTTTTGTTTGTTCACTTGTTTTGCTTTTTAGATTCCACATATAAGTGAGATCATGTGGTATTTGTCTTTCTCTGTCTGACTTATTTCACTCAACACAATGTCCTCAAGGTCCATCCTTGTTGTCACAACTGGCAAGATTTCGTTCTTTTTTATGGCTGAGTAATATTCCATCGTATATTTGTATCACATCTCCTTTATCCGTCTATTGATGGACATGCGATGAATGACTTTAAGTTACCTGCTATTTAACTCTACGTGACAGACATACTGGCTTCTCCAATGTGCTTTTTTCTACAATAATTCCATCAGGAATAAAAATAATTTCTTTCTCAGCTATATAGAGTAGTCAACTTCCAAAATGGAAAGTATGATCTTTTAAAAGTTATTCACGGAATATCTGAGTACTCCCAGATTTCAGAAATAATAGGTAGATATTAGAAAGCATCAGAGAAATTGTAAGGCTTCACTCTCTTTTTTCCTAAGAAACCTGAGCCTAACTAAAACTCTCAGAAAAGTAGGGTTCTCTAACCCCCGCATCTTTCTGGAGGCCTCAGTGAATTACTGCAGAGCAATGTGTACATTAGGTGGCCAGGTCTGCTGATGCAGGACACTCTTGCAGCCTGTAAGCAATTACAGGGTCAGCCCATCTCCTGATTAAGAGCAGACAGCTTTAAGAGGAAGAGAAATCAAATTACACAACCTGGTAAAAAGAAATAAAGAGAAAACTCATTTCAGAAATATAGATGCCCAGAGAGGAAGGAAAAAAAAAAACTAGGAATAGTTTAGTTAGGGGGAAAGATGATGGGACAAACGAGAGAAAGAAAGGAAGAAACATCCAGGAAAAAATGTGTATGGGGGAGGGGAGAAGGAAGCATGGAGACTAAATGGAAGATATTTATGTTAGTGTGAAGAAAACATGAGTATTCTATTAGTTTAAAGAAAGAAAATCCGGTAAAATCAGTTTGGAGCAAATGGTTCTGTGGTGCCTTCAGCCATTGTGAGACATAGATGAAGCAACTGGTGCTAGTTTCAATGAATCTTGGGCATTCTGCCATGCAAGTATAAATTCAAAATTTAATGTTTATAAGAAATGCTATTAAGAAGTTATTATAGCGATTTGGGTCCTCAGTAAAAGTTGCTCCACAATTTAAACTAGTAGAACTTAAGGAAATTACTGTTTGCAAAAAATAAAAAACTTATAGCATTCAAATAGTCCCCCTGGTAGCGACAGACTAGGTAAATTTTGATTAAAAACAAAGGATAAAAATCTGGGCTTGATGCCATAGGAGATACAAATAAAAAGGGTGCTTTGGTTTCTTTAGACACAAATTATTTTTGAAGAATTAGTTAAACAATCCAATTAGAAAGCAATGCAAGAATGTAATTAAGGGCTAAAATACATGGTCCAAATCATAAAAGCTCTGTGAGGTAAATAAAAGTAAGGAAATAACCCAGAGCTATCAAGAGAGACTTTATGGAAAAATTAAAACTTGAGCTGGTTAGAATTTGGAGACAGAAACTGTTAATAATACTTAATACTGTTAAGTTACATGTAATTCTCTGATACTAAGTTATAAGAGGTTTTAACCATCATTCATTTTTTTAACAATATTTATTGTGCATATGCTATTTTGCTAAGAGCTATACCACACCCCAAAGCATTTTTTAATTTTTATTTATGTTTTTAAATTAATTTTTATTGGCGTACAATTGCTTTACAATGTTGTGTTTGTTTCTGCTGTACAGCAAAGTGAATCAGCTGTACATACATATATGTCCCCTCATTTTTGGATTTCCTTCCCATTTAGGTCACCACAGAGCACTGAGTAGAGTTCCCTGTGCTGTACAGTAGTTTCTTATTAGTTATCTATTTTATACATAGTATCAATAGTGTATATACGTCAATTCCATAGTTTCTTATTAGTTATCTATTTTATACATAGTATCAAGTGTATATATGGCAATTCCAATCTCCCAATTCATCCCACCCCACCCCGCAAAGCCGTTTTTATAAATGATGCCATCCATGTAATAGGAGGGGCCCTGGGCCCACAGGCATCATCCACAATAGTGGTGATTACAGTGGTTAAGAACACGGGCTGCCAGCCAACCTGCCTGGTTCAAAGCCCTGTTCTGCCATTAAGTCGGTGGCTGGCTGACCATGGTCAGATCACTGACCCTCACCCTGCCTTAGCATCCTGGTCTGTTCACAGGAGATGATGATCCTAAACAGCACCTCTTAGGGCTGTTCTGAGAATAAAAGACTGAACGTGTGTAAGGCATTAAGAACAACGTCCAGCATATAATCAATAATTACAATGACTACTGTTGATGGTAAATAATCTTCTTTCCTACAAGTTCCCCTCCCTTGTTCTCCCCCTTAGTCTTGTGTTTCCTTCAAGCTAGAGTTCAGTCTCTCTTGTTAATATTCCCACTAAACTAACTGGATACAGGGCTCACGCTCGCCGATTCCTCCCGTCACTTCCGATTCATTTCCCAGCGAACAGCATCCTGGCTTCTGCCCTAAGCGCTTCCTTCACTGACGCCTCCCATGCTGCCGTCAGATCCAGTGGTAACCACTGCCTATATTTCATAGCGGACTATTTCTTGAAACTCTCTCAGTACCCTTGGTTTCCACGACCTCCTGGCCATCCTTCTGTCCAGTGTTTCCTTCCATCTCGCTGTCTGCTCCATTTTATTCCCCTTTCTCTGCTCACCCTTACGTGTCGGTATTTTCCATGTTTCCATCCCTCTCTCTTTTATACACTCTCCTTGTGATTTTAAGCGCTGTCGGTACCTCCGTGTCTCTTAAACCTTCATCCACAGCTGCCAGACGTATATAGCGAGGAGCCCACAGTCACCGAAGGCTCAGCATCTTCAAACTAAACTCATCTATCACCCCCACATCGCCTGCAGTCTGCTGTCCCCCCTGTATTCTCAATCTCATTTAACGGCCCCCACTATGTAGCCCACCACCCAAACCAGGAACCGGGAAACAGCAAATCCATCCTTCTTCATCTTCCACGTTGACCCCTCTAATACATTGCAACTCTATCACTGTATTTTTTTTTATTTATTTAATTTATTCATTTTTGGCTGCGTTGGGTCTTCGTTGCTGCACGCGGGCTTCCTCTAGTTGCGGCGAGCTGGGGCTACTCTTTGTTGTGGTGCGCGGGCTTCTCTTGTTGCGGAGCACGGGCTCTAGGCGCCGGGGCTTCAGTAGTTGTGGCTCGCGGGCTCCAGAGCGCAGGCTCAGTAGTTGTGGCGCACGGGCTTAGTTGCTCCGCAGCATGTGGGACCCTCCCGGACCCTACATTGGCAGGCGGATTCTTAACCACTGCACCATCAGGGCCATATTTTCTTCTCCATCTTTGCTACCACTGCCCCCCGTCCAAGTCCTAATTATTTCTTGCCTCAGTTGAAATCACAGTTTTGAAATGGATCTCCCGCCTCCTTTGTCCCCTTTAAGCCATCATTCCTAAAGCTGGCAGACGGGACAATCTACAGTGTAAATTCAATGACATTACCACCTGCCTAAACCCACCAAATTCAAAAACTGCCCAGCACCTACAGGAGAGCATCCTGGACCTGGACAGAGCAGTCCCTCCCTCCATCACATTGCCTCTGTATTTCTCTCCTGTTTCAATAATGACCATGTGCTCACTGGGATTATATGCATATATATTAGATACATATAAAATATCGCAATACACTGATGTAATATTATTGTTCCTGTTTTACAGGTTAAGTTGATGGTATTGGAAGCA
Organism: Monodon monoceros; assembly: GCF_005190385.1. Taxonomy (NCBI): domain Eukaryota; kingdom Metazoa; phylum Chordata; class Mammalia; order Artiodactyla; family Monodontidae; genus Monodon; species Monodon monoceros. The sequence continues at coordinate 8,842,452 of NW_021703771.1, read as the reverse complement.
ACTTGCTCACAGTCACGAAATCAGTAAAGTTGATAACTGAATCCGAATCTAATCATATTGCCCTTTCCTTGAGGTCATGGTCCAGCATGGTTCCCCATTTTACACCACCAGCACCTAGAACATTCAGTGGTACACACAATGACTGTTAAGTATTCATCTGAATTGACTGTTAAAAAAAAAAGAGAGAAATTATAACATGATAATTATAAAAGATGATCCTGCCACTGACTGAAGATGGAACTGAGTTTCTAGAATTACCTCACAGGTACTACAAATGGAAGCAACAAAGACTATGAGTAAGTTTGTCAAAAGTGTTTTCTTCATACACAGTTAAATTTAAATATATTTCAAGTTATGATATAATCTCCATATGATCTTTTTATTTTCAATTGCATTCTAAGTCAAATGTCTTATTTACTTTTAGAGGAGCAAAAATAAGGTAAACATAAATATTTGCACTAACAAGTTCTGTGCTAGGACACTATGTATGGAATACATGTGTGCATATAGAGAGAGAGAAATACAGATATATAAAATGGAAAAAGCACAAAGTATTTTTCAGTTTATCAATAGATGACCTCAGTAACATTTCGGAAACTCACTACTTCCACAGACTGATAACAAAGTATCAAAAGGATCACCTAAAACTCTGAGAGCCATCAAAGAATTTTAAAAATTATGAAACAATGCAGTCGTGTAGCCAATCTACCAGGTTGAAACCAAATAAAACTTCAAATAGCATCCTTGAAATGGTTGAAGGAAAAGGAAATCGAAGTGAAAACACCCACCCGTCGTTAAACACACCTAGAAGCTATGGCGGCCCAGCAATTGGGCCGTTTCAAGCACCTTCACAGCAGTGGGCTGGGCGAAGACTCGCTCTGCTGGCGCTCTCAGTCACCAAAATAGCCATTTGCAATTAAAAATTAAAACTGGCACCTCTTCTTCACAAGCTATTATCAAAAGACGGCTGGCTACCTTCCTTGTTTATAGTGGTTCTTGTATCAAGACTTCATGCCATTTTGAAATATCTTTCTCTTATGTTTCATTTCTCTTGGGCCATAATGTTCCCAGTGCTAAGAATTTTAACACTTTCAACATTTCTAATTGGAATATGATCCTCAAATACTACAGCATTGCTTCAATTTCTGAAAACAGATTGATTTGAGCATTTTATATGGAGCATTTTATGTTCCTAGATTAGCAGGGCAAAAAGCAGTATAACTTGTAGAAGCCCTCTCTGTATTTAAGGGAAATCATTGGTTTTGAAGGAGTGAAAATAAAATGCAAACATCACTTTCTATAGACAGAGATTTAGCTCTGAACAGAATATATATGTAAATAATAAGGTTGGTCATCACACAGGGAATGGCCAAGAGGGTCACATTCCATCTTCCACCAGGAAACCAGCAGTGTATTTTGGGGGATGAAGGGTGTGAATCAGTTTGCACGCATGGAGCATCTTCTACACGCCAGACCCTGGGCTGGGCGCTGGTGATACAGCAGAAAGCCAGACGACAGCCCCTGCCCCTAAGAAGCTGGGTAGAGACGGCGATCAGCAGATCCTTTGTCCAACAGTGGAGTGCTGTGCTCTGTTTAACTCCTTAGAAAGACCCCCTTGGCTAATGTGTGGCCCACTGCCCCTCCCCAGGAGTTTGGAGTTAACGCGAACAATTAGGAGGTGGGCCCGCAGCTCGGGGCGGAGGAAGGGAAAGGATTAAGAGATCAGGTCACTAATCACAAATACTCCTTCCCCTTCCGATTACATTTCAGACCCTCCACAGCAGGCTCCATCACTGTGGCTGCATCACAGACACCTCTGTGCCTGTTTCACAGATAAGATTTGGAGACCCAGGAGGGGGAAGTTAACTTATTCCGAGTCACAAAGCGAATTAGTGGGCAAGTTGGAAGCAAAGATCTCCTGCTTCTGGGCCCATACCCTCCTCTTCTAAATGAATCATCAGTATCTTACTTCTAAGCAAATCAAAAAGACTTGGTAATTTCTTCGGCTTTGCTTCACTCTGCAACTCCTGTATGGAAGGTTTCCAAGGAAAATGATTTACCTACTCATGCAGCAGGCATGTACGGAGGGTCTGCTCCATACAGGGCACCTTGCTAGGTGCTTGGGATTCAGAGATAAATAGGAGGATTTCTGTTCACCCTCCTGTGGGAGAGACAGACCAAGTGGCTCACAAGGACCGCAAGGTGGGGCAAGCACCAGGGTAATGTCGTTCCCGGGGGCCCATGGGAGCTGACATGAGAGGCACCTAAACTATCCTGGCAGCGGGAGATGTGCCCAAGAGGAGGCGACGCTTGAATTGTGTTTTGAAGAAACAGTAGGAGTTGTGCAGCTAGAATGCAAGGGGTGGGAAAAGCCCCAGAGAAGAGCGTGTGCAAATACTGTGTCCGGCGGCAGATACAGGATGGGGGGGCTCAGCAAGGCGGGGGCTCAGGAGTGTATTAGAGATGAGACAGGAAACATGGCAGAGGCCACGTCACGAGGGGTCTTTTGAGCCGGTCCAAGGAATCTGGAGTTAATCTACACTCCTGTCCCCTCCGTCCCAGCTCTCAGCCATCCTCAACCCACTTAAATCCCAGTCATGACACCATCCCACTGCTGCTGCTTCGGCAAAGGCCATCAGGGAACCTCCTTCGTCACCAACCAATGAAATCCTAGCACACCTCTTCTAGTTCTTCCTGCAGCACCGGAAATGCCGACGGCAGCTCCTTCCTGCACATGTCTTCCTGCCTTCGCTTTTACAAAGAGAAGGCCTCCTGGCTTTTCCCTGTGGCCTTGCGGTCACTGTCGAGGTTTCCCAGGTCCTTCTGTGATCTCTTACAGAGCTGCGTCCCCACTCTGTCCTCCGCCACGTTCTCACCCCACCCTGCACCTCTGGGCTACCTCACTTGTCCCACTCATTGCTTTCACCAGCACAAAACTGCTGGCAGCCTCCAAATCTGAATCTCTAATCGAGACATCTAGATTTTGCCCTCGATCTGTAAAGGCAGTCGTTCTTTGAAATATATTTTATTTTTGCTCTCTTTGCGACAGAAATGGTTCTAGCTGCCGATCCAAGACCCGACGGAGAGAGACCGTGCGTACCTGGTTCACTATTGTGTGTTTACCACTTACGATCTCTCCCTGAACCTCTGACAAACGTTTCAAACTGAACAAGTGCAAGTCGGAACTCATTATATCCCCTGAAAGCATGCCACTCGCCCTTTGTGCCGTATGTTAGTGAATGGTACTTCCATTCCCCACATCACCCAGCTCAGGGTCGTCTCTCTCACACCGCACGTGGGACTGGTGAAAACAATCTGCATGGTACCTACATAACTGCTCTCTAATTAAATCCCTCCGTCTCGTCCCTACGGTTACTGCCTAAGCTCCTCAGGCAATCGTCTCTCACCTTTCCAGAACAGTCCATGGCACAAAGGAGACAGTCGACAGACATCGTGGCACGAATTTATGGATAAAAGAATACAAGAAGGAGTGGAAAACTTGGACAGCTGCTGTCATCTCCTCGCAGGCCACACTGGTCCCATCTGGCACCCTTCAATCCATTCACCGAACTAAGGAAAGACACAGCTTCCCAAAATACGTGTCTGATGACATTATCCCTCTTGATTATCACCATTCACTGACCAGTACCAGCTACAGGATAAAGACTAGATTCCATGGCCGGCGTCTGAAGCCACCCAAGGTCAGGCACATGTGCCTTTTGCTCTACCCTCTTTTCCTGAGGTCGTGCTCATACTGCAGATACTCACAGTACCCAGAATTACCATGTTGATTCCAGTGCCACGTCTTTGCCTAAGCTATTTTCTCCACCAAGATTGCTCATCCCCTCCTTGCTTTTACACTTGAAAATTTAGTCATTTGTCAAAGCTCAGCTCATACCTCTCTTCCTCTCGAAAGCCTGTGCCGACGTTTGTGCTCTCACCTCCACTTCCTCCTCTTTTCCCACATGACTCTGTACTCACGTCTACAACAGCAGCGTCTCAGTCCTGTTCACAGGCTTGCACTGGGGTCTTTTCCCTTCTTGAGAGTGGAGGCCTTCGCCTTATGAATTTGGGAATTAGCACACGTGAACACTCACATGTTTGCAGATGCATGGATGAGTGAACAGATGAGTAGATGGTAGAGAGTCATGGAAAGATTAGAGGCAAGGGGATATGATAAGATGTGCATTTGGGGAAAAACACTGTGGTGTCAGAGCAAAGAGCTGGAAGGCTGAGAACAGAAGCCGGAGACCATTATAAATAATCCAGTGGGGATGGATGGAGAAACAGAGAGGGAGGGTAGCAGTAGCAAAGGAGAGAAGGGAATGGATTTGAAAAATATTTATAGCGTGAACACACAGACTTCAATGATCATTTGGGTGGACAGCGGGAGCGAGTCTGAGAAAAATGAAGGGATCAAGGATGACTGCCGGGCTGCTAACCTGGAAGACTGGAGGATTTCTTCTACTTTAAAACATATATACATTCTGATCCATGGCATTATGCCTGGCAGAGATGCACCAGACACAGTGGCGAGTTACGTGTGTCTGCCACACTGTTGCCTTTGCTGTTTCTCGGAAACACATTTGTTCCATCGGCGCGAATTTATATATGGAGCCCATCGTGTGTTTTTCTATTACCACCATTTACTCTACACTTTTCCCGAAAAAGATGAGGGATTAAAAATGGACAAACAACATTCAAAGAAGTATGTCACCTCATATGCGAATAGCTCCTCCATTAAACTGAAGGACAGCTGAAAACAGGAGACATCCTAAAGAACGGTAAGAGAACAGACTCTCCTAATTTCCACCGATTTATAAAGATTGGAAGAAAGGATTTGCAGCAGGCCATCTCTTGTTCTTGCCAGCCATCTCATCAGTGGGCTGGGACACAAACACTTGAAACCACATTGTACACCATTAAAATACCATTATAATCATGGGTTTTGCATATTTAACAGAAATGTTTCACCACCTGAAACATAACTTCAAACATACTTTTCTTGCTTCTTGGCAAGGAAGCATGGGTCGACCAAGTAAATCCATCCCTGAAGTACCTCATTAATCACAGTGCACTTGTTCTTGGCAAGAGCCTTAATGTGCTACAAAACCTGTTATTAAAGTAAGATTTGGGGATTCCCAGGCTGGCAAAGAATTAGTTAGTTACACTGCTTTAGAAATGGTTTTCTTATAACTTCCTTTACTATTAACGGTCTTGTTAGACTTACAGCTCAAAGTAACTTTCCTCTATTAATTTAACGTGTGAAATCCAGCTACTCTAAAGCTTATTTAAAATCATAAGTAGCAATTGGCAAAGGTGGCCTGTCCCCCGCTACTGCATCCGCTGTAGTTGTGCAGATGCTCCTGTCTTTGTGCTAATGTGGGTCTAGCACCCCTACCGGATCGCTCAAGCATTACAGTTTCAGGCTCTAGAAATCAGTAACGCAAAACTTCACAGCAGCACGTGGCATTGACAAGCACATAATTTATTTTGTATCTACCACTAAAGACAATGATTGACCCATAAAGCCTGGTGAGTAGAGAATTATTCGAACTTGAACCTCTTCAAAAATGATTTGTCAAAAATTTAAGATTCTGTAAGGCCAGAAAAACCTATTCGACCCCAACATATTGAAAACAGAACGTTGCATGACAAGAAGTCCTCATTCATGTTCAAGGGCAACGCTTAGGAGATACAAAGCACAAGCACCAACCAAAGTTGTCTCTCACCCTTTCTGAATATACAATACATAAATTACCAAAAATTAAAGTCCGCTAAATAGCATCGTATTGTAAAATCAAAGCTATGAATGTTCTGAGCAAACTCTTGTGTAAAAAAACAAAAAACCAATTTCCATACAGTATATATTTTGCTGCCAAATTGAGCACAAATCATATTGCTAAATGTTTTAGTGGATCCTGACAGGTCAAAATAATTTTTCAGGCTCATTAGGTAATAGGATTCATTATATATCAACTCAGAGGGCATGAACGTGAAAAGTATCAGTAGCGTTTCTCTAAGTCTAGCATTTACTGCAATAACCACATCTAAGGCAACGTGAATCTTACACACATTATACCTTTTGATGTAATAATGATGCTACACAACACCCTCCTTGTGTACACTGTGAGATGGAAAGTTGGCTGGAATATTCCACCTCATGCTACAAGTTCACATCAATCTGGGGCTGTAAAATTTTCCAGACACCAGAGTCACACAGATTGTAGACTCCACCAATTTCCTGACTGCTATGTGGTCAAATTCCAGGCTCACCTATTTACCAAACCAGCCACTTCATCCATGTTATTTCAAAAAATGTTTCTGGAGTCGATGCCCATCCTCCATCCCAGGTGAGAGCTATGTTTGGATGACACGCCTCATTTCTAAAAGATACCTAATTCACGTGTTGCAAATCTTTTTACTAGGAAACAAGGAACCTGTCAGTGAGTGCCTTAAACTTTCTCTACTGGCCTCCTATGGCTGCTGTCTTTATATTTCATTTTAACATAAAAAAGCAAAAAAGGGGAACTAAAAAGAGAGGAGAAAAAGAAGAAGAAAAGATGATGGCGTAACGGCATAAAAACTACGTTAAAATGTCCACATAAACCTAACTCTAACAGGAGACTGAATGAATGGTCATTGTGGGAAAAATAGTAGTAAACTTCAAACGCACTGAAAGATTTCAAATGCCTAAGGGAAAAATAAACATTTGCTTCCAATCAGTTTCTCATTAAGCATCCTCTGCTAGATGATGAAGCCTCAACACACACGCTCTGACTCCAAGCCACCACTGCCTGCTTCACCCACTGCCTGATCCCGTCCCGGGCGGCGCGCCGGCCCTGCACCTCGGCCCGCGCCCCTGCGCGCTGGGCTCCCCGCCAGCCTCGGCTACTACGCCCGAGCGAGCATCCCCTCGCCCGGCCCTGCTCGCCCCCTCTGGGCCTCGGCCACCACTGTGGCAGGAAGGACTACGTGCACTGACAGACTTTCCGTTAGTGGCGGTTGAGGTAGCTGCGAGGCGTGTTTCCGGGCGCGCTGGAAACCTAGCTGCTGTTCCCCCACCACCACCCCGCCGCGAGCAGCAGCCCCCCCTCCAGCTCCGCCCCGGGGACCAGGACCCGGGCCTGCGTCTCTCCTCTCCCCGCCGCCTCTACCCCGCCATCACCTCCTAACCTTTCCAACACACTCTCCCGAGCCTCACGCGGGCGCTCCGCCTCCCTGAGCCTTGCCCAGCTCCCGGGCGCCCCCCACGGTTGGAGTGGACGTATCTCGGGACCTAATCGCTCCCAATTATCCGCGCAGCCGGGGTCCCGCGCCTGCCCGGCTCTACCCCCGGGCGCCCAGAGCGGCCGGGTGGCTCAGCGGGAGCGCCGACGGGAAGGCTCCTTCCGCAGAGGCGAGAGAGGTGGGGCTCAGGGAGCTGGGAGGCTCTAGGAGGAAGACCCTAAACACGTGCAAAGAAATAAAAGCCACCACGTGTGCGCACGCGAGTGTGTGTGCGCGTGTACGTGTGTGTGTGTGTGTGTGCATGCGCGCGCCCGGCCAGGGCGTCTGCGCCGGGCGTCCGGGGGACCAGGCAAGAGGGCCCCCGCCGCCGCGGTGGCGGGGGGCGCGCGGGGGGCGCGGGTACTCACACGAAAGCGTGGTAGACGAACGCCCAGCCGCGGGGTCTCTCCAGCACGTTGTACAGGTAGTTCTGCAGCCGCCGGTACTTGACGTTACGCCGGCAGCTCTGGCCGCTGCTGTAGGAGAGCGGCTTCCCCAGCAGGCTCATCCGGGCGCCCTGCTTGCCCCGCCGGCTCTCCCGCAGGCCGCCGCCGCCGCCGCCCAGCGCGGCCGCGCGGGTGCCCAGCAGCAGCAGCCCGTCGCCCCCGGCGGCCGCCGAGTTCAGCAGCGCCCTGGCCCGGCCCGACTCCACATCCTTCATGCCGCAGCCCGCGCGCCCCCAGCCCGCCGCCGCCGCCGCCGCCGCACCGCTCCTCACCCAGAGCCCGGCGGCGCCGCCCTCCTCTCCGCCCGCGTGCTGGCGGGGCATGGCATCACCGCGGGCACCGCGAGGGGGGCGCCGCCGGCGGGGGCCGCGGCCTCATGCGCGCCGGCCGCTTTCGAGGAGGCGGCGGCGGCGGCGGACGGGGCGCCCGGCGGCCCTCGACCTGCGCGCCGGGGGAGGGGAAGCAGCGGGGGCGGAAGGGCGCGCGGACGAGACGGAGGAGTCCCGGGGTCGAGCAGCCTATAGCTTCGAATGCGTAATCAGGACGTGTCGGGGGCGTCACTCCAAGAGGGCTTCTCCGGCCCCTCCGTTCCCGTGGCGGATACTCCCTCCTGGCGAAGCGCCCCGGGGCTGGAACGGGAGCTCCCCCGCGCGCACGCCCGGCCCCGGGCTCCCCACGCCAGAGGGGGCCGGGCCCCGAAGCCCCTCTCGGAGGCCGAGTTCGGCGTGTTCTCCCCGGCGCTTTGGAGGTGTCCGGAAGGTGCGGCCCGCCTTGTGCCCGGAGGAGGGACGGGAGAGGCAGGCGCCGTTCCCTCCCGCCGCTACGCCGCCGCGCGGGCTGGTCCCGCCGTCCTTCCGCGAGGGGTGTGCGCGGGAACGGCCCGGCCCTTCCCTCCAGGTACCAGCCAGTCCCCGGGCGCGCGGGCCGAGGCTCCGGGCGGGGGCGCTCGGGTCCCCGCGTTCAGGGTGCTGACCCGCAGGACACGGCCGCCGAGCCGGCGAGGTGGGCACCGGGCATCTCCCCGCCGCTCACTCCGGCTGGCGGGCTGTGACTGTCCATCCCGGCATCAGACCAGAGTAGCCGGACATCCCTCCCAGCCCGGGGGTGGAGTGTGGGGAGGGCGTCAAAACTCCAAAGTGGCTCCTCCGCGGTGAGCTAGCGGCCCCGAGCTGCGCCTGGCAGCCGCGCGAAGCAGGGGAGGACAAACCGGGTCCCTCCGTCAAGAAATTTTCATTTATGTCCGAGATAGTCATACAACGGCCGAGTCTCGGCAGTGGCGGCGGCGGCCCCAGAGGTTGGGGGGAAAATCCTGGAGGATGGAGAGCCCAGGACACCGGCTTCGCGGGGTCCCCTCCCCACCCCGGTCTGCCGCCACTTACGCGGTGAGAGACGCGTCGCGAGGGACGAGTGGCTGGATCTCCTGCCGCCCGCAAGCCCCCAGCCCGCGGGGAGGAGGGAGGCCGCGGGGTCCCTGGCTGCGCCTCTGGCCTAAAACGAGCCCGCGTCAAAAACCGTAAGCCGCTCAACCTCGCAGTCAGCTGGGGACGCCGAAAGGAAGCCGGGCTTGGGAACTTCTTCCAACAGAGTGGAATCCCTCCCCCCCGCCCCCGAAATAGGAAGGAAAGGATCACAAGTTAAACTGAAGGAAGAACTGGGGTTCCACCACAAAGCCAGACCAGACGCTTCCGAGGTAGTGCGTCCAAGTGCCTCTCCCTTTGAGAAGCCTAAAGTCGAGGCGCGAGTCCGGTGGCGGCTATCGCCGCTCCTCGGAGGGAGATGCTCTGCCGGCCCCGCTCTGGGCGCACACCCACGGCAGCTCCCGTCTGCCTTCTGCAGCCGCGGCACCTCCACGCTTTGCCCTTCCTTTTATTGTCGTCGCTGTGAGGCTTGCGCGGCCCTCTCGCCGGCTCCAGGCCGCCGGCGGGACCCCGCTTCCATCCCGCCTTGTCCCCAAGCCTGGCGGCGGCGGCGGACACTTCCCCGCGGCGCTCCGTGCAGCTGGCGGCGGCGCCACTTGACTGCTGAGCTCCGGCCCCCGGAGTCGCTCTCCGGTCCCCTAATTCACTTCCCACCCGCGCGCGTGGAGGGGCGAGGGGGACGCCCGGTGGCCCGATGTTCAGGTCGAGGCAGAGCGCATCCTGGAGCGAAGGCTGTCGTCCCCGAGCCGCGCGAGGACCCGGCCGAGGGCGGGGAGTTGGCCGTCGCTATATTTAGACACACCACACCACCCCCTCCCCGGAGTTTCTGCGCGGGGACTTTCAGGGTCAAAGCCCTAGAGGCCTAAAAGGAGTCGTGTGCACGCTTTAAACGTGAACATCTTGGCTTTTCTGCAGGCAGGAGAACGAAAACCATGTCCTCTTGACCAAGCGGGTTTTCCTTCTTGCAGACTTTGCCCCGCCCCACCACGAAGGTCAGGTCCCTTCCATCTCACGGGCGCACCGGGCCCACCGTGCAGGCAGGAAGGTTTGGGAAGGCGGGGCACGTTTCGCGGAAAAGAGCCAGTTGTCTGATGTCCCAGGGATGCGGGGTGACGGGGGTGCGGCAATGATATTAGTGAAGCCGTGGTGTTGATGAAGTAAATGCATGAAACTTTAAAACGGCATCAAAGGTGGTCATCGGCAGCGGTTTAGAGGTGGGAAGGACCAGACACCCCAGAGGGGACCGGACCAAGCGCTCACAGGTGGTTGGTATGAGGGTTACTAGGAACCCAACAACCTCGCCTCCCAGTTTAGTATCCCTTCTTCCCCGCCCCACCCCAGTGCTGGTTCCGCATCTTTAATAGGACATGTACAAAAGAGCATACGGTTGTATTTCACTGACTCTGCCTGCTACCTTGGGAAAGAGGGGTTCAGCCACAAACCCTAACACCCGGCCTGCGCATGCTCGGAAGGAAAGGCCACGTGAGGCTGCACGGCCTCTCACCCCGGATTCTTTGTGTGGACCTGGCTTCTTCACTGCCAGCTAACTCCCCTCAAAAGGCAAGAATTAACTGTGGGGAAAACAGAGTATTGTGATCATGCTTTTTCTCTATTTGTGCCTTTGAATACAGATGTTGCTAGGAAACTGCCTTTCATTCTTTTTGTTGAAATATTAAAACCTAATATCACAAGAGAGGGTGGCATATATAGCTCAAAGAGTAAAACAATACAGTAGTGTATATTATAACCATAATAATTACATTAAAACATTATAAAGAGGTTAAGGGGAAAAGATGACCACCGTTTTCAAAGCAAATGTTTATTTCTAGTATAGAGCATGTGAAATGATGTCCACTCCCCATTCTTTGAAGACGGGAGTGCTTTCGGCGCATTGTAAGATGCCTGCCTGAAATTTATGTCCGTGGAAACTTTTATTCTCTGAGGTCTACCTGGAGATAGTTTCAACTGAAAATAGTTCCTAGAAATAGTTTACTTCAATGTGTTTTCTATCCCATTATGTTTTTCATCTGAAGGGTACTCTAAAATAGCAACATGGAAAATTCTATACAAGAGCTAGACGTACCCAGGGAAGACTTTTAAGGCAGAGCTGGTTTCACAGAATGTCAGTGACCCCATGACTCTCTCCCTTTCCTTCTTGTCTGGGCCCCCCCGCCAGTTCCCCCTCTTCCACAGCGCTACCACTTCAACACACCTCCCATCAAGTCATTGTCATGGTTCTGATCATCTAGTGACTGATGGAAGTGCTACTTTTTAGAGATATGAATGCACTTTCACCCACTGTGAGTTGCTGGGTCAACCAGATGGTAATGACAAATAGAATCCTCAAACCTTAGAGCAAAAGGGACATTAGCTGATGAAGAAATGGAAATCCACTGTAGGCTGCTGTTCAGCGACTTGTCCAAGACTTGGCTGTTGGCCTTTGGAGGAAGGACCGAAGTCCCCTAACTCTTGAGTGGAATGCCCTTTAAGCTATGCCACCCTTTCCCTTAGCTTTTATTTCCCTCCTATTGGATCATCACCAAACCCACAAGCATAGCAACTATAATTATGTTTCTCAGGTATCTTATTATAACCATTGATACACTACATACATTTACTTCCTCTTATTATTTTAAATGTATCAGCATTGTGTACCACGGATATCATTTTTAGTCCATCGAGGATTCTCATCTAGGAGACATGATGCTGAGATTCTCAATGTGTTTCACCAACAAGTAGAAATTAGAGAACCCAGGGCAACATTAGAGATCGTAAGAGCCTGGCCAGACTACGTGAGGGTTCTAACACAGCAGCCCTGCCTTCAGTGGATGAGGCATGGCCCCTTCAGAACAGCCTCTGCCCAGGGATGCAGAAAAGGTACAGGTGTGAGTGGATGCAGGTGTGAAGAGAATCTGCTCGGGGACCAGACACATAGTGTGGGAAGGGCTCAAAAATTCTCACCATTTTCATCCCAGGAACTATCAAAATTTACTTTCCTAGGAATTACTAAAATAATGTGTCAATCACCATTGTCAAAACAAAATAATAGCAAATATTTAGCACGTGGTTACTGTGCACTAGGCCCTGCGATTTCCAGGAATTATTTCACTTGATTCTGACAACAGCCTCTTAGGTGAGCACTGCAATCGTATCCAGTTCATAGGGAAAAAACTGAGGTGTGAACAAGTTAATAATTTTTAAGAACTAATAAGCAGTTGAGTCTGGATTCAAACTTACAGGTATTTAATGCAAAAACAGGACCAAACAAAACCCACAGAAACAAAAAAAAAAACCAGATTTTTAACTACGAAACTATATTAACTTTTGAAATGCAAAGCTTTAGCCTATTATTGTCTTAATAATTTTGACTGTTTTTCTTACCAGAAGAGAAGTGTTGGAAAGTTTCTAGTAGCTGTTGTACAACAGGACTTGGGGTTTTATTCTAAACACAGAAATAGATTTAATATTCCTGTTCACTTTTCCTGCAGAAATAGGGCTTCCCCGCATAGTTTTTTTTTGATTCAACATTTTAAAACAGTCCCAAATCGTGTAGTATCAATGTCTTGGAATTGTATTTACATGTTTAGCTTTTTCCTAACATTACGTTCAGTTTTATTCACAAAACCCTTTTTATCGTGCTTGGCTATGCCTGATTTCATTTTTTTTTTTCTGACGTGTTAGTACGGCAGCGCTACTGTTTTTCTTTCAGCCAACTGCTTAAACACTTCTTTCTGGAAATAATTTGAATACAGTTACTTGATCTTTCTAAGATACATATACTTAGAAACTGTGTGAAGAGGTTGATACAGAAGGCAAACCTCTCCTTTGAGCAAGTGGACGGGAAAATTCTGTTATAATTCTGTGCCCCCTAGTGGCACTCACATTTTACCATCACCTTTTTCAAAGAGGAAATAAGAAAGCATCCTTTATGAATCTCCCTAAACCTATTCATCTCTTCAGCAAGCAATCATTAATCATTAGTGCTGTGCTAGTTGGAGTGGGTACAGAGAGGAAAAAGCGTCTTGATTCTTATGTTCCTGGGCTGGTGGGGGAGAGATAGATGAATAAGTAATGCTGACGTGGTGAGTTCCCAGAGGTTTGCACAGGACCTTATGGGAAGCTGCAGAGAGTTTTCTGAGGAATGTAATGCTGTGCTAAGTCTTAAGGAAAAGCTGGATTTCGGTGACATCAGGGCGGGGTGTTCAAAGAAAAAAATACTTGAAAAACTGTGAAGGCTTGAGGGCTGATCATACATTGAGAATGGCAAGTGGTTGGATTCTCAAGGAGCCCAGGGCACTTCTGAAGTTGGGACTATGGCTCCACGGCTGAAGTCTCAGCAAGAATTCAGGATTCTGTTCTGACTTGAGCAGGGAGCCACTGAAGAATGTAAAGCAAGAGTATATATATATATATATATATATATACTTTCATATATATGATGAAAGTGATGGGTTGGGGTCAGATTGCCTGGGAAAATACATAGATTGGCTTAAAAAAGAAGAGGCATGAGGACCCAGCCTGAAGGTGGGAGCCTGAGCATTGAGGATTGGGAAGGAGGAAGGAGAAGAGGAGGCTGAATGATTACTGAGGACCACCGAGGACCACTGCCTCGACAGCCACAAAAGAAGCTTCAACAAGGAAATGCTGAACCGAGACCAGTTGAAATAAGAATTCGGGATTTGGCCACAGGAGGCCATTGGAAGAAGTTGTTACTGGGTTTTGCTTTCTTGCAGAATTTCTTGTAGAAAGAAAAATCAAGTCAGAGTGGGCAGGAAGGAATTCAAAGGTGAGGTAGTGAAGACGATGATTCTGGAGGGGAGGAGAGAGGGCGCTGCAGGCAGAGGCTCTGGGTTTGCTGAAGGCTCTGAACATAACATAACACGATGCTGACTCAGGACACTTGAGTGGCTGGCCGTCGCAGCCAGGCTCACAGGTCCCCTGTCTGAGTCTGAGCTGCAATTACACTGACAATATTTCACTGCCAGCTGCGAGATCTCAGACAACTTGGACAACATCAGATTTTGCTCAGTACTTTTATAGCATTTTTAATTTAAAAAAAAACTGTCACGTTTTCTTTTCTAACATTTTCCCCAAAGTTGAATTTAACACATACGCATTTTTCATGTTTAGTTTTATCTGGAAGGAAGATGCGTGTTGGATAAATGATACATTATTCTTTGATTTTATTTATAATGAAAGGCTGTGGAACTGACCAGATCATTCAGGAAAAACTATGCATACATCTCTAATATCTGTGAAATATTCAACACAGTTTTCAGGCAATGCTGCCGAGGGCCATGGGGAATGCCTGGGATATCTCAGACAGCTCAGGAAATGGCAGAGGTCCAGGCATCCAAGTTCCTTGAGTTTTAACCAGACATTTGTTTTTCTCCCTTTTTTTTTTCTTCTATTTTTTTTTTTTTTTTTTGCGATACGCGGGCCTCTCACTGCTGTGGCCTCTCCCGTTGCGGAGCACAGGCTCCGGACGCGCAGGCCCAGCGGCCATGGCTCACGGGCCCAGCTACTCCACGGCATGTGGGATCTTCCCGGACCGGGGCACGAACCCATGTCCCCTGTATCGGCAGGAGGACTCTCAACCACTGCGCCACCAGGGAAGCCCTCTTCTATTATTTTTAACATATTTATTGGAATAAAATTGCTTTACAATGGTGGGTCAGTTCCTGCTTTCTAACAAAGTGAATCAGCTATACGTATACATATATCCCCATATCTCCTCCCTCCTGCGCCTCCCTCCCACCCTCCCTATCCCACCCCTCTAGGTGGTCACAAAACACTGAGCTGATCTCCCTGTGCTATGCGACTGCTTCCCACTAGCTATCTGTTTTACATTTGGTAATATATATATGTCCATGGCACTCTATCACTTCGTTCCAGCTTACCCTTCTCCCTCCCCGTGTCCTCAAGTCCATTCTCTACATCTGCGTCTTTATCTCTGTCCCGCCCCTGGGTTCTTCAGAACCATTTTTTTTTTTTTTTAGATTCCATATATATGTGTTAGCATACGGTATTTGTTTTTCTCTTTCTGACTTACTTTACTCTATATGACAGGCTCTAGGTCTATGCACCTCACTACAAATGACTCAATTTCGTTTCTTTTTATGGCTGAGTAATATTCCATTGTACATATGTACCATATCTTCTTTATCCATTCGTCTGTTGATGGACACTTAGGTTGCTTCCATGTCCTGGCTATTGTAAATAGTGCTGCAATGAACATTGGGGTGCATGTGTCTTTTTGAATTATGGTTTTCTCAGGGTATATGCCCAGTAGTGCAATTGCTGGGTCGTATGGTAGTTCTATTTTTAGCTTTTTAAGGAACTTCCATACTGTTCTACGTAGTGGCTATATCAATTTACATTCCCACCAACAGTGCAGGAGGGCTCCCTTTTCTCCACACCCTCTCCAGCATTTATTGTTTGTAGATTTTTTTGAAGATGGCCATTCTGACTGGTGTGAGGTGATACCTCATTGCAGTTTTCATTTGCATTTCTCTAATGATTAGTGATGTTGAGCATCCTTTCATGTGTTTATTGGCAATCTCTATATGTTCTTTGGAGAAATGTCTATTTAGGTCTTCTGACCATTTTTGGATTGGGTTGTTTGGTTTTTGATATTGACTTGCATGAGCTACTTGTAAATTTTGGAGCTTAATCCTTTGTCAGTTTCTTCATTTGCAAATATTTTCTCTCATTCTGAGGGTTGTCTTTTTGTCTTCTTTAGGGTTTCCTTTGCTGGGCAAAAGCTTTTAAGTTTCATTAGGTTCCATTTGTTTATTTTTGTTTTTATTTCTGTTTATCTAAGACGTGGGTCAAAAAGGATCTTGCTATGATTTATGTCATAGAGTGTTCTGCCTATATTTTCCTCTAAAAGTTTTATAGTGTCTGGCCTTACATTTAGGTCTTTAATCCATTTTGAGTTTATTTTTGTGTATGGTGTTAGGGAGTGTTCTAATTTCATTCTTTTACATGTAGCTGTCCAGTTTTCCCAGCGCAACTTATTGGAGAAGCTGTCTTTTTTCCATTGTATATTCTTGTCTCCTTTATCAAAAATGAGGTGACTGTATGTGCGTAGGTTTATCTCTGGGCGTTATATCCGGTTCCATTGATCTATATGTCTGTTTTTGTGCCAGTACCATACTGTCTTGGTTACTGTAGCTTTGTAGTATAGTCTGAAGTCAGGGAGCCTGATTCCTCCAGCTCTGTTTTTCTTTCTCAAGATTGCTTTCACTATTTGGGGTCTTTTGTGTTTCCATACAAATTGTGAAATTTTTTGTTCTAGTTCTGTGAAAAATGCCAGGGGTAGTTTGATAGGGATTGCATTGAGTTTGTAGATTGCTTTGGGTAGTATAGACATTTTCACAATGTTGATTCTTCCAATCCAAGAACATGGTATATCTCTCCATCTGTTTGTATCATCTTTCATCAGTGTTTTGTAGTTTTCTGCATACAGGTCTTTTGTCTCCTTAGGTAGGTTTATTGCTAGGTATTTTATTCTTTTTGTTGCAGTGGTAAATGGGAGTGTTTCCTTAATTTGTCTTTCAGATTTTTCATTATTAGTGTAAAGGAATGCAAGAGATTTCTGTGCATTAATTTTGCATCCTGTCACTTTACCAACTTCGTTGATTAGCTCTAGTAGTTTTCTGGTAACATGTTTAGGATTCTGTATGTATAATATCACGTCATCTGCAAACAGTGACAATTTTACTTCTTCTTTTCTGATTTGGATTCCTTTTATTTCTCTTTCCTCTCTGATTGCTGTGGCTAAAACTTCCAAAAGTATGTTGAATAATAGTGGTGAGAGTGGACAGCCTTGTCTTGTTCCTGATCTTAGTGGAAATGGTTTCAGTTTTTCACCATTGAGAATGATGCTGACTGTGGGTTTGTCATATATGGCCTTTATTATGTTGAGGTAAGGTCCCTCTGTGCCTACTTTCTGGAGGGTTTTTATCATAAATGGGTGTTGAATTTTGTCGAAAGCTTTCTCTGCATCTGTTGAGATGATCATATGGTTTTTCTCCTTCAATTTGTTAATATGGTGTATCACGTTGATTGATTTGCATATATTGAAAAATACTTGCATTCCTGGGATAAACCACACTTGATCATGGTGTATGATCCTTTTAATGTGCAGTTGGATTCTGTCTGCTAGTATTTAGTTAAGGATTTTTGCATCTATGTTCATCAGTGATATTGGCCTGGAGCTTTCTTTCTTTGTGACATCTTTGTCTGGTTTTGGTATCAGGGTGATGGTGGCCTTGTAGAATGAGTTTGGGAGTGTTCCTCCCTCTGTTATATTTTGTAAGAGTTTGAGAAGGATAGGTGTTAGCTCTTCCCTAAATGTTTGATAGAATTCACCTGTGAAGCCATCTGGTCCTGGATTTTTTTGTTGGAAGATTTCTAATCACAGTCTCAATTTCAGTGCTTGTGATTGGTCTGTTTATATTTTCTATTTCTTCCTGGTTCAGCCTCAGAAGGTTGTGTTTTTCTAAGAATGTGTCCATTTCTTCCAGGTTGTCCATTTTATTGGCATAGAGTTGCTTGTAGTAATCTCTCATGATCTTTTTTATTTCTGCAGTGTCAGTTGTTACTTCTCCTTTTTCATTTCTAATTCTATTGATTTGTGTCTTCTCCTTTTTTTCTGATGAGTCTGGCTAATGGTTTATCAATTTTGTTTACCTTCTTAAAGAACCAACTTTTAGTTTTATTGATCTTTGCTATCGTTTCCTTCATTTCTCTATCATTTATTTCTGATCTGATCTTTATGATTTCTTTCCTTCTGCTAACTTTGAGGTTATTTTTTCTTCTTTCTCTAATTGCTTTAGGTGCAAAGTTAGGTTGTTTATTTGAGATGTTTCCTCTTTCTTAAGGTAGGATTGTATTGCTATAAACTTCCCTCTTAGAACTGCTTTTGCTGCATCCCATAGGTTTTGGGTCATTGTGTCTCCATCGTCATTTGTTTCTAGGTATTTTTTGATTTCCTCTTTGATTTCTTCAGTGATCACTTGGTTATTAAGTAGTGTATTGTTTAGCATCCATTTGTTTGTATTTTTTACAGATCTCTTCCTGTAATTGCTATCTAGTCTCATAGCGTTGTGGTCGGAAAAGATACTTGATATGATTTCAATTTTCTTAAACTTACCAAGGCTTGATTTGTGACCCAAGATATGATCTATCCTGGAGAATGTTCCATGAGCACTTGAGAAAAATTTGTATTCTGTTGTTTTTGGATGGAATGTCCTATAAATATTAATTAAGTCCATCTTGTTTAATGTATCATTTAAAGCTTGTGTTTCCTTATTTATTTTCATTTTGGATGATCTGTCCATTGGTGAAAGTGGGGTGTTAAAGTCCCCTACTATGAATGTGTTACTGTCGATTTCCCCTTTTATGGCTGTTAGTATTTGCCTTATGTATTGAGGTGCTCCTATGTTGGGTACATAAATATTTACAATTGTTATATCTTCTTCTTGGATCAATCCCTTGATCATCCTGTACTGTCCTTCTTTGTCTCTTGTAATAGTCTTTATTTTAAAGTCTATTTTGTCTGATATGAGAATTGCTACTCCAGCTTTCTTTTGATTTCCATTTGCATAGAATATCTTTTTCCATCCCCTCACTTTCAGTCTGTATGTGTCCCTAGGTCTGAAGTGGGTCTCTTGTAGACAGCATATATATATGGGTCTTGTTTTTGTATCCATTCAGCCACTCTGTGTCTTTTGGTGGGAGCAATTTATCCATTTACATTTAAGGTAATTATCGATATGTATGTTCCTATTCCCATTTTCTTAATTGTTTTGGGTTTGTTATTGTAGGTCTTTTCCTTCTCTTGTGTTTCTTTCCTAGAGAAGTTACTTTAGCATTTGTTGTAAAGCTGGTTTGGTGGTGGTGAACTCTCTCAGCTTTTCCTTGTCTGTAAAGGTTTTAATTTCTCCATCAAATCTGAATGAGATCCTTGCTGGGTAGAGTAATCTTGGTTGTAGGTTTTTCTCCTTCATCATTTTAAATATGACCTGCCACTCCCTTCTGGATTGCAGAGCTTCTGCTGAAAGATCAGCTGTTAACCTTATGGGGATTCCCTTGTGTGTTATTTGTTGTTTTTCCCTTGCTGCTTTTAATATGTTTTCTTTGTATTTAATTTTTGATAGGTTGATTAATATGTGTCTTGGCGTGTTTCTCCTTGGATTTATCCTGTATGGGACTCTCTGTGTTTCCTGGACTTGATTAACTGTTTCCTTTCCCATATTAGGGATGTTTTCAACTATAATCCCTTCAAATATTTTCTCAGTCCCTTTCTTTTTCTCTTCTTCTTCTGGAACCCCTATAATTCGAATGTTGGTGCATTTAATGTTGTCCCAGAGGTCTCTGAGACTGTCCTCAATTCCTTTCTTTCTTTTTTCTTTATTCTGCTCTGCAGTAGTTATTTCCACTATTTTATCTTCCAGGTCACTTATCCGTTCTTCTGCCTCAGTTATTCTGCTATTGATCCCTTCTAGAGTATTTTTAATTTCATTTATTGTGTTGTTCATCATTGCTTGTTTCCTCTTTAGTTCTTCTAGGTTCTTATTAAATGTTTCTTGCATTTTGTCTTTTCTATTCCCAAGATTTTGGATCATCTTTACTATCATTATTCTGAGTTCTTTTTCAGGTAGACTGCCTATTTCCTCTTCATTTGTTGGGTCTGGTGGGTTTTTATCTTGCTCCTTCATCTGCTGTGTGTTTTTCTGTCTTCTCATTTTACTTATCTTACTGTGTTTGGGGTCTCCTTTTTGCAGGCTGCAGGTTCTTAGTTCCCGTTATTTTTGGTGTCTGCCCCCAGTGGCTACAGTTGGTTCAGTGGGTTGTGTAGGCTTCCTGGTGGAGGGGACTAGTGCCTGTGTTCTGGTGGATGAGGCTGGATCTTGTCTTTCTGCTGGGCAGGTCCACATCTGGTGGTGTGTTTTGGGGTGTCTGTGGACTTATCATGATTTTAGGCAGCCTCTCTGCTAATAGGTGGGGTTGTGTTCCTGCCTTGCTAGTTGTTTGGCACAGGGTGTCCAGCACTGTAATTTGCTAGTCGTTGAGTGAAGCTGGGTGTTGGTGTTGAGATGGAGATCTCTAGGAGATTTTCGCCGTTTGATATTACATGGAGCTGGGAGGTCTCTTGTGTACCAGTGTCCTGAAGTTTGCTCTGCCACCTCAGAGGCACAGCACTGACTCCTGGCTGCAGCACCAAGAGCCTTTCATCCACACGGCTCAGAATAAAAGGGAGAAAAATTAGAAAGAAAGAGGATAAAAGAAAAGAAAAGAAAGTAAGATAAAATAAAGTTATTAAAATAAAAAATAATTATTAAGAAAAAAAATTTTTAAGTGAAAAAAAAAACAATGGACGGACAGAACCCTAGGACACATGGTGAAAGCAAAGCTATACAGACAAAATCTCACACAGAAGCATACACATAGACACTCACAAAAAAGAGGAAAAGGGGAAAAAATAATAAATCTTGCTCTCAAAGTTCACCTCCTCAATTTGGGATGATTGGTTGTCTATTCATGTATTTCACAGATGCAGGTACATCAAGTTGATTGTGGAGCTTTAATCCGCTGCTCCTGAGGCTGCTAGGAGAGATTTCCCTTGCTCTTCTTTGTTCTCACATCTCCCAGGGGCTCAGCTTTGGATTTGGCCCCGCCTCTGCGTGTAGGTCGCCGGAGGGCGTCTGTTCTTTGCTCAGACAGGACGGGGTTAAAGGAGCCGCTGATTCGAGGGCTCTGGCTCACTCAGGCCGGGGAGAGGGAGGGGCACGGAGTGCGGGGCGGGCCTGCGGCGGCAGAGGCCAGCGTGACGTTGCACCAGCCTGAGGCACGCCAGGCATTCTCCCGGGGAAGTTGTCCCTGGATCCCGGGACCCTGACAGTGGCGAGCTGCACAGGCTCCCGGGAGGGGAGGTGTGGAGAATGACCTGTGCTCGCACACAGGCTTCTTGTTGGCAGCAGCAGCAGCCTTAGCGTCTCATGCCTGTGTCTGGGGTCCGCGCTGTTAGCCGTGGCTCGCGCCCGTCTCTGGAGCTCCTTTAAGCAGCGCTCTGAATCCCCTCTCCTCGCACACCAGGAAACAAAGAGGGAAGAAAAAGTCTCTTGCCTCTTCAACAGCTCCAGACTTTTCCCCAGACTGCCTCCCGTCCAGCTGTGGCGCACTAAACCCCTGCAGGTTGTGTTCACACCGCCAACCCCAGTACTCTCCCTGCGCTCCGACCGAAGCCCGAGCCTCAGCTCGCAGCCCCGCCCGCCCCAGCGGATGAGCAGACAAGCCTCTCGGGCTGGTGAGTGCCGGTCGGCACGGATCCTCTGTGTGGGAATCTCTCCGCTTTACCCTCTGCACCCCTGTTGCTGCGCTCTCCTCCGCGGCTCCGAAGCTCCCCCCTCCACCACCCGCTGTCTCTGCCCGCGAAGTGGCTCCTAGTGTGTGGAAACCTTTCCTCCTTCACAGCTCCCTCCCACTGGTGCAGGTACCATCCCTATCCTTTTGTCTCTGTTTATTCTTTTTTCTTTTTCCCTACCCAGGTACGTGGGGAGTTTCTTGCTTTTTGGGAGGTCTGAGGTCTTCTGCCGGCGTTCAGTAGGTGTTCTGTAGGAGTTGTTCCACGTGTAGATGTATTTCTGGTGTATATGTGGGGAGGAAGGTGATCTCCGCGTCTTACCCTTCTGTCATCTTCCCCCTCTCTCCTGTTTTCCCCTTTTTTAATATGAGGCCTCTGGATAAAATTATACTAACAGAAAGGCTGTTAAATTTATTTTTAAAGATAATTCCTGTTTGTTGGGCTACTTAGGGTCATGCTTGCTGACTTTTTGTGTCGTGGCTACAAAATGGGAAGAGTCACTGCCCACTGGGATGTAGGGGGAGGCTAAGGACAGCCAGAGCTGATGGCCTGAGGTTCCGCCTATCCTGAATTCTGCAGTTTAGTGGCTGGGATGCTCTGGATTGTGGAGAGGGTTAGGATCCAAGTGTACGAAGAGACTGGACCTTGTGTAGGAATCTTGAAAGTAAAAAGAGCTAATTCGTGTGAGAGGCAAGTGTCCTGCGAAACAGAAGGGAAAGTGGGATTGCAACCAAGTTGTTTTAGTTTTTTTTTTTTTTGAATGTTTTTTGCTACTATGGTGTAAAATTTTGATGAGATACAATAAAAGGTCAATGAAATAGAGGGACTATTACTTTCTGCCTTTTCAAAATTTTTGGTTTTGTTATTTATGTGAGACTGAGGCATTTTGAGAAAAAGAGGGACAAAGTTGACAATCGTTTTAAGGAAGAAGATATTTCCTGATTTGTATAAGAAGATTAAAATGAGGAAGAAACTGGGGGCCACAAGACCCAATGTTGTTTTGGGTGATGAGAATTGGAAGTGGACCAATAATTAGCAATAAATTACTTTTTGGGGAGTGAGAGGCTGGAAGGACTTTTATTTGTTTGTTTATTTGAATTTTTAAAATTGAGGTGTAGTTGATTTAAATGTCTTGTTAGTTTCAGGTGTACAGCACAGTGACTCAGTCATATATATATTCTTTTTCAGATTCTTTTCCATTATAGTTATTACAGAATACCAAGTATAGTTCCCTGTGTTATGCAGTAGATCCTTGTTGCTTATCTATTTTGTATCTAGTTGTATTGCCAATAAGTTACTTTTAAACTGATTAGGATTTGGGAGTCAGAAAAAACTTCTAAGTTATGGGATCCTCGTTCTTGGCTGAGTTACTGAATTTCTCTGTCTTCATTTCTTTCCTGTTGAAAGTGGAGATAATTGTATCCTCATCACAGGGCTTTTGAGAGGGTTAAATGAAAGAGTTGATGTAAGGCCTTAGCATGGCTCTGACAGTAAATCTGACCACTGCTCTTAATGATCATGCACTGCAAGACTTACCTCAGGTTCAGTTCGTGATTCACCCCGCAATTTGAAAGTAATAGCTAATGAATTTTCTGAAACATTAGCTTCTGAAATTTTAAACATTAACTGAAATTTAACAGACACATAAAAATAATAGAAACATGAACTTGTAAAAAGATACCGTTTTTCTGGGTAAAACTTGAGATAACCCAGAAGTGAAACTTTTAAGTTTTGCAGATGACAGCTTTCAGTGAACTGTTTGTGAAGTTTAAAAGCAAATGAGGGCTTCCCTGGTGGCGCAGTGGTTGGAGGTCCGTCTGCCGATGTGGGGGACACAGGTTTGTGCCCCAGTCCGGGAAGATCCCACATGCCGCGGAGCGGCTGGGCCCGTAAGCCATGGCCGCTGAGCCTGTGCGTCCGGAGCCTGTGCTCTGCAACGGGAGACGCCAGAGCAGTGAGAGGCCCGCGTACTGCAAAAAAAAAAAAAAGCAAATGAAAGCAGCCACATCTGATAATATACCAGGTTATGCATTCATTTTTTATTTAATAATACTTTATTAAAGGTGACTAGATATAATTAAACAAAGGAAACCTTTAACATACTTAGCTTTGGATATTATTATACTTCTAATAGCAATATTGAAGTGGTGATGGGTGTTTAATTCTTTCACTCTAAAATATATGTGACATTTTAGATGTCTGGTGATAGGTGTTGAATTCATCACTCTAGAATATCTGTGAATTTATGATTCTGAAGTTTTTCTGGATGAGAGAGGTTTGAGAATTTGGTGAAAGTCTCAGAAAAAGTCTGAAAAGCATACCTATAATTTTGCTTACAACCTCTACGGTTCACAGACACTCTGAAACAATTCATAAAACCTGGAGTTTATGGATTCCAGATTGTGAGTCCCTGCACTGTATTCTTAAAGGAATGCATTTTACAAGGGTTCTCTGGAGCCTGTCTTCAGGATGTTTTGTATTGAGTGTATGAGGGTAACGGGAGCAGCAGGAAGTCCCTCGTCCTCCCCGGAACAACCAATTTTATTTCTCAAGCTGTAGTTAGGAATACCCTGATGACACAGATTGTTGAGTTTGGATATTATAAATTCAACAGTATCACTCTGTGTGTGTGTGTGAGTGTGTGTGTGTGTGTGTGTGTGTGTAGCTTAGTGTATGTATATATAAACACATATAAATATGTACTAATATAATTGCAATCCAGTGCTTTAAAATATTGCCCACCAGCACATAAATCCACCAAGAACCATCTGCTTATGCAATACAGGGAAGATTATGGGCCCACCCAGGGCTTCAACTCTGATAAGTGGATCATAGTCATTTCTATACTTAAATTCCTTTCACTCTTGGTCAATATCCTGACATGGGAAAACCTCAGCTTTGTTCTCCAGGTATTAAAGTCTTGACATTGTGTCTCAAAAGCATCCCATCACCGGTTTACCACCTCCACATTGCCAGCTGCCTGCCCACTCACCCACTGGAACCTGTGGATCGTCTTGGCTACAGCATTCCTTTAAGGCATATTTTTAAAAAAATACTTTGCAATTTATTTTATGAATCCAGTGTAAAATCGACACCATAGTTGCATCAGATTATTAAAATAAAATTTTAGACCATCTCTTTCATAAACAGATATACATATTCTAAGAAAAATATTATTATATGAATATAGCCATATATAAAAATACATACATTAGTACCAAGTGGGATAAACTAAAAAATGCAAGGGTGTATTAGCCTTCAAAATTAAGTCAGATCTTTCTCCTAAAGCAAAGGAAATAAAAGCAAAGATAAACAAATGGGACCTAATTAAACTTAAAAGCTTTTGCACAGCAAAGGAAACCATCGGCAAAATGAAGACAACCTACTGAATGGGAGAAAGTATTTGCAAATGATATGACTGATAAGGGCTTAATATCCAACATATATAAACAGCTCATACAACTCAGCATCAGAAAAACAAACACCCCAATTAAAAATGGGCAGAAGACATGAATAGACATTTTTCCAAGGACTCCATGCACATGGCCAACAGACACATTGAAAGTAGCTCAACATTGCTAATCATCAGGGAAATGCAAATCAAAACCACAGTGAGATACCACCTCATACCTATCAGAATGGCCATCAAAAAAGAGAACACAAATAAATGTTGGCGAAGATATGGAGAAAAGGGAACCCTCATACACTGTTGGTGGGAATGTAAATTGGTGCAGCCACTGTGGAAAACAATATGGAGGTTTCTCACAAAACTAAAAATAGAACTGCCATATGATCCAGCAATTCCACTCCTGGGTATATAACCGAAAAGAATGAAAACACTAATTCAAAAAGATACATGAATCCCAATGTTCTTTGCAGCACCATTTACAATTGTGTATATATATATATATATATACTATATAAATAGTATATATATGTATATATATACTATATATATATACACTATATATGTATACTATATATATATATATACACTATATATATATACACATATATATTTGTAATGGAATACTATTCAGCCATAAAAAAGAATGAAATTTTGCCATTTGCAGCAACATGGATGGACTTAGATGGTATTATGCTAAATGAAATAAGTCAGACAGAGAAAGACAAATACTGTATGCTCTCACTTATATGTAGAGTCTAAAAAATAAACTAGTGAGTATAACAAAAAAGAAACAGACTCACAGATATAGAGAACAAACTAATGGTTATCAGTGGGGAGGGGCAAGATAGGGGTAGGAGATTAAGAGATACAAACTACTATGTATAAAATAAATAAGCTACAGGGACTTCCCTGGTGGCACAGTGGTTAAGAATCCGCCCGCCAATGCAGGCGACACAGGTTCCAGCCCTGGTGCAGGAAGATCCCACATGCTGCGGAGCAACTAAGCCCGTGTGTCGCAACTACTGAGCCTGCGCTCTAGAGTCCACGAGCCACAACTACTGCAGCCTGTGTGCCTAGAGCCTGTGCTCCATAGTACGAGAAGCCACTGCAATGAGAAGCCCACACACTGCAACAAGAGTAGCCCTCACTTGCCACAACTAGAGAAAGCCTGCACGCAGCAATGAAGACCCAACAGCCAAATAAATAAGTAAATGAATAAATTTAAATAAATAAATAAGCTACAAGGATATGTTGTACAACACAGGGAATATAGCAAATATTTTATAATAACTATAGATGGAGTATAAACTTTAAAAATTATGAATCACTTATTGTACACCTGTAACATACAATATTGTACATCAACTATACTTCAATTAAAAAAGGTTAAAAAAAAAAAGTAGATCATGTAAAAAAAAAACCAATAAAACCTCTGGGGGCTTCCCTGGTGGCACAGTAGTTGAGAGTCCGCCTGCCGATGCAGGGGACATGGGTTCGTGCCCCGGTCCGGGAAGATCCCACATGCCGCGGAGTGGCTGGGCCCATGGACCACGGCCGCTGAGCCTGCGCGTCCGGAGCCTGTGCATCCGGAGCCTGTGCTCCGCAACGGGAGAGGCCACAACAGTGAGAGGCCCGCGTACCGAAAAAAAAAAAAAAAAAAATGTAGATCATGTAAATTATTCTATCAGCAAAAAAAAAAAAAAAAAGAAAAAGAAAAAGATCATACTATCATCTAGAATAAATGTTTTAAAAATTTAGTAAAATTCAACATCTATGCATTGATGAGTACAAAAAAATTTTTAGCAAGGTAGTAAACATAAGCAACCTCCTTAATCAGTTTAGACTTTTGTATCATGAATACACCCCTCCTACTGTCTCCTTGACTTTTTCTTTGTCTTTGGAAGTAGAAGATTTTTTTGGTAGGTTGTAGTCTATTTTGTCGATGGCTGTTCAGCAGTTAGGTGTGATTTTGGTGTTTTCATGAAAGGAGGTGAGCTCAGGTTCCTCTACTCTGCAACTTGTCCCACAAATGTCCAGATTAAGCTTTTGAAAATGAACCTATAGCAGCAAATATATATATATATATATACATATATGATAGTCTGCTACTGTGTGGCTCTACGGCATGAGACTTAAATGAACAATTCCTCACCAGGGCCCCTAGGAGGGCCTCTCAGTGTTCAGCTTGGCCTTGGTCAGCTGGGTTATGACTAGTAATACCTGAGTTTAGAGAAGACCCCCATCTCATTCTCTTAGTGAGAATTTATTCACTCATCCACGCATCAGTTCATGCAACAACTCTTAACTGAGTGCCTACATGTGTGAAAACACTAGAACACTTATTATCTCTGTGTAATGCAGCCTGCAGTGTACTGTAATTTTTCAAAAGCTTTAAACCCTTTTTAGGCCAGAGTTTTATACATAACATGGAATGATAGAAAGATGATCTAAAACTGTATATAACAGAATGATAGAAAAATTATCTGAACTTGATAATCCAAGACCAACGAATATGCTCTTTAATTATGCATTCACCTTTGCATTCTCTTTTTTTTAATTTTACTTATTTATTTATTTACTTATTTTTGGCTGCGCTGGGTCTTTGTTGCTGCGCACGGGCTTTCTCTAGTTGCGGCAGGCAGGGGCTGCTCTTGGTTGCGGTGTGTGAGCTTCTCATTGTGGTGGCTTCTCTTGTTGCGGAGCACAGGCTCTAGGTGCACGGGCTTCAGTACTTGTGGCTCACGGGCTCAGTAGTTGTGGCTGGCGGGCTCTAGAGCAGAGGTTCAGTAATGTGGCGCATAGGCTTCGCTGCTCTGCGGCATGTGGGATCTTCCCGGACTAGGGCTCAAACCCGTGTTCCCTGCTTTGGCAGGCGGATTCTGAACCATTGCGCCACCAGGGAAGCCCCTCTATGCATTTTTTACACCAGTGGTGACTTTGCCCCTGAGGGGGATTTGCAAGACCTAAAGACACTTTTGGTGGGCACAGGGCAAGTGAGAGAGGCAGTGGGGAGGTGTTGCTATGGTGTTCAGGGGGTAGAGGCCAGGGATGCTGATAAATAACCTACAACACACAGGACAATCCCCACAGCAGAGTTATTCTTCCCCAAATGCCAAGAGTGCTGAGGTTGAGAAACCTCACTATAGAGAAACCCTTTAAGCCAGCCTTTGAAGGCACTGAGGAAGGGGGATTTTCTTGCTGTCATCTGGTAATATATGTTGCTCTATGCACCATATAGTTCTATATTTAGAATTTTAGTTTTTAGTATGCACCTGAGGAAATGATGCTAGACATTCACAGGAAAACTATTTTCTCATTTAAAATAAAATATTTCAATGTCTACAATACCAGAGAAAGTCAATAGGTAAATAAGCATGTCTAGCTCAGTAATATTCTAGAAAGTTAGAGCAACAACAGTATTCTTTTTACGTAAAAATTAGCATATCTTTCTGCCTCTACCACAGACAGAAAAAGAGCCGTGGAACAAATGAATGGCCAATTGGTTCAGGGTTTTGCGGACTCTGTGAGACATTCTTTCTTGGTTGCATTTGAGTATAGATCATTCAAATGATGCCACAGATTTATTCAAGATTTCTCTAATTTCACATAAATTTATACAAGAGCCCTTTAGGTTAGGATGGTGATAAAATGCAAACAAGCAGATTAAAATAACTATGGTTTACAGCTAACCATTCACCACTTTCCTGGAGATATTTTATGAGCGATTCAAGCGTGGACATTTGGTCTAAGTGCCATTTTAAAGCAAGTATTTCCATTGTGGGTTATGGCATCTTTTTTTTTTGAGAAATTTAATAAAAACACATACATTGCTTGTGGTAATCATAGCCTTAGAAAAGCTACATCAAATTGACACTATTTCTTTACTTCAGTTAATAATATATGAATGTATTATAGTGGCTAATAATTTTCTTGCCTAACAGTGGTCTCTGGGTTAGAAAGAAATCTGTCAGATGGGAAAATATCAGAAGGAATGAAGTGACAATGCCTTTTCTTACTGTCATGTTATTCATGAATAAATTTACCTGTTTTTTATGGCAAAGCTTGTTTCTAAGCTCTCATTTCTTAATCAAAGACATGTTTTCTATAAGTAGCATTTATTTTTTTATGTATACACATATGCATATACAAGTTGGTTACAAACACATGGGTACGTAGATCCTCTAAAAGATTAGCTTTATTTCCACCTTCACTGACCTACTAAGCTCCTTAAGTTTCCTCACTGTGGAAGAGCAAGTAATTCCTTTCAGAAAAATAAAACTTCCTCAAATTTGAATTATAAAGTATTCCTATTTCTTTAACACTCCTTGAACGGTGTTCCAATTTTTGGTTTAAATACAAATGATTTAACTTGCGTTAGATATTTTTCTGTTATGAATTAAACTGGAAAAGTCAGAGGTTTACTGGGTTAGCTTAAATCATACTTTATTTAACATACAAGTAAACTTAGACACATTATTTAATCTCTTCATTCCTCATTTTTCTCACTTTCGAAATGGGAGACAAGAGTTGCTGGTAGATGAATTAAATTATATAATGTATGCAAATTTCCCTGCACCCTGTTGGTGCTCTGACAATGTTAGATAGCTTATGGATGCTTCTAGTTTGTTAAGGGAAAATAAAGAAGGTACTTTATGAAAAAATATTAAGAGTTACAACATGTTGAAATGTTTATCTATTCATTAAAAACTTTTTGCTTGTAAAGGAACATGGTTAACCAGCAAATCCAACATTGCTCAGTCATACAGATTCATATGTTTTTTAGCTGCTCCCAAACTGAAGTAAATATATGAAAACTTTCAAGTATGTGGATCTAAACAGGCTTAGTCTCTCCCTCCTGCTCTATGTTCTTTCTTTTTTCTTTTTAAACTTTTTATTCTAAACCCCCATGGGCTGTTTCCATAGCCAGAATGAGGTATTGGTCCAAAATGGTGGGTTTTCACATTCTCTTTATCACTTTTAGTCACAGCTAAACACAAGTTTCTTACCTCCTTTGGGACACTGAGGTGCTTGTTTGTCTCTAGTATTTTATAGAAACATAAATCACGAGCAAACATAATTTCAAAGATAAGCAAACAAAACACAGAGAGAAAGGAAGACTTAACAGAGAATTTGATGATATTTTATATTCTCTGTCTTCTGGGGAAGGTCACAAGAAACTGAGTTTTATTTCATCTTCTTTCCAGAAGGAAAAACCACCACATGGTGCTGTCAGGGGTCCAAGGCTCCACAGAAAAAATATTCTTGAGGGACAATGAAAATGGAAAAAACACAAAATGAAAATGGTAGGTGATCAAAAATGTTAGTTAAATAAATAAAAATACCTTACTGTTACCCTCGGACATAGGTGTTAGATAATTACTGACTTTTTAATGAACAGTAGACAGCAGATATTTTTACACACACACTCATATGTACACTAACGGGATTAATAAGGAAATGTGCTATTGATGTCTGTGTCTGACATGGTGAAAGAAGATATACCCTGATCCAGCCTCCCTCAAGAGCCAAAGCCTGATGACAGTGCATGCTCTGACAGGTAAGTGGAGCTACCACCCTGAAGATATTTGTAAAATTTAAGTGAACTTGAAATTCAGGTTTCACAGGGTGTCAGGTTGGGGGCAGGTCGAGTCAGGAGGCAAACCTACTTAAGGTTGGGGTCTCCTAGGTGATTCTCCTTGCATAGAACCGCAGCACATTAAGTCCTCAATTACAAAGTGAATTGGAAGAACATTGAAGGAAAATTACCTGTCTTGAAACTGGCATTAGGTTTGTGGGAAAGAAGGTTTTCCCCTTAATTCTTAACAAACCAGTACACAGCATTGCAGACTGCAGTCCTGTCATCCGGGTGGTTCAAAATGGCTGTCAGCAGTATTTCAGTATAAAGGTGGCCTCGTGAGTCTGGAAGAACCGAATGCAAACATACTACCCACCACCAAGGCCTCAAGGAATACTTGCAGATGTCATGTCGAAAAACAGGGCTTATTGTCAAAACTGCAGACACACAAGAAAAGGGGACAACACAAACAAGCACCATAAGAGTAAACAAACAGGGCTTCCCTGGTGGCGCAGTGGTTGAGAATCTGCCTGCCAATGCAGGGGACACAGGTTTGAGCCCTGGCCTGGGAAGATCCTACAGGCCACAGAGCAACTGAGCCCATGAGCCACAACTACTGAGCCTGCATGTCTGGAGCCTGTGCTCCACAAGAGAGGCCGCAACAGTGAGAGGCCCTCGCACCGCGATGAAGAGTGGCCCTGCTCACCGCAACTAGAGGAAGCCCTCACACAGAAATGAAGGCCCAACACAGCCAAAAATAAATAAATTAATTTTTTAAAAAAAGAGTAAACAAACAGCTGAGTCAAACGGACAAAACATCGAGATACTGAATGTATCAGACAGACCATAAAATGGCTGTGTTTAGCATTCTTTAAATATTTGCTTTTAAAAAGAGGTGATTAACAACAAAGGAAACCATAAACAAGATGAAAAGACAACCTTCAGAATGGGAAAAAATATTTGCAAATAAAGCAACTGACAAAGGATTAATCTCCAAAATATAAAATAGCTCAATATCAAAAAAACAAACAACCCAATCCAAAAATGGGCAGAAGACCTAAATAGACATTTCTCCAAAGAAGACATATAGATTGCCAACAAATACATGAAAAGATGCTCAACATCACTAATCATCAGGGAAATGCAAATCAAAACCACAGTGAGGTATCACCTCACACCGGTCAGAGTGGCCATCATCAAAAATCTACAAAGAATAAATGCTGGAGAGGGTATGGAGGAAAGGGAACCCTCCTGCACTGTCGGTGGGAATGTAATTTGATATAGCCACTATGGAGAACAGTATGGAGGTTCCTTAAAAATCTAAAAATAGAACTACCATATGACCCAGCAATCCCACTACTGGGCATATACCCTGAGAAAACCATAATTCAAATAGAGTCATGTACCACAATGTTCATTGCAGCTCTGTTTACAATAGCCAGGACATGGAAGCAACCTAAGTGTCCATCGACCGATGAATGGATAAGGAAGATGTGGCACATATATGCAATGGAATATTACTCAGCCATGAAAAGAAACTAAATTGAGTTATTTGTAATGAGGTGGATGGACCTAGAGTCTGTCACACAGAGTGAAGTAAGTTAGAAAGAGAAAGACAAATACCGTATGCTAAAGTAAATATATGGAATCTAAGAAAACAGTACTGATGAACCTAGTCATAGGGCAGGAATAAAGACACAGATGTAGAAAGTGGACTTGAGGAACAGCGAGGGAAGTGGAGGCTGGGACAAAGTGAGAGAGTGGCATGGACATATATACACTACCAAATGTAAAATAGATAACTAATGGGAAGTAGCCGCATAGCACAGGGAGATCAGCTCGGTGCTTTGTGACCACCTAGAGGGCTGGGATAGGGAGGGTGGGAGGGAGGCTCAAGAGGGAGGAAATATGGGGATATATGTATACGTATAGCTGATTCACTTTGTTATACAGCAGAAACTAAAACAACATGAAAAAGCAATTACACTCCAGTAAAGACATTAAAAAAAAAGGTGATTAAAATATAAAGTGCTATAAAATTAAGTAAGTAGACTTGAAGAAGAATACATAGAACTTTCAGAAATAAAAAAATATATATTGAAATAAACCAGTGGCTAGGTTTGATGGAAAATTAGAGACTTCATGAAATTTTCTAGTTGATGATGAACTAGATGATAGATCTCAGGAATTTATCCTTATGGTAGGACAGTGAGAAAAAGAGAAGATATAACACAAAAGAGAGACAGGTAGAATAGAGTGAAAAATGCCAATATAATTCAAATATTTGGAGTTCTAGAAATAGAGGACAAAGAATGAGGTACTGGTAACATTTAGAAAGAAAAAGACTGAGGAATTTGCCAGTCTCATGAAAAATAGCAATCTATAGGGTCATGAATCCAAGGTAAATACAAAATAAATGAACACATAGATTATCTAGCTCAAAGCACAGAAGGCCATAGACTAAAAGAGAAATCTTAAAAACTACCAGAGAAAAGGAAAGTATAATCAGGCTGAAAACTGACCTCCCAGCAACAACAGTGGAAGCCAGAAAACAGTGGAATGAGAGAAAATATCTGTCAATCTAGAATTGTATACTGAGCAAAAATCACTTTGAAGAAAGAAAAAAAGTATTGCCAGATGAAGAAAAGTGAGAGAGTTTGTCACAAAAGATACACTGTTTAAAAAATTCAGAAGATGGCTTCCAGGCAAAAGGAAACCAATTTCATGTGGAAGATGTAAAGAGGAATAAAGGACGTAGTAAATATGTGGATAAACATAAACAACACAAAACAATACTTCTTTTATGGTTCAAGACGGTAGAGCTATGATATTCAATAATAATTACATGTAAGTCAGAAAGACATCATTAGATTTAAAGGCTTAATTAAGGTCATTGTTTAGAAAGAGTGAAAATTATAATTTCAGATTTTGATAAGTAGGCAGGTTGGAAATGCTAAGATAACCAACAAAAGAATGGATGTAGAAGGTTTAACTTTCAAATCTACAGCGAGGAAAATGAGTGAGGAAAACCATCCAGTCAATATTTTTAAAAGGTAAAACGAACAAACAAAAAAGAAACAGATAAGAAGGGACAAATAGAAAGCACCCAAACAAGACAGTAGAAGTAATACAAATCAATATCCCTCACGTCTGAGCTCTCAGTAATTAGGTATTTGCAATAATGACTTGCATATGTTTTATCAAAAATGTACTATCTGAAATGAAAACCAACTAAGATATAGCCACATATGTATCAGCAAAAATGTTAAGTTCTGTGTATATTCAGGAAAGAGGCTTTTCTGTTCTTGCAGAAGTATCTCAGCTGTTTTCCTGATAATGTCTAATCTCTTGCTAATGTTATTTTCCTGAGGGTTTAGCTTCTGTTTCTTTCTGTAGGTTACTTAGGGCCACTAATACCTAGATCCAATTTAGATAGTATCCCTACCATATTTAACATACGATTTCTTTGTTTAGTTATGTAACAGTACATGTTTATTATTAAGCATAGAAAGTCAAGTTAATTTGCAGTCACTACTCCACAGAATAAACACACAGCAGACACAACATACTCACTAACATCATTAAGCACTAAATAATGAGATAAATTGGGTTTTAAATGTTCTGTACAATGCAGAAATCTTTGGTGCTTTGTTACAATGAGTTTCAGAGTGTTTCAGTGATGCCTGGGGAAATTGACCTCAGTTTTTGTATTATTATTTTTTGCCTAATTTTATTTGCAGGAATATAAAAAAATTAAAGATCCATTTAAAAGAAGAATTTTTACTCTTGATTAAAAAATAATCTTCAGGATACAGTCTGAAAATGCAGGGTAGAATAAAGATACATTGGGCAAGCAGTAGTTGAAAGAAAGCTATAACTCTTTAAACGTCAGACAAAATAGATTTTAGGACAAAAAACATTAGTAGAGATGAAAGGGTAATTATAAGTGGAGAAATGTTTCAATTTACCAGCAAGATTTAAGAATTTTAATCTGTATACATCTGCTTAATAATGCAGTCTTTATATATGCATGAACTGAAAAGGATGAAAAGACATACACTATCAGAACTGGAAAATGTTAACACATTCATCTGGTAACTGAAAGATGAGGCACATAAAATCAGTGAGTGTACAGAAGATCTGAATATCGTGATTAACAAGTTTAGCCTAACGGGTGAATTGCAAAACGCTCATCTGTTCAAGGGCACTTAGAACCTTCACAAAACTAACCACATACTGTGCTGTAAAGCCAGACTCACCAAACTTTAAAACGGCTGGGGTTACGTAGGACACATGCTCTGACCACAGTGGGACTACGTTAGAAATAATTAACAAAAAGATAAGACAAAAGTCATACTTCTGGAAATTTAACATTTCTAAAAAATCATAGGTCAAATAAGAATTCATAATGAAAATTAGAAAGTCCTGAGAACTGAATGGTAATGAAAATGCTGCATATCAAACTAATGTGATGAAGCTGATGTGGTTCTCAGAAGGACATACAGAGCTTTAAGTCATTATGTTAGAAAATAGAAAAGCCTCAAAGTAAAGGAACTAAAGAAATTAGACAAGCAATCTGCATTCACCTCCTAAAACTAGGCAGGAAATAATAGAGGACCAATGGAAAGAAAACAGACATACAACAGAGGGAATCAATAAAGCCCAAAATTGATTATTTGAAATAGATAACAAAATTGACAAACTCTGGTGAGACTGAGCAAGGAGAAAAAAGTGAAAAAATAATATTAGCAATGAAAAGGGGGGGAGGGTATAACAAGATACTCTGTATAGTTTGAATGATAAGTTAATATTCAAATATTATTCTAATGAATGTAAAACATTACATAAAGTGAACAAATTCTCAAAGTATAAATTTAACTTATAGAGAAATAGGGAGACAAAAACTAAATAGAATTTTCACTCTTGAGAAATTGAATCAGTAGTTAAAAACTCTCCCCTCCCCTGTACCTTCCCAAAAAGGCTCAAATATTTTACTTCTAATTTCCATCAAACATTCAACAGATGAATTCATTCCAGCTTTACACAAACTATTCTAAAGTATAGAAGTAGAGGAAATATCCCCTGTTCATTTCATGTGGCTCTCCTGACTTTGATTTCAAAACCTGGACGTTATTTCAAAACCTGGACGTTATAAGAAAACTATGGGTCAAACTAACTTGTGAACATAGATTTTAAAACCTTAACATCTGACAAATTTATGTTGATTCAGAAATATAAGGTGGTTTAACAGAAAATAAACTTCAATAATATACCATATTAACAAATTAAGGAGAAATGTAAAATCATATAAATGGTTGCAGATATAAAGGACTTGATAAACATTGCTTTGTGTTAAAATGCTTATCGAACTGAGAAGTGAAAGCAAAACACTTTCCTAATTTGATGTATTGTCAAAAGCAGGGGAGAGAATACCTAATGATAAAACTTTGAAAGCATTCTTTTTAAGATAAGACAGAGACAAGGGTTCCTTCTATCACCACAGTTACATTTTATCAGGACAGCAAAGGAAGACAAGAAAAGATGTAAAATTTAAAAAGAAAAAATGGATCTCTTACTTTTCACAGATGGTATAATTTTTTTGTTTGTTTTTTGTTTGGTGTGTGTGTGTGTATGTGTCTGTGTGTGTGTTTAGAATCCTCTAAAGAATCACTGAGTAAATTTAGCAAGATTGCTGGACACACATAGCAATGAAAACCTTCAGTCATACCTCTAAACATTAGCGACAAAGAGTTAGAAAATGGAATCAAACAAATATAACCTTTACCGTGACATTATAAAAATTAAGTACTTAAGGATAAATTATCAAAAAATGTGCAAAAGATTCATTGAGAAAATTATAAAATCTAACCAAACAGCATTAAGCAAGACCTAAGTAAATGGAAAGAAACACCATATTTATAGGGTGGAAGATATAACATCATAAAAAATCAACTTTCCCTTTAGTGAATCTGTAAATTCAACACAATTCTAATAAAACGTCTGACGAATTTTGGTTTGTGTTTGTGTATATTTTATTGTTATAGAACTTAACAAACCAACTGATTCTAAAATTTGTATTGAAGGGCAAAAAGTCCAAAATAGCTAAGACACCCCTGAAAAGAATAAACTTGCCTTACTGAGATAAATTGTTAAGAATAATTATAAAACTATAATAATCAAGCCAGTGAACAAAATAGGAGAGAGCCCAGAAACAGAAATAAAACATATATAAACTTGATTGATGGTAAGTTGGCATTTTATATTAATGGAGACAAATGGATTTTTAATGAAAAGGCATTGGGATAACTATGGTGAAAATAAAATTGGGCCTAAACAGAAACACATAAATAATTTCCAATTGTCGTACTGATGGAGAATATCTTTATGTTTACAGAATAGGGAAGGCTTCCTAAAACAAGGCCCCAAATGCATTAATGGATACATTAAATAACTTCTGCTCAAAATATCCATAAGTTAACTAAAAAGACAAACCAAATTCAGAAGATACTTGCAATATATATAACTGACAAAGAATTAGAGTTCAGGACGTATAAAGAAACCACAAAAATCAACAGGAAAAAGACAATCCAATAAAATGGGCCAAAAAGAAAAAAAAGGGGAAAAAAGTACAGTCATTTCACTTGAGAAAAACAGGCAGCCAGAAAATATAAGATGTTCAACCTCACTAAGATTCAGGCAAATGGAAATTAAGACTGTAACGAGAAGTCAATTCATACCCACTAGATTGGCAAAAAATTGTAATGTGAGACCATGATGTTTTGCCTTGAGTATGGCGCCAGCAGGACCCTGTGGTAGAAGGAAGTGTGAATTGAAACCAAAAATATTTGATGTTTTCCAACTGAGTTGAAGATACACCATACCTAGGACCTATACATTCCACCCTCGTCTCTATTCCTGAAAACCACGTGCACACGGATTACCAGGAAATGTGGGCAAGAATGTTATTAGAAGCACTGCTTGTTACCAGCAAAAAGCTGGAAACAACCCAATAGTAGACTGAATCAATAAATTGTGGAATATTCGTACAAGGGACTAGTAAACTACAGGAAAACAAGGGAATTGACAGCCATATCTGACGTGGATGAATCTCAGGAACAAAAAAGCCAAATTCAACAAGACACTCGATAATTCCATTTATATGAAGTATTGATACTAAAGTAAACAATATGCCGTTTGCGTATATATACTTGGTGACAACTTTAAAAAGCAAAGGAAAGATGCAGAAAATATGGTGATGGTTACTTAGGATAGAGCGGAGAGGTCGGGAGACGGGATGAGATTGGAGACCAGCATTTAGACCTAGAAAGCGATATCAGTGCTGGGTTGCAGGTAAACAGGTGTTTGTCCAAGTGATGCATTGCTATTTTTGTACTTTCCACGTATTTTATTCTTTTTTGGTATCTACACAATATTTAATGAAAATACTTGAAAAAGACTACCTTCAATAAGTGCTGTGCATCAAACTCACATTCGTAATGTGATAACTGCAGACCTTCTTCTAATCATTCCCTGTGAGACATTCACGTTACCTGAGAGCATCCCAGGGCCTATCAGAGCAGATGTGATTCTAAATAAGTCAACCCTGGTGCAACTTCTGAACTATGTTTTCTCAGTGTAGAGCCATTTTGGCAGGGAGAAGGGATGAACAGCAGGGCAATGACAGCGTGCAAATCATCACTGCTCTCTGCCCTCTTCAGATTGCTGTAAGAAGAGGGTTCAAATACCTGGAGGATAAAGCACAGCTCGATCACTAAGTGAATTTGCTGTCTGGGGCTGCACTTATAGACAATCTGAAATGGGATTGACTTACAGACATTCCATATCATCTTTTGTCTTAATTTAAACTATAATTCTTTTTACGTGGAAAACATCTTACTGTTTTCTGTCAATATTATGAACTACCCACCACTGTTGTTTTATTTTACAGGTTATTAAAGAGGAACTCTTGGGTTTTTTAATTTCAGTTTTATGTAGGTCCTTATGTCTCTATTTGTGTTATTTTAATTGTTTCTGTCTTCAGGGAGCTTACAATCTATAACTCTTTGCTTAAGGCATAATGGCTCACCAAGGAGCCATACTTGAGAGGCACTAAGCTATTGCTTTTTGAAGTGGCTGCTGCCTTGTAGAGATGTGCCTTCACTTAATCGTAGATCAAGGTACAAGCTTTCTTGCTTATATTCTTATATATACTTTCTTATATTCATAGTGACTTTTCCAGAGCTCACCAGGCAACTGAAGACAACTGAATATAGCAGTACCAGTCATGATACTTTCCTCTTAGTTAACTGGAAGGCACAGTTTTTAAACTAAAGATAAGATAACTGATACACTATTTTAAATTCGACTGCCTGAAAAACTTTCAGTAGTAGACGAACTTTTATGATTAATATGGAAAATAAGTCTGCTCTCCCCTACCCCCATGCTCCATTCTGTGTTTTAGTTGTATTTGTGCCAAGAAGTTTTGGCAATCTGTACATCTTTTTTTAAAAAACCTCAAAAGTAAATAACAAAACACCGACTCCATGGTTGTGTGGCTGATTTTACAGAGTATTACGGCATGGAGAGCTGTGATAAAGTTCTCCCAAAGCTTTCTACCCTTACAAGTACATCTTTGGAATCTTTCCATAATGTGTGTGTGTGTGCGCACGCGTGTGTGTGTGTGCACCCGTGTGTAATTTCTACATTGGTATTACATTAACATGACTCAAAATTTCAAAAAAATTTTTTAAAAATGATATCTGGTGGCCCTCAGAATCCTGAAATGGTAACTAAAACAAGCTGGGTAAAATGTTTAAAATTTTTCTAAAAGCATAAAAGTGCTAACAAGATAATGAAGAATTACCTGGCCAAACTCTAGGAGAAACTGAAAATTCAGAGGGTTAAGCTCAAAACTAAAAGCTGCTTTTGCCCAGATGGTATTTGTCTATTGAAAGAAACAGCTGTGGAACTGAGCTGTGGTTTTGGCAGCCTCCTGAGGCAAAAGGACAGGCTTCAGAAATCAATTCCTACCCAACTGCAGAGTCTGAAAAGAGCTATCCCCTCTGAGGAAGGGTGACCCAGAAAGAAAGGAGCCCTTACTAGAACCCGCAGGCTCTGCAGAGGACACTTTCATAAAGTGTAAAGCCCCCAAGACCCTGATGAAAGCGAGTGAAATCTTTTGAGGCCTTGAATTATTCCTGCAATTATTTTTTTTTCAAATACAATGATCAGACACCCCGAAAAGAAAATACCATAAATTCGAACCAGCAAAATAAAGTAGACGTTAGAAAGAGATTATAATGAATTCAGATATTTAGATTAACAGACATGTATTATAAGACAACTTATGGTTACAAACTAACACTATAAAAAAACAACGGGCAGAAGAAATAAAAATTATTTTAAGAAAGACACTGATTTTATAAAACCCAGATCAATCTTCTCATCCTAAAACTGTAACTAAAATTAAGAATTCAGTGGAAAGATTTCACAACTGAATAGAAATAGCTGAAAAGAAAATTAGTGTGCTAGAAGACCGGTTAGGAATAAATTATCCAGATTGCAGCATGAAGAAACAAAGAGATGGAGAATGCATAGGACACACTAAGAAACACAGAACATAGATGGAGAAGATCTCAAATAACTCGGGCAGGAATTGATTTTTGTAGTTTGTCCCTCTAGACCCAGGAGGCTGTGGAGGGAGGTGGGTGTGGTTATAAAAAGGCAACATGAAGGATCCTTTCGGTATTGGGACTATTCTTTACCTTTGCTAGGGTAAGGGAAACACAGACTTGTGTATGTGATACCACTATATAAAACTAAACACACACACATATGCAAACAAGTACAGGTAAAACTGGAGAGATATGAATATGATCAGAGGATTGTACAAATGTTAATTTGCTCGTTGTTATACTATAGTTTTATAAAATTTTAACATTGGGGAAAACTAGGAAAAGTGCACAGTGAGATCTCTCTGTATTATTTCTTACAACTGCATGTGAATCTACAATTATCTCAATAAAATCTGAATAAAAAAGGAAGCACACACCTGGATACATGATCATGAAAATGCTGAATACCTAAGGCAAACACAACAGGAGAAAGAAAAGGTAGATTACCTCCAAGAAAGAGCCCAGCAGCTTGACCACCAGCTCACTCCTTAATGCAACCAAGGATGCTAGGGGTCAGTAGAATAATATCGTCAACATTTTAAGATAGATAGACAGCTGGTGAAGTTATCCTCTGAAATGAAGGTGAAATAAAATACAGACATTTTTAGATAAACAAAATTTGGAAGTGCTCAACACCCACAAAGCTATACTAAATCCTAAAGGATGTGTTTCATAAGAATAAAAATGACCCTGGGTGAAAGATTTGAGATACACAAGGGAATAAAAAGCAGTCAAAATGGTAAGTGATAGTTTGTGAAACATGACAAGGTATCAGATATCCCAATGGGATATCAAGACTTAGTAACATTAAGACTGTGTGGAATAATTAAGATAGCCTAGTGGGACAGAAGCGAGAGCCTGGAAACAAGATTAAGCAGTGCAGAGCAGTGGGAAAGCATATCTTTTATTTTTTATTTAATTTATTTATTTATTTATTTTTGGCTGCGTTGGGTCTTTGTTGCTGCGTGCGGGCTTTCTCTAGTTGCGGTGAGCGGGGGCTACTCTTTGTTGCAGTGCGCACGCTTCTCACTGTGGTGGCTTCTCTTGTTGTGGAGCACGGGCTCTAGGTGCACGGGCTTCAGTATTTGTGGCTCGCAGGCTCTAGAGTGCAGGCTCAGTAGTTGTGGCGCACGGGCTTAGTTGCTCCGCGGCATGTGGGATCTTCCTGGATCAGCGCTCGAACCCGTCTCCCCTGTATTGGCGGCGGATTCTTAACCACTGCACCACCAGGGAAGTCCCAAAAGCAGATGTTTTAAATAAACAGTGCAGGTAGCTGTAATAGGTATCTAGGTGGGAAAATATGCAAGTCGGTCCCTACTTACACCATTCACAGGTGGATGAGGCACAATGATAAAGTTGATGGAAATGCTTGCATAACATATTCATGGCATCTGGGAAGGGAAATGTTTCTCAAATGAGACACAAAGAGCACAGCCAAAATGGAAAAAATAAAAAAATAAGACTATCTTAGAATTACAAAATTTTCTCATCAAAAGGTACCATAAAAATGACTAAAAGACAAGCCAGCGTGGAAGAAATATTTGCTGACAGGTAAAGGACTCGTCTTCATAACATACAGTGAGCTCATACAAATCAATAAAAGGGAGAAGATCCAACAGAAAATAAATGGGCGAAGTACATGAATAGGCACTTGCCCAAACAAGTCGTCCAAAAGGCCGATAAACTTTTGTAAAAAGTGCTGGGCTTCATTTACAACCAGGGAAATGTAGGTTAAAATCATAATGAGATAACAGTACTACCCCCCCAGGGCTCACCAACAGATTGGCAAGGTTTGAATTCT
Source organism: Monodon monoceros (assembly GCF_005190385.1). NCBI lineage: Eukaryota > Metazoa > Chordata > Mammalia > Artiodactyla > Monodontidae > Monodon > Monodon monoceros. The sequence goes on along the minus strand of NW_021703771.1, from coordinate 8,800,487 downwards.
CAAAACCCAATAAAAGAAAAACAACTCAATTTTAAAATGGGAAGAATCTTTTAACAGACACTTCACCAAAAATATTCAGGTGACAAATAAGCACATAAAAAGGTGCTCAACATCACAGGTCATTAGATTAGTACAAATTAAGATCACAGCAAAATACAACCACACACCTATCCAGAGAGAGAAAATTACAAAGCCTGACCACACCAAGATGCCAGGTGTTGCTGCGCAGGTAGAAGGACTGGAGCTCTCATACACCGCTGGTAGAAATAATTTTCTGTAGCCTTACTTGTATGTTGAGCCTGAAATTTATCTGTCTCCTAGTTTCACTAACAAATAGATTCACGTTTTGGTTGCTTTTCTACGTTTTCCAGTAGAAGAAGGAGGAATGCTGACTTTTACAGCCATGCTCATCGGGAAACATTCCTTACATTTTTAAGTGGTTCTACTGTATGGTGTAATGCTATTATGAAACAAAACAGAAAGAATATTTCTACGCTACTTCTTACACGATGAAAATTAATCTGATCCAATGTATTCTGTAACATAGAGAGGGAACATTACAATCAGAAAAATGAATGGTAAAGGAAAGCAAAGGAGTTATACCGTCCTAAAGTAAGATCCAGAACAATAGAGAGAAGAAAAAGCAGGCAGATGATCTCACCCAAGGCACAGGACTGTGTGAACGTTCTTCAGTGGGAAGGGTGTTTACCCCGTGGCAGACTCATGGCGGAGCTGGATGAGGTTGCCCACCTGTCTCCTGAGGGCTCGAGTCTCATTCCTGGAGACCCCTGAGGGTCTGCTTTTGTTATGGGGTAGATCTGACATTTAATTCCTAGGCTTTGAACACAGCATGAATTCAAGAAGGCCACAGGAGTGCCTTTCCACATTTCTACTGATAGCTATTGGACATTTTATGCTTGATAAAACACTAAGAAAGGCTCTCTCAGAAGCAGTTTGGTTTTCAAGAGGCTTTTTGTTTTGAGTCACTATTGCCTAGAGATGCTCAGCTCCATTCCTCCAACACAGGAAATCCTGAATTTCTTTTCCGTTTCATTATCCCAACCTATTCCCCTGCAAATGTCATCTTATATTCACTTCATTGGTTTAACTACATTTATTTCTCAACCTTTTCTGTCTTCTGTGGAATGTCTTCAGACGTCTCTCTTCTGAAAGGTAGAAAAGAAATACGAGGGAGAAGCTGGCGTGGAGGATGATGTGGGTTGTTAGTCCAAGAGGGAAGGCAAATGGGGAGAAGCAGGAAGGAAAGACTGAATTTCATGTAAAAGTGCAGCCCAGACGGGCTGACAGAAAATGCTTTAGGATAACATATACCCTGATTCAGACTGAAAGTTAAGTATGTCAGGACAGAAGGCAGGTGACTGAGTTAAGGGATATTTTTAAAGAATTAAATCAAACTGAAGGTGGAAATATAAACCTAAATATTGGGGTTTTATTCTTGGTTAGTCTAGGTCATTGGCAGAAACCCATGAGATGCCTTGGGTCTAACCCTGATTTTTATGTAGCTCTCTTGATATTTGTAGGTGTAGTTCTCTGAAAAATGAATATATTTCGGAGCCCCAGTGGACTTGGGTTCAAACACCATTTTCACTACTATTGTCTCTTGAGCAATTCTGGGTTAAATAATGTCAAATAAAGACCTGAATGAATCGTAGGGGCAGCAAACACTTTCCAACCATAACAGATAAGCTAACCGGCCCATCACACAGCTACGGTCGGGGTCGGTCTCACTCTGCGCATGCGGGGATTTTGCAGGTTAATTACCCTGCCTGCATGGTGGGTTCTTATAATGTATAACCTCCCATGAAAGGAAACGCATCAAGGCACTATAGTGTAGAGAGAATGGGTTTCTCAGATCCCTTAGATCCAGAAGAGGTGTCAGGAGATCACAAAAATTTGGGTACTGGACGAACCACGAAAAAGGGAGATTTATGACGGACAGAACAACAGTACCTATCTCATGGTTTTATTAACTATTAAACGGGGAGTCTTAGAGCAGACCTTCTAGGTGTTCTAGGCCAAGAAGTGCTCTTTTCCTAATCATCTTGGGGTGCATGTGAGAAAGATTCCTAGGAAGGATACACCTAGGCTCACTTTAAACATTGTGACCTTCTGTCTCTACTGTACACAGAATAACGTTTAAAATTCTCAGGGACTAAAAAAGAAAATCTAAGTACTGTATTATTTTATTTTCATAGTGATTAAGGAAGACTTCAATCAATCCCAGTCTACTGGCTTTTAGAAATAATAAACTGACACTTTCTTTCAAGAGTCCTCACAATCTAAGTACTTTTGTGATATATTTGTTATTGCCTTGCCAAGCTTTTGATCATATTTGTCCTTGCAGCCTTTTACCCTAATGCTTCTAATTTCTTTATTATTTTGCAACTGTGATTGGTTTTATACATAATTAAACACTTCGCATTCGCACACAGTCTGCCTCATTTCCAACGCAGAGGAAGTGGCTTGTGTACATTTTAGGAGGCTATGATCTTACAACACTCCAGGAAACAGGATCCTTGGATTCATTATTCACCAGCTGAGGACAGTCTTTAGACAGAGTGGAGGAAAGGCATAATTCTCTGGAATAAAAGGAAAGATGAACTCAAGGGATTGTAACAGCGTAACTGTTGAGGACAGTTAGTTTGAGAGACAAAGACTGTTGCAATCCTCTCTGGGCATTTTAAACCCACAAATTTAGGTAATAAACTCGAAGACTGCAGGTTGAACTATGCCATTATCTCAACGGGGGATGTTTCATGATGCTCTTTACAGCAAGTGTGAAAATCTGGTTGAAATGTACCACTTACTAAGCCCATCGCAAGTGATGCAAAGAAGGACCCCCCAGGCAGGATGAGGCTGGAAAAGAATCCCCCAAATCAAGGAGCTGCTCCAGGCAGCAGACGTCCCTGGACCTGAAGGACATCAGGACCCCTGGTGTCAGAAGAAGGGGACAGACTGGAACCGGAGTTGTTGCAGGAGCTCAGGCTTACCTGGCAGTCTCCCTAGCACACAGCATGTCTCACGGTGATGAATTTTGTTCAGGAAAAGGCAACCTAAGTAAGAAAATAAAATATCAAAGGTTTATAATTAGTGACGTGGTATGTACCAGTTTTCAGAGGAGTTACAGACCGCGCTTCCAAACGGGTTGTTGGTTAAGGAGTCTCAGGGCTGTGCACTTGGGTGTGACTTTCCCTGTTGTATACAAGGTGATCTGATCACGAGCAGACTCTTCCCTCCACTTAGATAGCCGTTATCTATCAATACGGATCTTTGGCAATACTCTTCAGAATAATGGGCTCAACTATTTTTTTATGTCTCTCTATATCTGTCCTATTTTATTTTTTAGCTAAAAACTAAGCCCTTTAATTAAAAACAAACAATACAAACATTTCCCACTAAACTGTATTATTAGTGCCATTAAGTGATCTTTGCTGCTTCCAAATACAATAGATTTTTTACCTTTCTAGGAGCAAGCTGAAAGATAATAATAGCTTCACTTTATTTTCTTAGAAATTGTATTGAAATATAGTTGATCTACAGTGTTGTGTTAATTTAAGGTGTACAGCAAAGTGATTCCGTTTTATACATATATTTATCTATCTATCTCTCTATATATTCTTTTAAAAATTCTTTTCCATTACAGGTTATTATAAGATATTGAGTATAGTTCCCTGTGAATAATAGCATCACTTTAGAAGAGCTGAAGCTGATACTACTGATAAGTATTAGGTGAAATTATTACACCTAAACTTTTGAAACAGAGGAAATAGAGTACATTAAAGCCATAGTTTTAGTGTAAGAATCACAAAGCTAATCATTGTTGTTAACTATTTCTAAGACAGTTTCAGAAGAATTTTCCATGTCAGAATGCTGTTAGCTTGTGTTTTCTTTCCACACGTGGATTGTAAATTGATAAATATGATGTCGGCACTTTGTAGATTCATTAACTCCTATTAACCTGAGTGGCCGCCCTACAGTAGCCGGAAGCATGCAGCAGATGGCACTAAGAACACTTAGCAAAGCAGAGGTCTTCCTTAAATTGCTCTTCAGGGTCACAGAATTGCCTGAAAAGTACGATACACTAACTAACTGAACAGAGCCCTTCCCGAGAAAGTTACACACTAGATCTGCAAGTTCCAAACACTGTTCTCTCCGTTCAGAAGAAATTACAGGATTCAAAATAAACACAGAAGTAATGCCATATGGAGCCTCTTCATGAATCAGAATATTGTGATACTTTCTGACATGTGAGCTCTCGTAGCCATTACTTTTTCATTGTCAGATGAAACACATTCATTTGTTTTCACTTTGTAAACGTAAAATACAATGTGTGTAATTTTTATATTCCAAGAAAAAGGGTGATTCATACAATAGATGGCAAAGCAATATCTGTTGTCCATGATTTCATTTTGTTCCTTCCTTCTCTGATTTCCTCCGAAGCAGTGCTGTGGAATTTTTTTTAGGTCGCAGTTAAACGCTTATTCTCTACCTCGTACTTTTCTTTAGCAAACTGATATTTGTTGAAGAATTGGATTAAGTTATGATATCTTTAGATGCCCGATAATGCACAGCTAAGCCATAGATTAAAACTGAACTAAGCTAATGTCTTCAATGGAAAATAAAAACCAAGCAAGTTTCTGAGTCAGTGTTTTGCTTTTTAAAATAACCTCTATTATAATTTCTTTTGTATACACAGTGCAAATTACATTATTTTTTTTGTCCACAAGTAACTTTTATATAAACTTTTTTTACATCAATAGCACATATGTATACCAAAATCATAAGGTGCAATGGGTTTTGAAATGTATTTATTATACAATGGTAAGAAAATCACTTTTTAGTCCTTCTCTTTCAGTAATTGAAACTTCATTTTAAGAAAATCAACACTTCAGTGGTATGGATAGGCAAAGCTGGTCATTTTGGTGAACCTACACCCTGTCTCTATGGATGGAGCTGTGGTCACGGTACTTGGTTATTCTCCTTGGCTTCTGTCATCCATACCTTCTAAAACTAGCAGTCATGAAACCTTTTTGTACTTTTTTGCTGCTGATTGAAAATTTTAATCAAATTAATTTTACATATAATACAGATGAAAATAAATATGACACCTTCTGTAAAGGAGAGATGGGAAGTAGTTCTTGTCTCATTTCTTTGTGGAGAAACTACTCCCTCCAGGATGACTGTATAGAGGGAGGAAGGAAATCATTGGTTGATCAGGTTGTAGTTCCCTGAGAGTGCCATTTATCAGACTGTAGCACAAACAATACTCATCACTTCTTGAAGGTTCTCTATCTTTAAGTGTTACTGAACTCAGGTCCGGCTGCTCACTGCTTGAAAATCAATACCCAAGAGAGAGGCAGATGTTGGTAGAACGGGATGTTGCTTTTAATCAGAATGCTGGCAATCTGGGGAGAAGGTGGACTCATGTCGCAAGACCAACTCCGAAGATTCTGCTCAGCTATAAAAATTTTTAAAGGGAAAAAAGGGGAAGTAATCTCAGTTAATCATGGAGATGGGGGGTCAGAGTTGTCGCCATCTACCACTGTGTGCAGGCTTGTGTACAGGCTTGTCGATTCCTCGTGATCTTTCTTTAGATTCTATCTCGATCACACAGTTTGTTCCCAAGATTACTGAACAGGAAGCTAAGGAAGAGATCTGGTCACCTGTTAATTACTTATTCTTCATTTCTACTTCTTTGATCTACTGAAAGAACAAACAGGTTAGGCAAGGTATTGTGTGATCAAAAGATTTGAAAGGTATACTAGGGCAGGAGATGAGTAGAGCATGGGGGTGCCTGGTTAAAGTTAGTGACAAGACAAGGGAGCCTGCTGAAGAGAGCTCTTTCCTGCCCAAAAGCTTCTTACATAACAACAGGTTTAATAGTTTCTGCCAGCCCTAACATACATATGTTTATCAGGAGACCACCTGCTTCTGAAGGAATATAATATGTCCTGTTTCCGGCAGTGTCTGTTAAAAGAAGAAATGAACCTATAGCTTAGCAATCTCCTCTGTAGACATGCTTGCAGACGTTTGTCAGGATGAAAGAAGATACTGTTTGTTCACTCAGGGTCTTTCAATAGAACATTTCTTCTTCGCGCTGAAGGTTATAATTGTCTAGTACAGAATTTTCCAAATCCTGTTCCATAGAACACTAGTTCTATGTGTTCTATGGAAAAATATTAACAATACCTTTCCTTTTAGATGTATTTTTTTCCTTGGAACACCCCAGGACACAGGGCCTCTCATACACTAGGCATTCAGTTTTTTTTCCTTTCACTTTTATTGAGGTATAATTGACATGCTGTCAGTATTCACTGTGTAATTTCAAGATGTACAGCATAATGATTTGACTTACATACATCATGAAATGATTATCACAGTAAGGTTAGTGAACATCTATCATCTCACATAGATACAAAATTAAAGAAATAGGAAAAACATTTTTCTTGTGATGAGAGCTCTTAGGATTTACTATCCTAACAACTTTCATATATAACATACAGCAGTGTTAATTATATTTATTTTGTTGTACATTGCATTTCTAGTACTCATTTATCTTATAACTGGAAGTTTGTACCTTTTGACCACCTTCATCCAATTCCCCCACCTCCACTCTCTGCCTCTGGGGCAGACAAATCTGATCTCTTTTTCTATGAGTTTGCTTGTTTCTTTGCTTTTGAAGTCTAATTGACCTACAGCACTATGTTAGTTATTGGTACAGCACAGTGATTTGATATTTCTATAACATTTCAAAATGATCGCCAAGAGAAGTCTAGTTACAATATACCACCATACAATGACAGTACATAGTTATTGACTATATTCCCCACACTGTACATGGCTATCTATTTCTCTCTGTATATATATCTATCTATGATTATTTTAAGTTGCTGATCTCTAAGTTTGAATGAATTTTAATAACCCTGCATTTCTACTCCCCTACCCCACGTTTACTGTTTTGGACATCATATTTTACATCTTTGTGATTTTGTATCCCTTAACTACATATTATGGATATAGATGATTTTACCACTTTTGTCTTCTAACCTCCCTACTAGCTTTATATGCAGTTGACTTACTACCTTTACTGTATATTTGCCTTTACCAATGAGATTTTTACTTTTGTAATTTTCATGTTTCTAGTTGTGAACTTCTCTTTTTCACTTAGATAAGTTCCTTTAGCATTTGTTGTAAAGCTGATTTGGTGGTGCTGAACTCTTTTAGCTTTTGCTTGTCCATAAAACTTTTGATCTCTCCATCTAATCTGAATGAGAGCCTTGCTGGGTAGAGTATTCTTGGTTGTAGGTTTTTCCTTTCATCACTTTAAATGTCAATATATCATGCCACTCCCTTCTGGCCTGCAGGGTTTCTGCTGAAAATTCAGTTGATAACCTTATGGAAGTTCCCTTTGTACATACTGTGTTACTTTTCCCTTGCTGCTTTTAATATTCTCTCTTTATTGTTAATTTTTGCCATGTTAATTATAATATGTCTTAGTGTGATCCTCTTTGGGTTGATCCTGTTTAGGATTCTCTGTGATTCCTGGACTTAGGTGACTGTTTCCTCTTCCAGGTTAATGAAGTTTTCAGCTGTTATGTCTTCAAATATGTTCTCTGCCCCTTTCTCTCTCTCTTCTCCTTCTGGGACCACTATAATGTGGATATTAGTGTGCTTGATGTTGTCCCAGAGGTGTCTTAAACAGTCCTCTTTTTTTTATCATTCTTTTTTCTGTTCTGCAGTAGTGATTTCCAATATTCTGTCTTCCAGCTCACTGATCTGTTCCTCAGTATCATTTAGTTTACTGTTGATTATTTCTAGTGTATTTTTCATTTCAGTTATTGTATTCTTCATCTTTCCTTGGTTGTTTTTTTTAAATTTTCTAACTCTTTGTTGAAGACTTAACTTCTCACTCTATTCCTCCATACTTCTCTCAAGTTCTTTGAACATCTTTATGATCATTACTTTGAACTCTCTGTTAGGTAGATCCACTTCACTTAGTTCATCTGGGGTTTTATCTTATTCTTTAGTTTTGAACATATTCCTCTGTTGTCTAATTTTTATTTCTATGTATCTGGTAGTTTGGTTACTTTGATGAAGTGGCCTTATGTAGGAGACATCCTGCATGTCCCAGCAGTGAACTCCCCTCTGGTCATCAGAGCTGTATACTCCAGGGGTGCCCCCATGTGAGCTGTGTGGGTCCTTCTCTGTGGTGGGCTGACTATGTGGGTGGTCTGGTAGGTGTGGCTGTCCCCCAGTCCAGTTGGTTGCCAGGCCCTGCCTTGTGAGGAGGCTGCTGGCCACTGGTGGGTGGGGCCGGGTCATGAAGATTCTAGCTGTGGGAAACCAGGGTGTCCCAGGACTAGTGCTGGCCCACTGGTGGGCAGAGCCAGTTTCTGGAGTGGGTGGTTTGTGGGCTGGGGGTCATGGGTCTAATGTCAGCCTGCTGGTGGATTGGGCCAGTTCCTGACATGGCTGGCTGCCAGGTCTGGGGTGTCCCAAAGCTGGTGTTGGTCCACCGGTGGGCAGGGCTGGGGCCCAGGCATTCCTGTGGCTGGTGCCGGCCTGCTGGTCAGTGGGCTGGGTCCTGGTATGGCAAGCTTCAGGACTGCAGTCTTCCTGGGGCTGGTGTTAGCTGCATTTTTTTAAATGTTAGAAAAATTTTAATATATATTTGTTTTAGCATTATTCTGGAATCTAACTCTAAGAAAAATTCACAAGACTATTAAAAAGTCAAGAAGAAAGCACCTGACACAGGCTGTTTGACCACTGTGTTAAAGCAGAGGCAGTATCCACATATTTCTGGTGCTGGAAGACCAACCTTGACCTTCTGCTTGTGCGGCACCTTCCAGTCTTGGACCTTTACCACATGATGGTGACATTTTCAGTGCTGAAGGCATATGAAGTGCTCACAGATTAATGAGTTCCTGTTGGGGTTCTGACAATACATCATAATTTAAAAATAGTTTGGGGATCAAATAAGTGTGAGATATGCAGCTCTAGAGAGCAATTTTACAGTTATCAATGGTCCATGAATAACAAAATCTGCACATTATTTAGAGGAAGAGAAACATGAACAAAAAATGTTCACATCTTATATGATAAGTAGCAATTTTGTATACATATAATAAAGTCATTATTTTCAATTTTGCCACAGTTGTTTTGATAACATTTCCAATTCTTAAGTACTAGTCTACAGAGAATAAGTGGTATTGTTAATTAAAGAATTTTTTGAATTAATAAACTTTGTGTTTTAGTCCAGTTTTAGGGTAAAGCAAAATGAACAGAAAGTACATAGAGGTCCCTTATACCCTCTGCCCCCACAGTCAACATCCTGAACCACAGTGGTACCCTTGTCACAATTGGTGAACCTACACTGGCACCTCATTATCACCCAAAGTTTATAGTATATATTAGATTCACTCTTGGTGGTGTGCATTCTGTGGGTTTTGACAAACATATAATGACATGTATCCACTGTCATACAGAATTGTTTCACTGCCTAAAATTCCTCTGTACTCTACCTGTTCATTCCTCTCTCCCCCCATTTATCCCTCCACAGCCACTAATCCTTTTGCTGTCTCCATCGTTTTGCCTTTTCCAGAATGTTATAAAGTTAGAATCCTACAGAATGTAGTCTTTTCAGATTGATTTCTTTCACTTAATATATGCATTGAGGTTTCCCCTGTGTCTTTTCTTGGCTTGATAACTCATTACTTTTTAGTGCTAAGTAATATTTCATTGTCTAGATGTACCACAGTTTATTTATCCAGTCACTTACTGAAAAATGTTTTGTGTGGTTTTTTTTGGTTTGAATTTTAATGAAGTTTAACTTACCATTTTTTTCTCTCATGGATTGTGCGTTTGGTGTTCTATCTGTAAAAACTCATTGCCATACTCAAGGTCACCTCAATTTTCTTTTATATTATCTTCTAGGAGTTTTAAAGTTGTACATTTTAAATTTATTATCCATTTTGAGTTAATTTTTGTGAAAGATGTAAGGTCTGTGTCTAGATTTTTTTAAATTTATTTTATTATTATTTTTTTTGCATGTGGTTGCCCAGCTGTTCCAGCATACATTTGTTGAAAAGACCATCCTTACTCCTTTGTCAAAGATCAGTTGACTATATTTATGGTAGTCTACTTCTGGGCTTTACATTCTGTTCCATTGATCTGTTTGTCTATTCTTTTGCTAATGATCTTTGTAGCTTTATAGTAAGTCTTCAAGTTGCGTAGTGTCAGTTCTCTGATTCTTCTCCTTCAGTACTGAGTTGGCAATTGTTTGTCTTTTGACTCTCCATATAAACTTTAGAATCAGTTTGTCAATATCCACAAAATAACTTGCTGGAATTTTGACTGGGATTCTGGTGCATCTACAGATCAAGATGGGAAGAACTGACATCTTGACAACATTTGCTTTCTATCCCTGAACATGGAGTATCTCTCCATTTATTTAGTTCTTCCTGGACATCTTTCTTCTAAGCCTTGTAGTTTGCCTCACATAGATCTTGTATATTTTAGAAATATACCTCAGTATTTTTTTGAGTGCTAATATAAATAGCAATGTGTTTTTAATTTCAAATTCCACCTGTTCATTAGAGGTAGATAGAAAAGTGATTGACTTTTGTATATTTGCTTTGTATCTTGCCACCTTGCTATAATTGCTTATTAGTTCCATGATTTTGTTGTTGTCATTGATTCTTTCAGATGTTGTACATGGGTGGTTATACCATCTGCATTTTTAAAAAAAGGGTTTTATTTCTTCCTTCCCAATCTATGTACTTTTAATTTCCTTTTCTTGTCCTACTATATTAGCTAGGACTTTCAGTATGATGTTGAAAAGCAGTGGTGAGAGAGGACATCCCTTCTATGTTCCTGACCTTAGTGAGGAAGCTTTGGGTTTCTCACCATAAGTATAATGTTAGCTGGTTTTTGCAGATTTTTTTTGTAGATATTCTTTATCAAGTTGAGGAGGTTCCTCCCTATTCCTAATTTGCTGTGACTTTTTATCATGGGTGGGTGTTGGATTTTGTCAAATGTTTTTTTCTGCATCTATTAATATGATGATGTAATTTTTCTTCTTTAGCCTGTTGACGTTACATGTTACATTAACTGATTTTTGAATGTTGAACCAGCCTTGCATGCCTGGAATAAATCTCACTTTCTTGTGGTGTATCATTTTTTTAATACATTGTTGGATTTGATTTTCTACTATTTTGTTGAAGTTTTTACATCTATGTTCATGAGAGAGATTTGTCTGTAGTTTACTTGCAATGTCTTTGTCTGCTTTTGGTATTAGGGTAATGCTGGTTTTACGAAATGAGTTAAGAAGTATTCCCTCTGCTTCTATCTTCTGGAAGAGATTGTAGAAAATTAATATAATTTCTTCCTGAAATGTTTGGTAGAATTCAGCAGTAGCATTCAACCCTTCTTGGCCTGGTGCTTTTTGTTTCAGAAGATTATTAATTATTGATCCAATTTCTTTAATAGGTATATTCAGGTTGTCTGTTTCTTCTTGTGTGTTTTAGCAGATTGTGTCATTCAAGGAACTGGTCCATTTCATCTAGGTTGTAAAATTTGTGGGCATAGAGTTGGTCATAGCATCTCTTTGTTATCTTTTTAAAGCCCAGGATATCTGTAGTGCTGTTCACTCTTTCACGTCTGATATAAATGATTTCTGTCTTCTTTTTTCTCAGTCTGGCTATAGGCTTATCAATTTTATTGCTCTTTCCAAAGAACTAGCTTTTTTGTTGTTCATTTTATGTAATGATTTCTTTGTTTTCAATTTCATTGATTTCTGCACTATTGTTTTGTTTTGTTTTTTTGCTTAATTTGGATTTAACTTCTTCTTTTTCTAGTTTCCTAAGGTGGAACCTTGGATTATTGATTTTAGATCTTTCTTTTTTCCTATTGCATGTATTCAATGCTATAAATTTCCCTCTGAAGGAAGTGCTTCACTTCATTTAACACATTTGGTAAGTTGATTTTTGCTTTCATTTTGTTCAAGATATTTTTAAATTTCTCTTGATATTTCTTCTTTGAACCATGTGTTATTTTTAAGTATGTTTTTTATTTTATTTTATTTATTTATTTATTTTGCGTTACGCGGGCCTCTCACTGCTGTGGCCTCTCCCATTGTGGAGCACAGGCTCCGGACACGCAGGCTCAGCGGCCATGGCTCATGGGCCCAGCCGCTCCGTGGCATGTGGGATCCTCCTGGACTGGGGCATGAACCCGCGTCCCCTGCATTGACAGGCGGACTCTCAACCACTGAGACACCAGGGAAGCCCTTAAGTATGTTTTTTAATCTCTAAGTATTTGGGAATTCTCCAGCTATCTTTCTGTTATTGATTTCTAGCTTAATTTACTGTGGTCTGAAATGTTGTAGAATTTCACTCTTTTAAGTGTGTAAGATGTGATTTATGGCCCAGAATGTGGTCTATCTTGATAAATATTCTATGTGAGCTTGAGAAGAATGTATTCTGCTGTTGAATGAAGTCGTCTATAGATGTCTATACTATCTGATTGCTTGATAGTTCTGTTAACTATGTTATTTCTGATTTTATGCCTTCTGAATCCATCCATTTCTGAGAGAGGAGTGTTAAAAGTCTCCAGCTGTAACAGTGGATTCATCTATCTCCTTGCAGTTTTGCCTCATGTATTTTGATGCTTTGTTGTTAAGTGCATATACACAAAGGATTGTTACGTTTTCTTGAAGTATTCACTCTTTATCATTATGTAATGCTCTCTTTATCCTTGATGACTTTCCCTGTTATGAAGTCTGCTCTGCCTGAAATTCATATGGATACTCTCACTTTCTTTTGATCACTGTTTGCATGGTGTATCTTTCTCTATCTCTTTCCTTTTAATTTATATGTCTTTATACTTAAATTTGGTTTCTTGTAGACAACATATTGTTGAGTTTTATTTTTTTATTCACTCTGATAATTTCTGCCTTTTAATTGTTGTATTTAGATCATTGACTTTTAAAGTGATTATTGATACCCTTGGATTAATGTCTACCATATTTGTTACTGTTTTCTATTCATTGTTCTTGTTCTCGTAAAGATTTTTTAAGTTGCCAAAATAGCACTTTTAATATAAAGTTATACTTTTTGAAATGTTGTTGAAGGCATTATGTTATAAGCTAGTTTGGAATATAGCTTCATAGTTGAATTTTAGATACCATGGAAATACTTAGAATTAATTTTTCTAAATTTTCCAAAGTCAGTCTTTGTTTTCAAGAAGAAAAACTAGACTGATAAGCATGTAATTTCCCGCAATAAATTTGAAAGAAATCACAGGTCGAGGAATTGCAGATAAGGATATTTTCTCTGAAATGGGTATAAATTTCCACTCTAAATATTTCAACTGATTTATTTGTTTTTAACAGGAGGCTTGGTTATGTACATCTAAATACAGTAAAATTTATGATAATTTTCAGAAATTTTATTTCTGTTAAAATGTATTTAAACATTCATGTACTTGGAAGTCATTAGTCTTCAGAATGACAAATGATACACTTTGCTCCACCTCTGTTATGTCATAGTAGAATACATTTTGGTAAAAATTCAGTTTTTTATTTTAATCTGGAATGTGCTTGGTAGGTTCATTTAAAGTTTTGTATAAAAGTTGTAGTTGGATAAGATGGAGAAATCAGTGGCTCCCCTAACTTCTCCTTTTTCAACTATTTACCTGCTCTATTAGTATGATTATGTTGCTTTTGTATTGGTAAGAGGCTGCATTTGAGAGTAGAGTGATCTTTCCTCTCTAAACCTGAAGAGATGACATATACCTTTCCTGAAATAGTTATTTGATTTGCTTAATTGTATTTTATTTTCTTAACATTTCCCCCCAAATCCCATTTATGTAAACAAAGTGTTTATTAGATTGAGTGGCAAGGTCACCAATAATTTTTTAAAAACAAGTTTGACAAAAGATAAAGTTTGTTACATTTTTTACACACACTGCAAGTGTGAATTAATACTCAACTTGCTATCACTAATGGCACTGACCTCATGTGATTATTCAGTTTTCCTATTTCTTATATTTTAGAAATATAAGCTGAGTTTTGAATTAACTTTTATCTGTGTCTTGAGAATTTTATAAATGGAACAAAGAACATATTGTCATTATCGTTGAAGTCTTAAATAGTTAATTATATTTAAAGAGTAAAGATACTTTTGTCTTATTTTTTAAGAGAAAAAAGTAAGAGCGCAAAGGATTAAGAGACCGTTTCCTGATATTTTACATTCTGCTGTGCATAGTCTTTGAACAACAAAATATCAAGAATAGATATGAGTCCTAAAAGAGCACTCCTAAGCTGCTGCTTCAAATTGCTTCAAATATGATGCTCTCGGGGGCTCCCAAATGCCTGGTCACTTTTCACGGTGGCATTTATGGTAGAAAATCTCACAGAATGTCTGACTGTGCTGTTCCATCCCCAGTGGCTCTTCAAATGCCAAATGACATTGCTGGCCAGAATGATTCTCAGTATTTGTTTTCCCAAAGCGTGTACTATAAAGCTGTTTTTCACACTCTGGAGTTCAATAAGGACAAGTAGCCACGGCATCTGCCCCCAAGGACCTTCCGTGTATCAAGGGAGAGAGACGGACAACCAACCAAATACAGTCAAGTAAATACCCTGCTCTTAGTGGGAACACAGGGGAGGAAGCTAGTAGTTCTTCTGAAAGAATTAGAAAACCTTTTACAGATGAGGTCCTGGACCACGGAATTCATTCCACAGAAAATATATCAGAAAGAAATGGGAAAAAATGAAGAAAGCCAACTCACAAAAATCTGCAAGCTTGCAAGATGGTATAATTGATTATTAGAAATAAATCAAGAAAGATGCTTGGCACTGGAAGAAAGGGAGCTACAATTCAGGATGTTCAGGTAGAAGGACTCATTTCTTCTCTCCCTTTCTAATGAGTACAAAAATCATCAAAGAATATAAAAATGCTTGCACTCTAGCAGCCATTTGAGTATTTCTTAAGTGTAAGCATGGTGATATTCCCTTTGCGCGAGACATCCCAGTTGGTTCTGTCAACAGCTCTTACAGTTAGGCATTATTATTTCCATTTTATAGTTGGAAAACAATTAAGATTAGTAAAGTTGGATAAACTTTCTGAGGTCACCTGGTTAGTATCCTGAGGTCACCTGGTTAGTATGTGCTATGACAGGGATCCATGCTGTCTGATTCCAAAGTTCATCCATGCTCTTAGCCACTGCAGCATGCTGTCTCCCTTGAACAAGAGATGTGCTGGAAAGAATATCAAGACACCTGGACCTACCTGGTTCCTGACTTCCAGAAGGAAGCACACAGGGAGGGGCTGAGCATGGAAGCTCCACCTCTCTCTGCAGAGACCTGGTTCCAGAGTGCTTACTTTGCTGCTGTTTTTTTAATTGATGGAGACCACCAGATACCTCTTTTCCCTCAGTGAAAACTAAGATGCTAGCAATCCCTGAAATTCAGTTTCATAATCCAGGAGCATCTCACTCCTTTAGCTTAGAGCTATAGGATAGTCTTTTTTTTGTTTTTTAAATGTTGACTTTATTTATTTATTTATGTATATATTGGCTGCATTTGGTCTTAGTTGTGGCATGCGGGCTTCTCTCTAGTTGTGGCGCGTGGGCTCTGGGGTGCGTGGGCTCCAGGGCGCGTGGGCTCCGTAGTTTGCTGTACGTGGCTCGGTAGTTGTGGTGCCCGGGCTTAGTCCCCCCACCGCATGTGCGATCCTAGTTCCCCAACCAGGGATCGAACCAGCGTCCCCTGCATTGAAAGGTGGACTCGTTACCCCTGGACCACCAGGGAAGTCGCTAGGATTGTCTTCCGACTTCCCATTTTCTTGGCATGTGACTACAAAATCCTAACCTACACACATAGAAACCAACACTCCTGGTCTCTACCCTTAAGATCCCACTGATTAAGTTATTTTCTTGTTTTTAATTTTTGGAGTCTCTATCAAACTAAGATTTCTCCACTGTTAATAACTGCGAATTGCCCTGCTGGGGAAATGTGAGATGGGGAATGGAGGTCAGAAACTGTCGATTCTGGCTGAGTATTCCTGCTGGATAACAAAGAGAACATGTGCCGGCAGCCAGGGCGTTTCTATCTCAATATGCATGTCTGTGGTCCACAGGCTGCAGGAAAAAGTGTCTGGCTGACTCCCTGGTGGTCAGTGCAGATTTTTTGTCATGGAAGGCCACGTGGGCATCGGTCAAATGCCTGACTCCTGGGATTGACCAAAGCTACTCTTTCATAGGTAAATCCTGTTCCTCCCTAAAACTATTACTCAGAAATACACCAGCCAGTCACATTTCTCATGAGGCTTTTTATTTTACAGAGTAGGTCCTAGTTCCATGTTGGAAGGAAAGTGAAATCCATCCTTAATTCATCTATTTCATACCCAGCTGAATATCATGAGTGGTATCTGGAAACTGCTTGACTTTTTATTCCTGTCAATTGTCTATAAAAAAGATTAGTATGAAAAAAGGCAATAGGCTCCAATTCTTGATTCACATTTTCCTATGCAAGTTAGACTATAAACCATCTTATCTAAAGTTTTCAGTTTAGAGATATGCTTGAAGTGAGAGATGAAAAATTATAATTCCTGAAGATCTCTGTGTTCATGGGCAAGTTTCCCCAAGTCTTATGTGGAGCACAGAGAAAATAATGTTTTTTATGTTACATCCATGAAGCAAAAAGGGAGACTCTATGGAATTCTTTTGGGTCCAGTATTCACAGTATGCATATTAACTGAGAGCAAAGGGAAATTATAACAGAAATTGATTTAAAGGTGTAATATTGGGGATATTATTTTAAGTTGACAAAGTTAATATGTTCAGCAGTGCAATGACAACACATGCAAACCTCCTAATTGGATTTTTGACTTTATAGCACTTGCACTTTATTACAAATGAAATGGAGCATTGCCCAAATAATTATCACTTAACTTGGAGCAAGCACCTCTGGGTTCGTAACTCATATAAATTTGGACTTTGACTATTGAACCAGGGGCTCAATGTATGTACCTTTAAGTTATTACTCTATCGTAACTCTTGTAAAATAAAGGATGGGATGCTTCTGTTCTCATGTATTAGAGATAAAAATTTAAAATGGGCACTATAGTAATAGGCATTATAAATTATAAAAAAATTTCATTAAAGAAAATAGCTTAACTGTTATCGCTAGTATTGCCAGTATCATAACTATTCAGAATAATGCTATACAATTTTAAAATAACCAGTAATAAAGTGATTTCTTCAGAGTATTATTACCTTACAGGGTAAAATGAATGAACATTACTTTATCAAACACTGAGACATAGAACTAACAATTTGTCTTTATCGAGGCAGCGTGTTTTAACAAAAGTGATCTCAGAAATGAGAAAAAACAGAAAAATACATCAACTTTATATAATTAAGTAACTGGGAGACAAATTATATTTCTTTACTTAAATATCGGAAGTGAAAAAAAAAGGATGAAAACCTGAGTATACTTGTTCTAGCCAGCAGTACAAAGAGTCAGGATAAAGAAATGTGAGAAATAGCAAATCACCATGAGTCTGAACAATTTCTCCTTTGGCTTGAGTCCTGGTACCTGGAAATAGGCAAACACCCGACAGAAAACACTTCTCTTGATTTCTGTTCCCTTAACATTCTAGTAAAATGCTATTCTTGGTAAGCTTTCCTCGCTATCAGAACAATGCCCTCAGATCTAAAGAGGTGTGCTTGGAAGGCATGATGGGTTTACCTCCCCCTCGGAGCTGCGGACTGAGTGCCCACCCAGCCCCTGCACGAGGCATACAACAGGCCCTGTGTGACATGAGAGACCCCAGGCCCCTGGGCTGTAACCCCCCCACGGTCCAGCATCCTGGATCTGCAGTGAAGCATGCGGAGACGTTTGGAACGCGCAGCTGGACGCAGGGAACTGAGGTCCAGGACACAGACCGTCTGGAGACAGGAAGGGTGAGTTTGTTTTTCTTGCGGGGCGGGGGGGGGGGGGGGGGGATAGCTGATAATGGCGGGGGGGGGGTTGGCGAGCTAGCTCTGCAGAGTGCAAAGCCGCCGAATGAGAAAGGTAGAGGGTCAAGACGGGACCCTGGGAAACACCAAGGGGACAGGGGTGAGCCGCAGAAGGAAATCCACTGACACTGCAGGACAGTTAGAGAGCATGCTTTATAAAACGGGGAAGAGGTGTAGTTTCAAGCACGATGCTCCAATCACAGTGGCAAATGATGCAGGAAGATGAGCTCTAAAAGGACTGTGGATGGGCTTCCCTGGTGGCGCAGTGGTTGAGAGCCCGCCTGCCGATACAGGGGACACGGGTTCGTGCCCCGGTCTGGGAAGATCCCACATGTCGTGGAGCGGCTGGGCCCGTGAGCCATGGCCGCTGAGCCTGCGCGTCCGGAGCCTGTGCTCCGCAACGGGAGAGGCCACAACAGTGAGAGGCCCGCGTACCGCAAAAAAAAAAAAAAAAGGACTGTGGATGTGTCAGGTAGGAGTTGACAAGTGACCTTAGCAGGTGCAGTCTGGGTGGACCGCGAGTGTGGAGGCCGGATTCCCACTCTCTGAGGTGAGTTAGAGCGGGGACGTGGTGAAAAGCCAGCTTTGTCTCTGCTGGCATCGATGTCTGCTGTTATTTCCACCGCAGAAATGGCGGGAGGAGAAACAGAATAGCTCAGTGACACAGTTCTCAGCATTGCAGTCACCGTCAGAAGGGTTTATTTAAAATGTTTTAATAGTAATTAAGGCCAAACCAGTTAAATCTGAATCTCTGGGGATGGGACCTAGATATTGATAGTTTAAATAGCACTCCAGGTGATTTTGATGTTCAGCTAAAATTGACAACCAGTGGATTCATTAATAAGAATATGGGTTCTAGAATCAGCGTTAGTTTAAATGTCAGCCTCAGTAAGTGTGGGAACTTCAGTTTCCTTAGAGAAGTGGAAATAGCAATAGTATCCTCCTCATTGGAGTATAAGAAGGGTGCAGTGACATGCGGTACTATTACCGGCTGTTGTTGTATCATTAACACACACAGCTGACCTCGCTGGTTCCTCTGGCCCTCTGGGACAGCTCTCTCTCTCTCCACGGTATTTACATCATCTCGTGTAGCGCAGCCAGGCTGCTGAGTACTTGAGTACAAGAACAGCTGCGGAGGGTGGCACGGCATCTTCTTCCCGACTCTGAAGTCCTTGCTGCTGTGGCTGGAACCGGCCAGGGAGCTGGATGTTGGGTGTCCTTCTGGGGGCCGGGCCAGGACCTGGACTACTTCTGTGACCTCCTGTAGAGCCCAGTCCAGAGCAGATGTGTGCTTGTCTAAGCGATGGAGTGACTGACCAATGCCCAAAATATAAGCTCTTCTCTTTATGCGAGAGACAGAGAGAGAGAGAGAGAAAGTACAGCCCCTGGCAACCACATAATAACCAAGACACGAGGAGAGGCAGGCTCTCCCATTCTTTGCACATCATCTACTCAGCAACCCTGCTCCTGCTTAAGCCTGGTCATTGGCTGTTGCCCCAGCGTTAGCTGGGTCAAAGGCTTTTTGCTTGTTCTTGCTGGAGTTTTACATATGCATCTTGGGCCTTTTGTCTCCAGCGCCAATCATAGAAATTTATGATTCCCTCAGAGAACTTGATAGGATCTCAAGCCACTGTTCATTTTCTACCCTGCATTAAAGTCACCTGTGGTCACACCGTATGTGCTGGGAGACCATAAATACTATATTCTTTGCCATGGCAGCGGGTGGATAGGCATTTGGAAACGTTCGCCGGATGATGGTACCTGCACAGCCCCTGGTTTCTTTCCTGGCTTCCTACTCTTGGGTCTTACCTTGGCTGCCATTGTCAAAGCAAAACTTGTCCTGGAGCAAGTGAAACAGGTAAGGAAGATTTCATTCAAGGCTATTTCAGTGTGACGGAGACTCAGTCTGAACTAATTTCTGCTGAAACAAAAGGCAGGAGGTTTTTTTCTTTTTTTAAAAAAAATTTTATTTAGACTGAGATATTTGGTACTCATTTTCTCTTTTTTTTGTTGAAATAGTTGATTTACAATGTTGTATTAGTTTCTGGTGTACAGCAAAGTCATTCAGTTATACATATATATGTATATATATATATATATATATCCGTATCCACTGTTTCTCCGATTCTTTTCCTTTATAGATTATTACAAATTATTGAGTATAGTTCTCTCTGCTATACAGTAGGTCCTTGTTGGTTATCTATTTTATATAAAGTAGTGTGTATATGTTAATCCCAAACTCCTAACTTATCCCCCCGCCCCTTATCCCCTGGTAACATTAAGGTTTTTTTCTACATCTGTGACTCTACTTCTGTTTTGTAAATAAGTTCATTCGTATTATTTTTTTTTTTTTAGATTCCACATATAAGTGATATCATAGGAGTGTTTTTTAAGTGCCAGGTGAGCTGGTAGAAAAGCACTGGAAGATGTTAGGGGGGAGATTGAGTACCGGGGTGTGTGTAACATTGAGTTATTCCTGAGTTTGCAAGTGTTCGTCTCTGTGACTATGGCATCTGCATTTGCTAATTGGTGCCCCTCAAGTCAGGCTCCTATTTTCCCACAGAGACTGGGAAATCAGTCAGGGCTCTTTCCTAATGAGTACATTTCAAAGGGGTGACTCCCAGGTCCTTTACTACCTACATTCTGAGGTAGTAAACCTGGGGAGAGGTTGGGAGGAGATTTACATCTCAAAGGGGCAGAGAAAGAATTTAGGACTACAAGTTTTCTAAAATAAATGCTCTCAGAAAAGGAGGTCAAGGCCTAGAGTCAGGAAGATGCCTGCTCTAAAGTTCCAAGCTGAGGGGAACATGAAGGCTGTCTTGGTCACCGTGTTTGAAGTTTCTTTGGTTTAATCTTTTTCTTAACATAAGTTCCTCTAGACTCTCTTGATTCGGGCTTTAGTTCTGCCTTTATGCTATGGTTTAAGTCAAATTTTTATCGTACTAATACATTTTTTTAAATCTTTGAAAAATTGTATTAATTGGGAAAATACATAAATTTAAAATCACATACATACACAGTCTTTAGATTTGGAAGCAACCTTAAAATTAATCTTGTAACAGGTTGACTCCATGTTGCATCTGTTTCTTTGACTTTAGCCTTCGCTTTTTGTTGCTTTTGTTATTATAATCACACCTAATGCCCTGCCTCAGGGAACCCTGCCCGTCTGTGAATGACTGCAAGAAAGAAGAAACTAACACATCCCCTCCCCCAAATAATTCCAGGTGATTATTTGCAAGACTGAAGGCCCTTTTACTTTACTTCCTCATCTCCTCCCCCCTCTCTGTGGGATGGCGGGAGGAGATAAAAGAAACTAACATCCAAACCCCCGATAAGATTGTGTATCGGAGACACTAGTCTGCCATCTTCTCAGTCTGCTGGCTTTCCGAATAAAGTCGTATTCCTTGCGTCAACACCTCGTCTGCGATTCATTGGCCTGTCGTGTGGTGAGCGGAGCGACATAATCCCATGACATGACATATGTCCCATGACATAATCCCATGTCAGATATTTGAGTCTCCTTGATAGCATTCTGCCCCAGTTTAATTATCTCTAGGGAAGATAAGTATCAGATAATTCTTCCTTTCTCTGGCCACGTCCTCACCCTCAAAGATAAAAATGTGCAAATGTAACTCTCACTCTCAAGAGGGTCCCTGTAGTAAATATACACATGGTTGAACTTTGGCCTTCCCTTCCCGTGTCTTCTCATCTTTGGTTTGGATAGCCATTGTTCTGTTTACCAGGTTGGTTCAAGGCAGCTCATTACCCTGGTTGTTTTTTTCAACATTAAGATGCAGCACTCAACAATGAATGCAAAATTTCCGAATGACCCATTCAGAGTAGGAAATGATCACCCCATTTCCTTTGGACACTTTAATTCCATTAATGGAGACAGAGATCAGAATCATTTTTGGTAACTTTCCACATGTACTTTCTTACTATATGTTTAAAACGTAAGTGTTGGTCTTTACGTAGACTCTTATTGAATATACTGTGTTGGATTTGGTCCACCATTGGAATACTGGTTGTATCCTACATTTCCTTAGCTAGTTTTTCCATTTTCATTTAATCTGCTACACTGATGAAGTTTACTTCTGATTCTCCGGCAGAGTCTGAGACTAGCCATTGCCCAGCACTTAACAGTGAGCCTGCGCTCAGAGGACTTGGTCATTCAAGGAGGTAAACATTCGCCTCCTCCTTCCGGATCTTGCTTCCTAAGACACCTAATGTGCTCTTCAGCAAGTCTTTATTACTTTCTGATTGTTCTCATAAACTTAGTTTTTAAAAGGCAAAAGATTTAAAAAACAATTATAGTAGATTCTTTATTTCAGTTTGTTCTTCAACTCCTTCGTGGCATTTCTGGGCATTTATTCCAACCAAAACACATAGCAGGAATAGTATTTAAGAAAACCCATGTGACCTATCTGAAAAGCTTATAGTTTCTCTGGGGAAAAAATTGCTAGAATTATTCCTGGAAAAAACCAAAACTGTCATTTTTACACTCACGAACAACCGGGAGACAGAAGGGCCGGGTGTCCCTTGCTTGGTGTCTTTGTCAGAGTGATGTCTTCTCTGATTTCAACTCAGTTAGGAAAACATTTCAAGGCATGAGCCTTCTTTAATCCCTCACATAATTAGTGTTCAAACATGAATTTTCATAACTGGGGTGTTTCTGAATTGGCATTCTATGGATTTATGAGGCAGCAAAACAAAATTTCTGGATGATCTTTAAAATTTTTATTATGTCTCGTTCTCTGCATATGAAGACCTGTAGCATATAAAGTATGATGCTAGTAGTACAAGGGACACTCACCGCTCAGTTTAAGAACAAAAACATTACCAAGGTCACTGTGGTTTTCCTTAGTGACCTTCCACTGCCTTCCTTTTTGGGAGGCAATTTTCATCCCGAATTTTATGTTTAGCATAAAATTCCTTTAAAGAATATTATTTATTTCCTTTAAAGAATATTATTTATTTCCTTTAAAGAATAGTAAATATTTTCTTTAAAGAATATTATCACCACGTGTGTAAGTATCCCTAAATAATAGATTAATTATGCTTGTTTGTATATTTTCATTTTCAAAAAATGAGGTAAACATCAGAAAAGCTTAGATACCCACGGTGGCCAAAACGGAGATTTCCATGGCAAATTCCTTTAAGCAAGTGAGCCGACTGCACCCTGGACGGTCTGCTTCTGTTTGGATCCACCATCCGTTAAGAAGATGCTTCTGAAAACTACATATGGACCATGTATCCTATACTCCCCATTTGCCAAAGTACTTCTTTACTTTTGCTGTTTGAAAAGCGACATGCAGTATATGCAATAATTTTGCTGGTGTTAATAGCATATTAGAAAATAAAAACATATTAAATTCAAATTTTGACATAACAATGACTTTGACCATTCTACCTGAAGGAATAGTCAAGTGCTTTCACAAGTGAAATAATTATGCTGTTTAAGTTATAACATGATTAAGTTGACTGTAAGTATAAGTGCTAAATTTCAGGTACCGAGACTGTGGTTAGTTGAGGGTCTCCCATCTGGATCTTGTAAAGCCCTGTGGTCCTTTTTGCAGGTCTTTATTCTCCTTGATCACCTATTGGCTGCTTACGTATTTATTGGTTCACCTCCCTCCCACTTGAATTTTGCCCTCTCTCAACATCTGTCTTTCCTTAACCCACACTTGGTTGGCATCTGTCTTCACATCATGTCATGTCTGTTTCTACAAGTCTCTCACTCTTGCTTTGTCCAGGATGCAGAATGAATTTAAATTCTGGGTGATTGGAGTGCAGATTGAAACCTTCTGAAGGGACTCTGGCCAGATCTAAAATAAGTTGTTTGATCACAGGGAGAGAGATGTAAAAACTTCAAGGATAGGGTGGCAGATATGAAGATAGACAAGGAGAAAGTGAGATGTGGAGATGGATGGATGGGGGTAAAATTTTAGTACAAGATGAAAAATAGAAAGAAAATTAATTTTAAAGGAAATCTACACTAACTGTTCTGGACAATTAAAACTCAAGTTTAGTTTTCTTATTTTATCATGCGCTGTTTGCTGGGGCTTCCTCATAAATAAGGCCACCAGATAGTTTCAATAGAGCTTGCATCTAGCTTGTAATACAATTAATTGGTGATCCTGTTTGTATTATCCTTCTGCAATCTACACGCTCAAGGCATCCCTTTAAGTAGACAATAAATTCTTTTTGACAGGATAAGACTCTGCTACTAGGCACTTAGTCAAAATTAATCTCTTGGATATTAAATAAACATCCAGGAAAGGTGATCCCTGAGGCAGTGAGGAATAAAGCAAAGGGATGGGTGGGAGATCTGTCACTGAAATCTCACTGTTGGCTGCCAGGGCTCCCACCCTCTTACACTGAACTGAATTCTACGTGGTCTTTCAGGCTCAGCTTTGAGTCCTTTTTTTAATTTTATTTTTTAAAATTTATTCATTTTTATTTTTGATCGGCGTATAGTTGATTTACAATGTTGGGTTAGTTTCTGCTGTACAGCAAAGTGAATCAGTTGTACATATACGTATATCCACTCTTTTTTAGATTCTTTTCCCATATAGGTCATTAGAGAGTATTGAGTAGAATTCCCTGTGCTATACAGTAGGTTCTTACTTAGTTATCTATTTTGTTTACAGTAGTGTGTTTATGTCAATCCAATCTTCCCATTTATCCCTCCCCTGCTTTACCCCCTGGTAACCATATGGTTTTTTTCTACATCTGTGACTCTGTTCCTGCTTTGCAGATAAGTCCATGGACAGATGAATGGATAAAGATGAGGTAGTACATATATACAATGGAATATTACTCAGCCATAGAAAAGAACTAAATAATGCCATTTGCAGCAACATGGATGGACCTAGAGATGATCATATTAAGTGAAGTATGTCAGACAGAGAAGGACAAATACCATATGATATTGCTTATATGTGGAATCTAAAAAAAAGAGTACAGGGGCTTCCCTGGTGGCACAGTGGTTGAGAATCTGCCTGCAGGGGACACGGGTTCGAGCCCCGGTCTGGGAGGATCCCACATGCCATGGAGCAACTGGACCCGTGCACCACAACTACTGAGCCTGCGTGTCTGGAGCCTGTGCTCCGCAACAAGAGAGGCCGCGATAGTGAGAGGCCCGCGCACCGTGATGAAGAGTGGCCCCCTCTTGCCACAACTAGAGAAAGCCCTCGCACAGAAACGAAGACCCAACACAGCAAAAATAAATAAATTAATTAAAAAAAAGAGTACAAATGAAATTGTTTACAAAGCTTTGAGTTCTTTTATGTAGGAAGCACATTAGAGCCAAGAAGTAACACGGAGCTGTGACAGGTCTGATCCCAGGGGGAAGCTCCTGTGTCATTGATTTTGTTGGGAATCTGAGGAGAACTGAGACTCCCAGAAGAACATACAGTTTACAAACTTCTGTGACGAAGAGGCGTTTTCAAGTGTGGCTACCACTGTTCTCTACTCTCTCTAGCCAGGGAAACTCTGGTTCACTGGGATGGAGAGTGGCTGCCCTGCCCCTGTGGTCCTGGAAGATCTCCCGACACAGAGCTGTGAATCTTCTGAATAGGAGGAAAATTGATGGCCAGAGGAAGCCCCCAAAGCTGGTGTTTCTCCGATTTTCATGTGCTTACAACTCCCCTGGGGATCTTGGTAAAATGCAGATTCCAGAGCTACTGATAGATTGAGTCGGGGGGGGGGCGGTGGGAGGGCACCAAGAAGCTGCCTTTCCAGCAAGCTCCCAGGTGCCACTGCTCTGTTATTTTGCGGTCTAGACTTTGAATGGAACAGCCCTAAGAAGTCCCTGTTACACGATTAATTCCATCAGGAAACCAGAACGGCTTCAATGGATATTCACAACCAAAGAACAGTCCTCTGGAAGGCTGCCCACAGGCTGGAGAGGGACCAAGGGCACCTCTGTCCAGCCAGTAAGATCAGCAAAATTGACTCTGGAATTCAGTGTGGTCGATGACGGAGGAGATCACCTCTCCATCCAGGAACCAGCATCCTGAGCAAATAGATGAGCGATGTTTGTGACCCCAAATGGGAAACCCCAAGCACAGAACCTGGGTGATACCAATGGCAATGAATGAGGGCCACCCTGGCTGTGCCAACTGTGGTGAGTGACCCGCTATTCGTCTGGGCATGCAGAGAACCCATCAGGGCAGAGAAGTGACCAAGACCCCGGCCTCTGGTGGGGCAGCCTGGGTGCAGGACCTGCACTGTCATGTCTTAGCTGCGTCCCTTAGGAAGTTCCTTAGCCTTTTGGGCCCTCATTATTTTCTGTATGTAACTAGAGATATTAAAATGCCTTCTTCCCGGGGTTGTTGTGAGACACATAAAAACACTTATCACCGTGCCTGCCATTTAAAAATGTTCAATAAAGATTACTTATTATGCTTCCAGCAAGATAAATTTTGCCTTTGATGATATCTAGCGACTTTATCAGAATAAAGGCTTTCTTATACACCTTATTGTGACAAATGCAAAATATTCACACAGGAGCTGAAGTTTGGTTTTTTTTTTGAGTTCACTTGATCGGAGTATGTAAATTACAGCAAGTCCCCTACAAACGAACGAGTTCTGTTCCCAGAGCGTATTCACAAGTCCAATGTGTTCGTAAGTCCAACAAAGTTAGCGTAGGTACCAAACTAGCACAATCGGCTAGATAGTACTGTATTCTAATAGGTTTATAATGCTTTTCACATAAGTAATACATAAGAAAACAAACAAAAAATAAAGAAAACATTTTTAATCTTACAGTACCTTGAAAGGTACAGTAGTACCATACAACAGCTGGCACACAGGGGCTGGCATCAAGTGAGCAGGCAAGAAGAGTTATTGACTGGAGGAGGGAGAGGAGGTGGGAGATGGTAGAGCTGAAGGATTGTCAGCAACAGGAGACGGAGGGCAAGCTGCACTTTTACTCACGCCTGACGTGGATGGCACAGGCTCTGGTTCCTTGCTGGATTCAATTCTATCTACCCTCTCGAAAAAATGATCCAGTGGTGTCTGGGTAGCAGCTCTTTTTTTCTTGGCGTAGATGACACGGTAGCACTGGATTGCATTCTGAACGGCTGCTGCAACCTTCGTGTACCGTTCTATGTTTGGGTCCTGTGCCTCAGAAACTTTATTCCTTAAATAAAGAAAATCCCCTGCCATTTCCTGCGTTGTGAATCACTTTGGTTCTTCAGTTTCTTCTTCCTCTTGTCTCTCTTTGTCCTTTCTGTGGGCCTCCAATTCGTAATGCTCCTTAGCAGTACCAGCTATATCACCGCTGCTTTTACACTTCTTTCCGGACATCCTGGGCTTGAAGTAAAGATACTGTACTACAGTACTGTACAGTAAAGTACACAAAAGCACAACCATTTGTAGAGGATGCAGGCACGTGACAATGTACACCAGACACATGAACTAACTTACGTGATTGGACACGCCAATGCACGTTTACATCTTTGGAAGTTCGCAACTTGAAGGTTCACACGTAGGGGACTTACTGTGTCTTGTTAAAATTAGTTTGCTGTTTTTGTGACAATAACCAGGCAGCAGCATGAAGCCATCCTAGACCATTTCCTCTAACTTAGCATTCTAACTTAGGGACAGTTTCATTTCACAGATTAGCCAGTTTTAACAAAGTGAAAATATTTGTCACTTCTGATATCCTGACTCCTGGGTATCTTTGTTGGCAGGCCTGCACACGCATCAGCTGGACTCAGAGTCCTCTCGGAATATGTGCTGTGTTTATGCATAATTCATTCTGTTCTTTGCTCTCTGTTGTACACGATCTATTCCTATTGCTATGAGAATAGCGATTCAATGACAATAACCTCTTTACTTTGTTTCAGTCATTTCCACAGTTACTGTGGTGACAGGTTGATTCGGGCTTTGATGCTGATGAAAAGGAAAAGAGAAACTTTTTTAATAAAGTGACTCTTTTCCGCTCAATTTGCTTTGCATCTCTTTGTGCCTCAAATTTAGCAAGTGAAACGTTTGTTCCCAGGGATGATCTGAAATACAGGGTTGGCTGTCACATGCATGATTGATTCTAAACGTACGCCTGAGTCTTTCTTACAAGACTGAACCCTAGGACAGCAAAACACACTGGAAAAAAGGCTTTCCTGTCATTGGCAGGTACACCGTCATGTCTGACTTAACCCTTGGATTGTAAACAAGAAGCGGCTGGCAAGAGATCACAAGCAAAACCAGTCTCTGAGTATCTGTTTTCCACAAGTCTCGCCAGGAAAGGTATCTCTCCGAGCCATTACTCCACGTCACCCTCTCTTGCCCCTTGACTCTTTCAGTCCCCCTCCTCCCAGCCATATTCAGTTTCCTTGTCTCCATTTTTGCACCCGTCTGCCCCTTTCTGGTTTCTGTGGCTGAGCAGTGAGTCATGGAAACTACTCAAGACCCATGTCTCCTGGTTTATCCTCCAGCCGTATCCTGTTATGTGTCTGTCTTTCAGCTGCCCTTGGAACAAGATGCCTTCTTCAGTGCTACTTCTCTTGTTTAAATTTTCTGTCTTTGAATTACCAGCCATCACCCCCATTTTTAAATATTTTCTTTAATTTCATTTTTAAAAAGTAGTACTTTGGCTAAATGACAGTGTCTCTTTCAATTATGACCTGGGTAATGGTATAAGGTGCTAACTTTAATTAGTTCTAATTAGTATTCCAAACCCAACTGGTCCTGTGATCATTCTTCTCTCCCTCCAATAGCAGTGGGATATAGTACAGATTTTCAGAGTATATGTGCACAAGTTTGATTTCCATTTCTCCTAACAATCATGCTATTTTTCTGATTTGGGAGAGTCTAGCTATATCTAATTAGTGAGACTGATTTTCCAATAAGTTAAATTGAACGTCTCTGGAATATTGGCGAAGTGCCTGTTCAAATGTGACATGCATTGGAAAACTGAATCTTGTGGGTCAAATCTGGCCTGACACCTGTTTTGTAAATAGTCTTATTGACACACAGCCATACTCATTTGTTTATGTATTGTCTGTGACTGCTTTCACACTACAGAGACTATGCCCTGTAAAGCCTAAAATATTTGCTGTCTGACACTAGAAGAAAATGTTTGTGCACTCGTGGACTACCCCACACGCCAGGCCTGGAAAATGTCCCTGGTTATGTCTCGAGGCAAAGTTTATCAGAAGTTCAGCCTGATATCTGAAAATCTCTTTTCCCCCAATTTGTGAAAATCACATATTAACTCATAGGAAAGGCCAGATTATTTTCAGAGATACCACAAAGGTATTTTGCATACAAACAGAGTTGCCAGAGAAAAGACACAGGACACTAAGTTAAATTTGAATTTCAGAAGAACTGCAAAGATTTTTTTGATATATGTATGTTCCAAATATTGCATGGGACATACACTAAAAATTTATTTAGTTTTCTGAAATTCAAACTTGACTGGACATCTTGGGCTTTTATTTGCTAAATCTGACAGCCCTCTCTATAAGAGGATGAAAAGAAGGGCAATGAAGAGAATTTGAAGCAACGTCTGCTTCACCGTGAGAAGTTTCTAGTTTATTAGCACCTTCTGATGTGTTGTCTGGTCACATTCCAGAGTTCTCCAGTTTATATTCATGCTTTGAATCAATAATGAGAGACTTCATTCTTTTTTTTTTTTTTGCGGTACGTAGGCCTCTCACTGTTGTGGCCTCTCCTGTTGTGGAGCACAGGCTCCAGACGCACAGGCTCAGCGGCCATGGCTTACGGGCCCAGCTGCTCCGCGGCATGTGGGATCTTCCCGGACCGGGGCACGAACCCATGTCCCCTGCATCAGCAGGTGGACTCTCAACCACTGCGCCACCAGGGAAGCCCTGAGACTTCAGTCTTTACACCCAGGTGTTTGGCACACGGGTGGTCTGCTTTCCAACCCCGGAATCCATGCTGTTTCTTGGCAGTTTGAAAATTTCAGTTGCCCATCAGATTTCAGGAGGGAGAGCACTTTTCAATACAAGATGAAGGGGAATTACGCAGTAGGACTTCCTAGGTTTGATTTAATCACAGGAGGAGAGCAAAAAATAGAAAGTTTTACAAAACAAGTGGTTGGGAGAATTGGCAAGAGTCCAATTGTTCTAATATTGCTCTATCTGTAAGGAACAGTGTTAGGGATTTAACTGTAGTTTGGAAACATTGAGCAATGCAGAATATTAACTGAGAGAAAGCAAGGTGAGTTAAACAGAAAGATAATATATTAATATTTCTATATTAGAGTCAAGCTTCTGCTTAGCTGTGCCTTAGACCACTTAATGGACTTCTGGGAAGGCTTTCTCTAGTCACGGCGAGCAGGGGCTACACTTCATTGTGGGTGCGCGGGCTTCTCATTGCGGTGGCTTCTCATGTTGCGGAGCACGGGCTCTAGGCATGCAGGCTTCAGTAGTTGTGGCATGTGGCTTAGTAGTTGTGGTGCAGGGGCTTAGTTGCTCTGTGGCATGTGGGATCTCCCCGGACCAGGGCTCGAACCCGTGTCCCCTGCATTGGCAGGCAGATTCTTAACCACTGCACCACCAGGGGACTGCTTTGCTGAGCGATTATAAGTCAATAACCACAGGATTCTGGTTCTCTATTTCTCATCTGAAGAAGCTACGTTAGAAGATTTTGAAGCTTCTTACCAGGTCTAAACCTTGACTTCTGTTACATGCCTATGCACGTTAGATTAGATTGTGATGTCTACAGTATGTCCAAAATATCAAAATTATCAAATGTAAATGTGAACTCGAGCCCCAAATTTGGGAAACATGACAGCATTGGAAGCTAACCTCTATAGACGAGACTGATTCCCATCAAATTAGAAGAGGCCTGTTTAAATTAGATGGAGCAATGGTTTAATATCTTAGGTTTGTCTACTTCTAGCACATGTAATTTTTGTATGTCTGAAATTCTGTTCCTCTCTTTCTTCATAAATATTTTAGTTTCCTGGTGGTTCGTAAAAGTTTCAGAGAAAATTTTAATTGACAGTAACTTCCATTATATGGTGCCCGGTTTGAAAGTAGGTACCATAGAAAGGAAATCTGTCTTCTGTGGGGTTTGTGATATAGTAATCCATCAGTTCGATAGAAAAAAATACACATGAGGTTATGGTAAAAGTTTCAGGGGAAATAACTGACTCGATATGCTTACTCAGAAATAGTTATTTGGGATAATACAACTAGAATTGGGGAGATGCTGATGTGTGTTCTCCATGTTAAGTATTTAAAAAAATACAGATCTAAGAGAGCAAAAAGAGTATGTAGGTATGCTAAGATTAACTTATATGTCTGCTAAAACACCATTTCTAAAACTTGATTTTAAATTTAAAACATTATAGATGAGGCTAAAATTGCCTCTGCCCACCACCCTGATTCTTCTCCCATCACCCCCACCCCTTTTGAGGTAAGTACCACTGTTGTTTTTGTGTGGGTCGTTTCAGGGGATTTTCGATGCATTTCCTCACAGAGATTTGACTTTGCTGTTTTCTGTATGTGTTAATAAGCCCAGCCTGCTGTTTGTCAGTGTTGGATGGGAAAACAATGCTGCTGCTGAAAGACCTTTTGCACTGGGCTTGATTATCAGATTGAAGATGGCTACACTGTGGGCTCACATCAGGGCAAGGAGTGTGTGTGTGTGTGTGTGTGCACGTGCATATGCTGTCATGTGTACACACACGCACATATAAATTTGGTTCACCAGCCACTCTGCACCTCGGTTTCCTTATCTGCAACCCAGAATGTGATGATCCAGAACATCACTAAGGTTCATTCAGCTCTTGGTTTCTCTGGTCTCTTATTCCGAGTGCTAACATAGCTGAAAAGATGGCTATGTGACAGGACTTCTGTTCTTTCCCCATGGTGTTTAGTTATAGTTTCTGTTTATGGCATCTAATATTGTTTGCAAAAGCTGGATACATACTCATTTGCTCTAAGTAGATCCAACTCATTTCTGTTCCCACAGACCAGGAAGAAAGGTCCAGTGATATTGGTCATCCTTTAACAGCATCTCATGGTCATTTCTTATGAGTTTTGTCCAACTCATTTGGAGTTAATCCCACTAAATTTACCCTCTCATAGTTGTTCCAGGTATCACTCTAATCCCTCATCACACCAAACCTAGTGAGCAATGCTGACAACTCACATGCGATATCCTGCAACCCCTTGTTTCAGAGCCAAAAGTTAAGCTCAGCTTCTGTGAGTCTTTCTAAGGTAGCTCACTTTCTCTTTCTTTCTCAAAACTGAAATTAGAAATTCGAAAAGATATACGCACTGCTATGCTCACAGAATCACTACATACAATGGCCAAGACATGGAAACAACCTAAAAGTCCATCAACAGATGAACAGATAAAGAAGATGTGGTATACATACAATGGAATACCACTCAGCCATAAAAAAAGAGTGAAATAATGCCATTTGCAACAACATGGATGGACCTAGAGCTTATTATATTAAGTGAAGTAAGTCTGCCAAAGACAAATATAATATGATATCACATACGTGGAATCTAAAAAAATTATGAAAATGAACTTATTAACAAAACAAAAACAGATGCACAGACAGAGGACAGATTTGTGGTAACCAAAGGGAAAGGTGGGGGGAGGGATAGAATAGGAGTTTGGGATTAAAATATACACACTACTATACATAAAACAGATAAACAACAAGGACCCACTGTATAGCACAGGGAACTATACTCAGTATCTTGTAATAATGTATAAGGGAAAAGAATCTGGAAAAGAATATATAGATATAGATCTAGATATATATGCATCTGAATCACTTTGCTGTACACATGTAACTAACACAACATTGGAAACAACTATACTTAAATTTAAAAAATTGGGAAGAAATCCCTGCTACCTGTACTAAAACATCAAAAAATAGATTTTTTTTCTTTACAGTACCAGATCTGGTTTATTATTATTATTATTATTATTATTATTGGGTTATAGTTGCTTTCTAATGTTGTGTTAGTTTCTGCTGTACGCCAAAGTGATCATCTATATGTATACATATATCCCCTCCTTCTTGAACCTCTTAACCCCCATCCCATGCATCTAGTCATCACAAAGCACCAAACCGAGCTCCCTGCACTATACAGCAGGTTCCCACTAGCGATCTGTTTTACACATGGTAGTGTATATGTGTCATTCCCAATCTCCCAATTCGTCCCACCCCCTCTTCTGTCACTGTGCCCATACATCCATTTTCTCCATCTGCGTCTCTATTCCTGCCCTGCAAATATGCTCATCTGTACCATTTTTCTAGATTTCACATATATGCGTTAATATACGATATTTGTTTTTCTCTTTCTGACTTATTACACTCTGTATGACAGACTCTAGGTCCATCCACACCTCTACAAAGGACACAGTTTCGTTCCTTTTTATGGCTGAGTAATGTTCCATTGTATACATGTACTGAAGCTTCTTTATACATTCATCTGTCAATGGACATTTAGTTTGTTTCCATGACCTGGCTATTGTAAATAGTGTTGCAGTGAACATTGGGGTGTAGTTGTCTTTTTGAATTATGGTTTTCTCAGGGTATATGCCCAGTAGTGGGATTCCTGGGTCATATGGTAGTTCTATTTTTAGTTTTTTAAGGAACCTCCATACAATTCTCTATAGTGGTTGTTTCAATTTACATTCCTGCCAACAGTTCGAGGGTTCCCTTTTCTCCACACCCTCTCCAGCATTTATTGTTTGTAGATGGTTTGATGATGGCCATTCTAAGTGGTGTGAGGTGATACCTCATTGTAGTTTTCATCTGCATTTCTCTAGTAATTAGCGATGTTGAGCAGATTTTCATGTGCCTCTTGGCCATCTGTATGTCTTCTTTGCAGAAATTTCTATTTAGGTCTTCTGCCCATTTTTTGATTGGGTTGTTTGTTTTTTTGATATTTAGCTGCATGAGCTGTTTGCATATTTTGAGATTAATCCCTTGCCCATTGCTTTGTTTGCAAATATTTTCTCCAATTCTGAGGGTTGTCTTTTTGTCTTGTTTATGGTTTCCTTTGCTGTGCAAAAGCTTTTAAGTTTCATTAGGTCCCATAGGTTTATTTTGTTTTTATTTCCATTTCTGTAGGAGGTGGGTCAAAAAGGATCTTGCTGTGATTTATGTCATAGAGTGTTCTTTATGTCATAGAGTGTTCTGCCTATGCTTTCCTCTAAGAGTTTCATAGTGTCTGGCCTTACATTTAACTCTTTAATCCATTTTTAGTTTATTTTTGTGTATGGTGTTAGGGAGTGTTCTAATTTCATTCTTTTACATGTAGCTGTCCAGTTTTCCCAGCACCACTTACTGAAGAGGCTGTCTTTTCTCCATTGTATATTCTTACCTCCTTTGTCATAGATTAGGTGACCATAGGTGTGTGGGTTTATCTCTGGGTTTTCTATCCTGTTCCATTGATCTATATTTCTGTTTTTGTGCCAGTACCATATTGTCTTGATTACTGTAGCTTTGTAGTATTGTCTGAAGTCAGGGAGCCTGATTCCTTCAGCTCCGTTTTTCTTTCTCAAGATTGCTTTGGCTATTTGGGTTCTTTTGTGTTTGCATACAAATTGTAAAATTTTTTTTCTAAATCTGTGAAAAATGCCATTGGTAATTTGATAGAGATTGCATTAAATCCATAGATTGCTTTGGGCAGTATAGTCATTTTCACAATATTGATTCTTCCAATCCAAGATCATGGTATATTTCTCGATCTCTTTGTGTCATCTTTGATTTCTTTCAAGAGTGTCTTATAGCTTCTGTGTACAGGTCATTTACCTCATTGGATAGGTTTATTCCTAGGTATTTTATTCTTTTTTTTGTAATGGTAAATGGGATTGTTTCCTTAATTTCTCTTTCTGATCTTTCGTTGTTAGTATATAGGAATGCAAGAGAATGCTGTGCATTAATTTTGTATTCTGCAACTTTACCAAATTCACTGATTACCTCTAGTAGTTTTCTGGTGTCATCTTTAGGATGCATATGTATCATATTATCATGTCATCTGCAAATAGTGACAGTTTTATTTCTTCTTTTCCAATTTCGATTCTTTTTATTTCTTTTCCTTTTCTGATTGCTGTGGCTAGGACTTCCAAAACTATGTTGAATAATAGTGGCAAGAGTGGACATCCTTGTCTTGTTCCTGATCTTAGAGGAAATGTTTTCAGTTTTTCACCACTGAGAATGATGTTTGCTGTGGGTTTGTTATATATGGCCTTTATTATGTTGAATTAGGTTCCCTCTATGCCCATGTTCTGGAGAGCTTTTATCATAAATGGGTGTTGAATTTTGTAAAAAGCTTTTTCTGCATCTATTGAGATGATTATATGATTTTTATTTTTAATTTGTCAATATGGTGTATCACATTGATTGATTTGCTTATGTCGAAGAATCCTTGCATCCCTGGGATAAATCCCACTTGACCATTGTGTATGATCCTTTTAATGTGTTGCTGTATTCTGTTTGCTAGTATTTTGCTGAGGATTTTGGCATCTATGTTCATCAGTGATATTGGTCTGTAATTTTATTTTTTTGTGTGATATCTTTGTCTGGCTTTGGTATCAGGGTGATGGTGGCCTCAAAGAATGAGTCCAGAAGTAGTCCTTCCTCTGCAAATTTTTGGAAAAGTTTGAGAAGGATGGGTGTTAGCTCTTCTCTAAATGTGTGATAGATTCACCTGTGAAGCCATCTGGTCCTGAACTTTTGTTTGTTGGAAGATTTTTAATCACAGTTTCAATTTCATTACTTGTGATTGGTCTGTTCTTATTTTCTATTTCTTCCTGGTTCAATCTTGGAAGATGATACCTTTCTAAGAATTTGTCCATTTCCTCCAGGTTATCCATTTTATTGGCATGTAGTTTCTTGTAGTACTCTCTTATAATCCTTTGTATTTCTGCACTGTCATTTGTAATTTCTCCTTTTTCATTTGTAATTTTATGGATTTGAGTCCTCTCCCTTTTTATTTTTCTTGATGATTCTGGATAAAGGTTTATCAATTTTGTTTATTTTTTCAAAGAACCAGTATTTTGTTTTATTGATCTTTGCTGTTGTTTTCTTCGTTTCTATTTCATTTATTTTTGCTCTGATCTTTATGATTTCTTTCCTTCTACTAACTTTGTGTTTTGTTTGTTCTTCTTCCTCTAATTGCTTTAGGTGTAAGGTTAGGTGGTTTATTTGAGATTTTTCTTGTTTCTTGAGGTAGGATTGAATTGCTATAAACTTCCCTCTTAGGACTGCTTTTGCTGCATCCCATAGGTTTTTTCGTCATTGAGTTTTCATTGCCATTTGTTTCTGTGTATTTTTTGATTTCCTCTTTGAATTCTTCAGTGATCTCTGACTTCTATGATTATGTGAAAGTGAATTTGAATGAACTAATTTTCTTTCTCTATCAAATAGAGGATCACAGTATTATCTGGGTACTGGTGTTCCTTTATAAGCTCTGCATCCTGATCCTGCATCTGTGACATTAGGATGTTTTTGCTGTTGTTGTTTTCTAATACTCTTGAAGTCTCCCTCCTCAGCCAGAGTTGCTGGTCCTCCTCACATCGAATGAAGCCTGGTGAAAACTAGAGTCCAGGCAGAGAGAAGAGACAGCTTCCTGCAGAGAGCTGAGCACAGGGTGACAGTGTTTTAAGAGCCCCTTGTTGTTTTCAATGCCGTAGGACAAATGCAAAACAAACAAAAATAAACTTGTTGAAAACGTATACAAACAAAACAAATGGAAAATACCTTTTGCAAAGTTGTAACCTTTTTGTAATTGTATCTTTGTTACTAACCATCTTGAGCAGTTGAATAGCTAAATAATCTGAGGTTTTCAAACTAGGCCTGAATAAAATCCCACCTTAAAAGTGGCATTCCTGTGTAACCACTGACAGTTGCCACTTGGTGAAGGTATCTTGTTTCTGATTTTACAGCTGTTGGTGTCTGGTTTGCTTCAGCCAGCTTCCTCCACAGTCTCATTGTTATTGAAAGTAGGGTTCTGGCTGCTCACCCTCTAAAGGCAATAAAGAGGCAAGGCTGGTGGAAAGGAAAGTTTGCTTTATTTTGGATGCCAGCAACCGGGGTCAGGGACAGGGCAGACTCCTGTCCAAAGGCCAACTTCCCCCCACTGACAACAAGTGTGCAAGAGCTTTTATAGGAAGAGGGAGCGGGCCACATGCAGAAACAGCACAGGCAGCTCTGACAGTCATCTTGAAATTGGTCTTCGGTGGTTTGACCACTGTCATCTTGATTGTTTTAAGTACAGTTAGTTTTTAGTTCCAGGGTTGGTTTCTTCCCATTTCCTCGAGGCCAATTCTTGGAATTGTGGCAGCTTATGTCATGGCTACAGTCTGGTCATCATGTAGTTAACTTCTTCCTCCTGGTGGGGGTTTCAGTATCCATATGATAACTCACAGGATGTGGCTCAGAATATTCTCTATAGCCCTTGAGTAGAACTAAAGGTCCTTGACTTGACTTAATGACTAAAATATTATTATTTGGTCTTGTTGGACTGTTTCCCTTTATTTCTGTATTTTCTCATTTCTCTGATTAAATTTATTCTTTGGCTAAAATTTTTCCACAGACAAAAGGCAGGCAGAGGACATGGATGGCAAAGACCATAGGGTCCTGCTCTGTTCCATTGTCACCTGTGACTTCCAGTTAAAATTGTATCACACTCAGATCATTGGAAAGCAGTATAGACATGTGAGGAAGAGATTCAACTTCCGAGGTGTCAGCACTCTTCAATAATTGCCAGAAAATCTCCAGCAGTGACACATTCAAAAACATCTAAAGAAATAGTTCAAGTCAATGGGAATTTACTGTGTCCATCTTGGATTTAATTTGATATTAATTGCCATTCTTACAGTGTTACATTAATACCACAAATGTAATGTGGTATCCTTAGGGGTTATGAAATACATTGCTTTATATAGATGATTTGAGTCTTGCTCTAAAAATTTTGTTTTAATTAAACCAGTAATTCATTTAAGATTAAGAAAGACAATAAAAAGCATATTTTTTATGCCTTTTTACAAGCCAGCGATGCTTCTAGAAGTTTGTGGTAATGTATAGAATAAATATTTTTATGTAATTGTTTCAGATTTTACGGAAGTGAGTTTAAACACTTTCTAGAAAACTATCCAGTGCTGATCTTAGTTCTCAAGGATGCAAAGAAATCATGTTTATTTCTAAATTTTGTGCCCAGAAGCCAGAAACAAAACAAAACAAACAAAATAAAAACAAAAACCCCTGTGATCAGAGGTGTGCTGAAGAGAGTTATATCTAGAATGTTGATGGTACTCGTTTTCTGTTTCTTTGGTCCCACTTCGCACTGGGGCTATTATAATATTCATTTCTTCTTTCTGATGCACAAAAGTGTGTCCTTCCTGCAGTAAACTGTGCTAGTGACATATAAGCCTAATTATTTTCCTTCTTGAGGTCAGCGATATAATCCTCACCAGTTTCCTTGTGTCTCTGGGTGGACATACTTGCTCTTTTTTTTTTTTTTTAAGTGTTTTATATATTTATTTATTTTTAATTTTATTGGAGTATAGTTGATTTATAATGTTGTGTTGGTTTCAGGTGTACAGCATAGTGATTCAGTTATACATATATATATACACATTTTTTTCAGATTCTTTTCTCATATAGGTTATTACAGAATATTGAGTAGAATTCCTTTTGCTATACAGTAGGTCCTTGTTGGTTATCTATTTTATTTTATTTTTTTCATTCTACCTCCTACTTTATTTATTTATTTTTAATTGAGTATATTTGCTTTACAGTGTATTGTTAGTTTCTGCTATACAACAAAGTGAATAAGCTATATGTGTACATATATCCCCTCCCTCTTGAGCCTCTGTCCCACCCCCCATACCACCCCTCTAGCTCATCACAGAGCACTGAGCTGAGCTCCCTGTTCAGCAACTTCTCACTAGCTATCTCTTTTACATATGGTAGTGTATATATGGCAATGCTACTCTCAATTTATTCCACCCTCACCTTCCCCCCATGTCCACAAGTCCGTTCTCTACGTCTGTGTCTCTTTTTCTGCCCTGCAAATATGTTCATCACTATCATTTTTCTAGATTCCATATATATGCCTTAATATATGATATTTGTTTTTCTCTTTCTGACTTACTTCACTCTGTATGACAGACTCTAATTTCACCAACTTACTTGCTTTTAAAATTTAGTACATCAGTCAATGTCTAGTCTGGTGCCAAATTGCTATGCTTCTAAAATAATCATCATGAAAGTGTATAATATCATTCTTTGGCTTGATACATAAGAACTCTTGAAGAAGAGTTCTTCTTCACCTTAGGCCAAGCCTGTACTGGAAATTTAGAATTTATCCTTTCTGATACTGCAATTTTATTTTTTATTTCAGGCCATAATTTTCAGTACAGGCCATAAATTTTCATTTGTATGGAAAGTTTAATAATAGAGAGATGTGCAATCTATGTTAAAAATCTCAGACTCATACACAAAGGCTAAATTATAGATATAGTTAGTTGGAAGTAGATTTATCAATATTTCCCTTATGGCATTTCTTTTTTGTCTTCAGAAATTTCTTTGCCACATTGAGATCAATGGACCATGCTTATGCTCAGGGTTGGAAACCTTGGAAAAAACTTGAGCAGACCATAAGATTTTACCTGTGGCTGGCGGTCAAGACAATGCAAGTAGGAAAATAAGGGCAAGGCAGAACTGTAAACAGCTTGACTAAGTATTGAAGACATGTCCCAACAAACTCATAGAGCCCAGCTGCTGAGACTGGGAATTTTTTCTTTTTTTTTGCTACAGGCATCTAGAGACTCCAATGATCATTCAACAAAGCATTTAGTCTCCCAAAAATAGTTTATAAAAGTCACTAAACAAACAACTATAACCCACAACAAACTGCAACAAGAAAATCTGGGAAGCAGGGGGAATCTGAATTCCAAAGTTACCACATAATAATATTTAAAATGTCAAGGTGTTAGCAAAAGTTATGAGGCAAGAAAGGAAAGTGTGGTCTATTTACACACACACACATGCAATGAAATGAATAAAAACTGTCCTGGAGGAAGCCCACACAGTGGACTTACTAGACAAAGAGCTAAATGTAACAATGGACAAAAAAAAAAAACCTAAAGGAAAACAAGAGAATGATGTATCATCAAATAGAGAATACCCATAAAGAGAAATTATTTAAAAAAAAAAACAAATGTAAACTCAGGAACTAAAAGTATAAGAGCTAAAATGAAAAATTCACTGGAGAATATCAACACCAGATTTGCGTAGGCAGAAGAAAGAACCTGTGCACTTGAACATAGGACAATTGGAATGATCTGGTCTGAGGGTCGGGCGGGGGGGGGGGGAAACAAAGAACAAAGGAAATGATACCAAACAATAGAAAAGGAGGGAACACTTTCTAAAGCATTCTATGAGGACAGCATTACTTTGACAACAAAGCCAAAAACGTGACAAGAAAAGAAAGCTATAGACCAATATCTCTTACAAATATAGATGCACAATCCTCCACAGAATACTAGCATCCTGAATTCAGCAGTGTATTGAAAGTATTAAATATAAAGTCCATATGAGATTTGTCCCAGGAATGCGAAGATGCTTCAGCATATGAAAACCAATAGATAGGATGTATCATGTTGATAGAATGAAGAAAAAACAAAACCAATTGCTGCAGAAAAGCATTTGATAAAATCCAATAATATTTCACGTGTAAAATATACCACAAACAAAAATAGAAAGACACTCCAAATAATAAAGAGAATTTTTGGAAAAAGCAGCTAACATCATACTCAATGATGAAAGAGATTGATGGCATTCCCTATAGAATCAAGAATAAGACAAGAATGCCTGATTTTACTACT
Organism: Monodon monoceros; assembly: GCF_005190385.1. Taxonomy (NCBI): domain Eukaryota; kingdom Metazoa; phylum Chordata; class Mammalia; order Artiodactyla; family Monodontidae; genus Monodon; species Monodon monoceros. The sequence continues at coordinate 8,759,600 of NW_021703771.1, read as the reverse complement.
TCTATTCAACAGTATACTGCAAGTTCTAACCCAAACAATTAGGCAATAAAAAGAAATAAAAGGCATCCAGCTCAGATAGGAAGAGGTAAAACTATAATTTTTCACAGAGAACATGAATCTTGAAAAAAAAAATAAAGTGGGAAGGCTCATACTTCTCAACTTCCATATTTATTACAAACTACAGTAATCAGAAGGGTTTGGTATTGGCATAAAGATAGACATATGGATCAATGGAATAGAATAAAGAGTTCAGAAATCAGCACTCACATCTTTGGCCAGTGGTGCAAACATCTTTCAGTGAGGGAGAGAATAGACTTGATTTTTTGAAAACTGGATATTCACATGGAAAAGAATGAAATTGGATCCGTACTTCCCATCATATAAAAAATTAACAGACACCTTCAAGATGGCAGAGGACTAATATGTGGAGATGACCTTCCTCCCCACAAATGCATCAGAAATACATCTACATGTGGAACAACTCCTACAGAACACCTACTGAACGCTGGCAGAAGACCTCAGACCTCCCAAAAGGCAAGAAACTCCCCACATACCTGGGTAGGGCAAAAGAAAAAAGAAAAAATAGAGCCAAAAGAGTAGGGAAGGGACCTGCACCTATGGGAGGGAGCTGTGAAGGAGGAAAAGTTTCCACACACTAGGAAGCGCCTTCACTGGCAGAGATGGGGGTGGCGGGGGGGAAGCTTCCAGCCACGGAGGAGAGCGTAGCAACAGGGGTGCAGAGGGCAAAGCGGAGAAATTCCCGTACAGAGCATCACTGCCAACCAGCACTCACCAACCTGAGAGCCTTGTCTGCTCACCCACTGGGGCGGACGGTGGCTGGAGCTGAGGCTCGGGCTTCAGAGGTCAGATCCCAGGGAGAGGACTGGGGTTAGCTGTGTGAACACAGCCTGAAGGGGGCTAATGCACCATGGCTAGCTGTGAGGGAGTCAGGAAAATGTCTGGACCTGCCTAAGAGGCAAGAGACCATTGTTTTGGGGTGGGCAAGGAGAGGAGATTCAGAACACCACCTAAACGAGCGCCACAGATGGGCGCAACCGCAGCTATCAGGGTTGACCCCAGAGACGGGCATGAAACGCTAAGGCTGCAGCTGTAGCCACCAAGAAGCCTGTGTGCAAGCACAGGTCACATCCACACCTCCCCTCTCAGGAGCCTGTGCAGCTCATCACTGCCAGGGTCCCATGATCCATGGACAACTTCCCCAGAAGAACACACAGCATGTCTCAGGCTGATGCAATGTCAACCCAGCCACTGCCACTGCAGTATCGCCCTGCATTACGTACCCCTCTCTTCCTACGGCCTGAGTGAGCCAGAGGCCCCTAATCAGCCACTTCTTTAACCCTGACCTGTCTGAGCGAAGAACAGACGCCCTCAGGAGACCTACACACAGAGGCGGGGCCAAATCCAAAGCTGAACCCCAGGAGCTGTGTGAACAAAGAAGAGAAAGGGAAATCTCTCCCAGAAGGCTCAGGAGCAGTGGATTGAATCTCCATAGTCAACCTGATGAACCCTGCATCTGTGGAATACCTGAGTAGACAACAATTCATCCCAAAATTGAGGCGGTGGACTTTGGGAGCAACTTTAGACTTGGGGTTTGCTTTCTGCATCTAATTTGTTTCTGGTTTTCTGTTTACCTTAGTTTAGTATTTAGAGTTTATTATCATTTGTAGATTTGTTTATTGATTTGATTGCTCTCTTCCTTTTATATATATATATATATATATATATATTTCCTTTTTCTCTTGGTGAGTGTGTATGTGTATCCTTCTTTGTGTGATTTTGTATGTACAACTTTGCTTTTACATTTGTCCTAAGGTTCTGTCTGTCCGTTTTTTTTGTTTGTTTCTTTTATATGGTTTTAGCGCTTGTTATCATTGGCAGATTTGTTTTTTGGTTTGGTTGCTCTCTTTTTTTTCTTATCTTTTTTAAAATTTTTAACATTTTTATTTTTAATAATTATTTTTTATTTTAATATCTTTATTTTATTTTATTTTATTTCCTTCTTTCTTTTTTTTCTCCCTTTCTTCTGAGCTGTGTGGCTGACAGGGTCTTGGTGCTCCAGCCAGGTGTCAGGCCAGTGTGTCTGAGGTGGGAGAACTGAGTTTAGGACGTTTTTCTTCTTTTTTTTTTACTATAGTTTTTAGCACTTGTTATCATTGGTGGATTTGTTTTTTAGTTTGGCTGCTCTCTTCGTTCTTTCCTTTTTTTTTTTTCTCTTCTTTATTACTTTTTAATTTTTTATATTTATTTTTATTTTAATAACTTTCTTGTCTTTCTTTCTTTGTTTCTCTTTTCTTTTTTCCTTTCTTTCTTTCTTTCTTTCTTTCTTCTTTCCTTCTTTCCTTCCATCCTTTCTTTCTTTCTTTCTCTTTTTCTACCTTTTCTTCTGAGCCGTGTGGCTGACAGGGTCTTGGTGCTTGGCTTGGTATCAGGCCTGTGCCTCTGAGGTGGGAGAGCTGAGTTCAGGACACGGTCCACCAGAGACCTCCCAGCTCCATGTAATATCAAACGGCGAAAGCTCTCCCAGAGATTTCCATCTCAACGCTAAGACCCAGCTCCACTCAGCGACCAGCAAGTTCCAGTCCTGGACACCCTATGCCAAACAACTAGTAAGGAACACAAACCCACCCATTAACAGAGAGGCTGCCTAAAATCATAATAAGCTCACAGACACCCCAAAACACACCCCAAAACACACCACCAGACGTGGACCTGCCCACCAGAGAGACAGGATCCAGCCTCATCCACCAGAACACAGGCACTAGTTCCCTCCACCAGGAAGCCTACACAACCCACAGAACCAAACTTAGCCACTTGGAGCAGACACCAAAAACAACAGGAACTACGAACGTGCAGCCTGTGAAAAGGAGTTCCCAATCACAGTAAGTTAAGCAAAATGAGAAGACAGAGAAACACGCAGCAGATGAAGGAGCAAGGTAAAAACCCACCAGACCAAACAAATGAAGAGGAAATAGGCAGTCTACCTGAAAAAGAATTCAGAATAATGATACTAAAGATGATCCAAAATCTTGGAAATAGAATGGAGAAAATACAAGAAACGTTTAACAAGGACGAGAAGAACTAAAGAGCAAGTAAACAATGATGAACAACACAATAAATGAAATTAAAACTTCTCTAGAAGAAATCAATAGCAGAATAACTGAGGCAGAAGAATGGATAAGTGACCTGGAATTTAATAGTGGAAATAACTACCACAGAGCAGAATAAAGAAAAAAAGAATGAAAAGAATTGAGGACAGTCTCAGAGACTTCTGGGACAACATTAAATGCATGAACATTTGAATTATAGGGGTCCCAGAAGAAGAGAAAAAGAAAGTGTCTGAGAAAATATTTGAAGAGATTATAGTTTTAAATTTCCCTAATATGGGAAAGGAAATAGTTAATCAAGTCCAGAAAGTGAAGAGAGTCCCAGACAGGATAAATACAAGGAGAAACATGCCAAGACAGATATTAATCAAACTATAGAAAATTAAAAACAGAGAAAAATATTAAAAACAGCAAGGGAAAAACAACAAATAACATAGAAGGGAATCCCCTTAAAGTTAACAGCTGATCTTTCAGCAGAATCTCTGCAAGCCAGAAGGGAGTGGCAGGACATATTTAAAGTTATGAATGGGAAAAACCTACAACCAAGATCACTCTACTCAGCAAGGATTTCATTCAGATTCAACGGAGAAATTAAAACCTTTACAGACAAGCAAAAGCTAAGAGGATTCAGCACCACTAAACCAGCATTACAACAAATGCTAAAGGAACTTCTCTAGGCAGGAAACACAAGAGAAGGAAAAGACCTACAATAGCAAACCCAAAACAATTAAGAAAATGGTAATAGGAACATATACATCAATAATTACGTCAAATGTAAATGGATTAAATTCTCCAACCAAAAGACATAGACTGGCTGAATGGATACAAAACAAACACCATATATATGCTGTCTACAAGAGACCCACTTCAGACCTAGGGACACATACAGATGGAAAAAGATATTACATGCAAATGGAAATCAAAAGAATGCTGGAGTAGCAATGTTCACATCAGACAAAATAGACTTTAAATAAAAACAATTACATGAGACAAAGAAGGACACTACATAATGATCAAGGGATCAATCCAAGAAGAAGATATAACTACTGTAATTATTTATGCACCCAACATAGTAGCACCTCAATACATAAGGCAAATAATAACAGCCATAAAAGGGGAAATCGACAGTAACACAATCATAGTAGGGGACTTTAACACCCCACTTTCACCAATGGACAGATCATCCAAAATGAAAATAGATAAGGAAACACAAGCTTTAAATGCTACACTAAACAAGATGGAGTTAATTGATATTTATAGGACATTCCACCCCAAAACAACAGGATACACTTTCTTCTCAAGTGCTCATGGAACATTCTCCAGGATAGACCATAACTCGGGTCACAAATCAAGCCTTGGTAAATTTAAGAAAATTGAAATCGTATCAAGTATCTTTTCCAACCACAACGCTATGAGACTAGATATCAATTAAAGGAAAAAATCTGTAAAAAATACAAACACATGGAGGCTAAACAATACACAACTTAATAAGCAAGAGATCACTGAAGAAATCAAACATGAAATCAAAAATTATCTAGAAACAAGTGACAATGAAAACATGATGACCCAAAACCTGTGGGATGCAGCAAAAGCAGTCCTAAGTGTGAAGGTTTTAGCAATACAATCCTATCTCAAGAAACAAGAAACACCTCAAATAAACAATCTAACCTTATACCTAAAGCAATTAGAGAAAGAAGAACAAAAAACCCCCAAAGTTAGCAGACGGAAAGAAATCATAAAAATCAGATCAGAAATAAATGAAAAAGAAATGGAGGAAACAATAGCAAAGATCAATAAAACTAAAAGCTGGTTCTTTGAGAAGATAAACAAAATTGATAAACCATTAGCCAGACTCATCAAGAAGGGTGAAGACTCAAATCAGTAGAATTAGAAATGAAGAAAGAGAAGTAACAACTGACACTGCAGAAATACAAAGGATCATGAGAGATTACTACAAACAACTATATGCCAATACAATGGACAACCTGGAAGAATTGCACAAATTCTTACCAAAGCATAAACTTCCAAGACTGAACCAGGAAGAAATAGAAAATATAAACAGACCAATCACAAGCACTGAAATTGTGACTGTGAATAAAAATCTTCCAACAAACAAAAGCCCAAGACAAAATGGCTTCACAGTCGAAATCTACCAGACATTTAGAAAAGAGCTAACACCAGTCCTTCTGAAACTCTTCCAAAATATAGCAGAGGGAGGAACACTCCCCAACTCATTCTATGAGGCCACCATCACCTTGATAACAAAAAGAGACAGAGATGTCACAAGGAAAGAAAACTACGGGCCAATATTACTGATGAACATAGATGCAGAAATCCTCAACAAAGTACCAGCAAACAGAAGCCAAAAGCACATTAAAAAGATCATACACCATGATCAAGTGGGGTTTATCCCAGGAATGCAAAGATTCTTCAATATACGCAAATCAATCAATGTGATAAACCATATTAACAAATTGAAGGAGAAAAACCACATGATCATCTCAATAGATGTAGAAAAAGCTTTTGACAAAATTCAACACCCATTTATGATAAAAACCCTCCAGAAAGTAGGCATAGAGGGAACTTACCTCAACATAATAAAGGCCATATATGACAAACCCACAGCCAACATCATTCTCAATGGTGAAAAACTGAAAACATTTCCACTAAGATCAGGAACAAGACAAGGTTGCCCACTCACACCACTATTATTCAACATAGTTTTCAAAGTTTTAGCCACAGCAATCAGAGAAGAAAAAGAAATAAAAGGAATCCAAATCAGAAAAGAAGAAATAAAGCTGTCAGTGTTTGCAGATGACGGGATACTATACATAGAGAATCCTAAAGATGCTACCAGAAAACTACTAAAGCTATTTAATGAATTTGGTAAAGTAGCAGGATACAAAATGAATGCACATAAATCTCTTGCATTCCTATATACTAATGATGAAAAATCTGAAAAAGAAATTAAGGAAACACTCCCATTTACCACTGCAACAGAAGAATAAAATACCTAGGAATAAACTTACCTAACGAGACAAAAGTCCTGTATGTGGAAAACTATAAGACACTGATGAAAGAAATGAAAGATGATACAAACAGATGGAGAGATATACCATGTTCTTGGATTGGAACAATCAACATTGTGAAAATGACTATTCTATCCAAAGCGGTCTACAGATTCAATGCAATACCTATCAAACTATCAATGGGAGTTTTCACAGAATTAGAACAAAAAATTTCACAATTTGTATGGAAACACAAAAGACCCCGAATAGCTAAAGCAAACTTGGGAAAGAAATACGGAGCTGGAGGAATGAGGCTCTCGGACTTCAGACTATACTATAGAGTTACAGTAATCAAGACAGTATGGTACTGGCACAAAAACAGAAATATAGATCAATGGAAAAGGATATAAAGCCCAGAGATAAATCCATGCACATATGGTCACCTAATCTATGACAAAGGAGGTAAGAATATACAATGGAGAAAAGACAGCCTCTTCAGTAATTGGTGCTGGGAAAACTGGACAACTACATGTAAAAGAATGAAATTAGAACACTCCCTAACACCATACACAAGAATAAACTAAAAATGGATTAAAGACTTAAATGTAAGGCCAGACACTATAAAACTCTTAAAGGAAAACATAGGCAGAACACTCTATGACATGAATCACAGCAAGATCCTTTTTGATCCACCTCCTAGAGAAATGGAATTAAAAACATAAATAAACCAATGGGACCTAATGAAACTTAAAAACTTTTGCACAGCAAAGGAAACCATAAACAAGACGAAAAGACAGCCCTCAGAATGGGAGAAAATATTTGCAAATGATGAAACTGACAAAGGAGTAATCTCCAAAATTTACAAGCCACTCATGCAGCTCAATATCAAAAAAGCAAACCACCTAATCCAAAACTGGGCAGAAGACCTAAATAGACATTTCTCCAAAGAAGATATACAGATTGGCAACAAACACATGAAAGGATGCTCAACATCACTAATCATTAGAGAAATGCAAATCAAAACTACAATGAGGTATCACCTCACACCAGTCAGAATGGCCATCATCAAAAAATGTACAAACAGGGCTTCCCTGGTGGCGCAGTGGTTGAGAGTCTGCCTGCCGATGCAGGGGACACGGGTTCGTGCCCCGGTCCAGGAAGATCCCACATGCCGCAGAGTGGCTGGGCCCATGAGCCATGGCCGTTGAGCCTGCGTGTCCGGAGCCTGTGCTCCGCAATGGGAGAGGCCACAACAGTGAGAGGCCCACGTACCGCCAAAAAAAAAAAAAAAAAAAAATGTACAAACAATAAATGCTGGAGAAGGTGTGGAGAAAGGGAACCCTCTTGCACTTTTGGTGGGAATGTAAATTGATACAGCCACTATGGACGACAGTATGGAGGTTCCTTAAAAAAATAAAAATAGAGCTACCATATGACCCAGCAATCCCACTACTGGGCATGTAGGACATGTACCCTGAGAAAACCATAATTCAAAAAGATACATGCACCCCAATGTTCACTGCAGTAGTATTTACAATAGCCAGGACATTGTAGCATCCTAAGTGTCTCGACAGAGGAATGGATAAAGAAGATGTGGCACATATGTACAATGGAATATTCCTCAGCCATAAAAAAGAAACGAAATTGAGTTATTTGTAGTGAGGTGGATGGACCTAGTGTCTGTCGTACAGAGTGAAGTAAGTCAGAAAGTGAAAAACAAATACCGTATGCTAACACATATATATGGAATCTAAAAAAAAATGGTGCTGATGAACCTAGGGGTAGGACAGGAATAAAGAGGCAGACGTAGATAATGGAGTTGAGGACTTGGGGAGGGGAAGCGTAAGTGGGAATGATGTGAGGTAGTGGCATGGACATATATACACTACCAAATGTAAAATAGATAGCTAGTGGGAAGCAGTCACATAGCACAGGGAGATCAGCACAGAGCACATGGAGATCAGCTCGGTGCTATGTGACCACCTACAGGTCTGGGATAGGGAGGGTGGGAGGGAGATGCAAGAGGAAGGGGATGGATCAAAATTATAAGTGTAAGATCTAACACTATAAAACTCTTAGAATGAAAAATAGGACTTGATTGTGATGTTGGACTTGGTAACAGATGTTTAGATATGACACCCAAAGCAGTAGCAATAACAATAACAAAATGGAGAAATAGGACTTTATCAAAAAGAAAACATTTTGTGCATCAAAATACACTGTGAAGAGGGTGAAAAGGCAACTCACAGTGTGACAGAAAATAATTGCAAATCATGTATCTGATGAGTGTCTGGTGTCTAGTACATGTAAAGAACTCCTACAACCCAACAACAAAGGACAAAGAACCCAATTTAAAAATGGACCAAGGACTTGAATAGACATTCCTCTAACAGGGATATACGAATGGCCAACATTTGGAAAGATGCTCTACATCAATTGTCATTAGGGAAATGCAAATCCAATTCCCAATGAGAAAGCATTTTAGATCTACTATGCTAGCCATGATTAAAAAATGGAAAATAAGAAGTGGTGATGCATATGAGGAGAAATTGAAATACTGTGGATTGCTTGTGGGAATGTAAAATGGGCAGCTGCTCTGGACAAGTTTGGAAGTTCCTCAATAACTTAAACGGAGAATTGCCATATGACCCAGCAGTTCCCCAAAGAGTTTAAAACATGTGAACATGTGGTCAAACACTTGTACAAGGATGTTCAAAGCAGCACTATTTGTAATAGCCAAAAAGTGGAAAAAACCTAAATGTCAACAATGTCAACAAGTAATGAATTGATGAAAAATTGTGTTGAATCCATACAGTGAAGTATTATTCAGTCATAAAAGGAGTGGAATACTAATACATTCTGCAACATGAATGAAGCTTGAAAACACGATGCTGAATGAAAGAAGCCAGACACAAAATGCTACATATTCAGGACATATGATTTTACTTATATGAGATACCCAGAAAAGGCAAATTTGTAGAGACAGAAAGCAGATTAGTGGTAGCCAGGGGCTGGGAGAAGGGAGAGACTGCTGAATTGGTACCAGGTTTCCTTTGGGGGTGATAAAAATGTCTGGAACTATATAGCAGTAACGGTTGTACAACATTTTGAATGTACTAAATACCATTGAATTTTACTCTTAAAATGGCAAATTTTATGTTGTGTGTATTTAACCACCAAAAAAGTATATGGCACAACTTAGAAAAATTATATTTATATATATATATGTCTATCAACTATAAATTTCTAGATTCAACCTATGATTCAATTTCCACTTTAGTGTTATCTTAAACATCAAGGCTTTGGGTATCAGAAAAACTTTGGTTTTGGAACATTTATAAATGTGTAAGTGAACCTACAATTAAAAGGTCTACCTGGTCAGGGAACTAGCCTGGTCAGGGAACTAGATCCCACATGACGCAACTAAAAATCCTGCATGCAGCAACAAAGATCCTGCATGCCACAAGTAAGACCCGGTGCAGCCAAATAAATAAATAAATAAAAGGTCTAGCAACATCTACAACTTCAGTCTATATCAACTGGGATGTTTCCATGCAGATGTGGGGGGGGGGCAGGGGGGGTGGGTGTATTATTTCTTGAGATGCAAAGTGACAGTGATGATGACTCATCTTGAGATAAGCATGAAGATCATACCTTGAAGAGATTTCAGAGAAAAACAAATGACATGATTAAAGGATAAGAAAGTTGAATCTGTGAGAAGAGATGAAAAGAACAGGATCAACTTGCCTAGTGGAGAATGAACTGAAAAGTGATTTAATAGCTGGAATCAAGTACTGTGTTAAACATAACCACCCGGGGAAATAAAAGAACGCCGTAGCATTTACAGACTAGAGAAAATGCTGGATTTTGATTATCTTGTTTTCTTTCTCAGAGATATTTTAGTAAGCTACTTCAAAAATGTGGAAGACCAGGTGGGGCAGGTGTGGTGGTTTTGCTATGACGAGGAACCTCTGTGAGAGTGGCAGGAATCAAGAGAGCTGTGCCATCCTTATCTTGTAAAGTTACAATGATTTTGATTTTTAATGGTCAAAGATAGGAAAGGGAATTATTCTCACTTTTTCCTAAATATTTACAAATACCTGTGGCGTTTTTCTTCAGGTAGGACAGAAGAAAACTTTAGTAACCAAGGGGTAGACTAGGGTAGGACAGATGGGATTGAGGCCATGCTTGTAGAAGAAAGAAGCTTTCTTTTAGAGTCAGAGATGATAAATACTGTAACAAAATTTAAGAAATTGTGGTTTTCTTTGGAAACCTTTAAACAGAATATATTCTAATTTATAAAAACAATTTTATTATCATTTTGCTTGGCTGAAATGAATGGATTAGATGACTACTCAAATTTCACTTAAGTGAAGCAGGAGAATCATGTTTTTCTGATCATAACTCTGTAAACTCACAAATTCTTAGAAACAGAAGTGCTCATGGGACACAATTCAATCCCTTAACAGTCTTACTTAATTTTATCAATTTTTGTGGATAGGTAGTATTACTAACATAGTTCTAAGAAAGTCAGTAACATGATTATAGGTGACAACCACATTTTATCACTTAAGAAAAAAAAAAACATGAAACCCAGCATCAGCCTGGGAAACTATAGAAATGTATCATCAAAAGTGCAAAATTTCTGCTCTATGTGGTGTACAAGCCCCTAGACTGAAAAAGTCCCCAAAAGACCCACCTGATGTGCAGAATAAATTTTTCTTTCACAGCATTGTCAACACATGGATTAAAGATAAAAGTAAATAAATTAAATGTAAAGAAAGCACTCCAAAATAACATGTATTTAAAATTAGAACAAAATCTGAATTGTCGATGTTTTGTATTATGGATTGTGTTTTTTCTTTATTTTTTTCTATTTGGCTGTAGGATCTTAGCTCCCTGACCAGGGATTTAACCTGTGCCCCCTTGCAGTGGAAGCATGGAATCCTAACCACTGAACTGCCATGGAGTTTGGGATTGACATGTACCCACTGCTGTATTTTAAATAGTTAACTAACAAAAACCTACTGTAAAAAAAATGAAAATAAAAGAAAATAAAGTAAAATTAGAATAAAAACCTCTCTTTCTGACATCCCTGTATATTAGTTATCCTAAAAAAATCCTTCAGCTACCAAACACTTGAAATTCTGGGTTTAAAAAAATACATCATTCTAAACGCTCAGCTGAATGAGCCAGAAAGTAAAGGAAAAGTTAAAAACAAAAAAATGGTAAAGCAGAAAGCCAGTGAAGTAAGCAGTCACAGAAGCCATGGATGCTCTGAGCATCTTTCAACCCTCAGTGACCTAGAAGTGAGCCCCACACGTGGTGCTGGTGGTGAGGGTGGTGAACTTACAAGGCAACGCTTAGCACATGTATAAGAGGGACATTTGGGTTAGACAGCCTGTTACAGAGCCAGAATCCCTAAAGTGTGACACCCAGGCTTACAGGGTGAGCTACGTAAATAAACTTGCCTCCCAGAGATCTGGCTCTTGGTAGACAGGGGGAAAACTCCTTATGTGGGTTTGAAGACAAAATTCTCACTACTTATTTCTTTGAAAAAAAAAAAAGAATTTAGTTTGAAGTGATCCTGAATTGGAGGATCCTTTTCATGTTTAACAAAAACAAACAAACCAAAAACTGAAAGTAAAAGAAAAGTAAACTGAAACTTTCCAGGAAAGAAAAACATTAAATGCAGACCTCAATGGATAAAAAAGTACCAACAAATAAGAACCCATGTTAAGAAAAAATGTACAAATAGATAAACAACAAAAACCAACTTAGGAGAAAAAAGAAATAATGGAACTATAAAATCAAGAATCAGAATGATTAAGCACAAAAGATAAAATGAGTTTGTTTAATATGTTTAGGGAAATAAAAATAGAAAAATGTCCTTAAGAAATCATCACAGGGCTTCCCTGGTGGTGCAGTGGTTGAGAGTCCGCCTGCCAATGCAGGGGACACGGGTTCGTGCTCCGGTCCGGGAAGATCCCACGTGCCGCGGAGTGGCTGGGCACGTGAGCCATGGCCTCTGAGCCTGCACGTCCGGAGCCTGTGCTCCACAACAGGAGAGGCCACAACAGTGAGAGGCCCGCATACCGCAAAAAAAAAAAAAAAAAAGAAAGAAAGAAATCATCACAAATGAATAGGCAGAGGTACTGCTTCTGGTAATGGTGGATTATCGTGATTTGGGCTGACACTACTGCAGATCACAATTATAAGCTCTGTACAAAATGCTACTTTAAAGAGCAATTATTTGAAGGTACAGGAGTAGGATACTAGGAGGTAGAAACTTGAGGGGAATCATCTTTGAAAAAAAGAGATCTGGGAAAGATTCCCATTTTTATGGCTTTTTTCTAGTCTACGGTGATAGGGAGTTAGAACTGAAAACAGGAAACCACTGTCTTGCTGACCTGAAGAATGAATGGATGAAGTGAGGTTCTGCCATAATGATTGAAGAGTGAGGGGGGTGGTGCATGCTGGGAAGGAGGGGTCTACAGAGTGGAAGCCCTAAAGTCTACAAAATGCCATATACAAGTCCTTGGCTGAACCTGAATTATGCAAGCATGAGAGCGATTACAAGGAAACTAAAGAGCCAGAAGCTGCAATTTCAGCTACTCCAGATACCTGCAGTGTGAGTCCAGCTGAGTGAACTCCCTCCTAAAACAAAAACCAACACTCTTCAGAAGCCAACAATAGAATTCAATCTCTACAACAGGTATTTCACAAAGTTCAGTATAAAATTTTTAAATTATTAGGTATGTGAAGAAATAGGAAGACGTGCTCATAGTCAAGGGAGAAAGGAGTCAATAGAAAAAGACTAATATGGTGCAGATGTTAGAATTAGAGATGACGACTTTAAAGAACTTAAAATAATCTTATTCAAGAACCAAAAGGAAAAATAGAGCCCTGAGGAATCTAGTGAACAGACAATAAATCTCCACAGAGAAATGGAAACAGAAAAGAAGCAAATGCAAATTCATTACCTGAAAAGTTCAACATAGGAAAAAAGGTTCACTGTTGAGCTTAACAACATATTAGAGATGGCAGAAATAGGGTTAGTAAACTGGAAGTTAGAGCAGTAGAAATGACAATCTGAGACACAGAGCAGAAATTAGAGGAAAAATGACCTATGCAATAATATCACGTAGCTTTAATGCACACGCTAGTAGAGTCCCCAAAGAAGAGGGAGGTAATAAAGCACAAAAATCACTCTTTCTCAGACTTTCCTTGTTTTTGATGACCGTGAAAGTTTCGAGCAGTACTGATCAGGTATTTTGTGGAACGTCTCTCAACCGGGATATGTCTGATGTTTTCCTCGTGATTTGACTGGATCTATGTGTTCTTGAGAGGAAGACCACAGAATTAAAACATCATTTTCTTCACACCATATCAAGGGTACATGCTATAAACATGACTAATGATTGTTAATGTTGAGCTTGATTACTTGGCTGAAGCAGTGTTTATCAGATTTTCCACTGTAAAGTTATACTCCCTCATACTGTACTCTTTGAAATAAGACCATTATGCATAGCCCGCATTTAATTAAGGATTGAGAATCATGCTCCAGCTCCTGGTAAAGTGTTTGACATTCTTCTGCATGGAAGATTTGCCTCTTTTCCCCATGTATTTATTTATTAAGTCACTTATTTATGTTAGCGTGGACTTGTGAATATTTTATACTTTGTGTTATAATCCAATACGGTTTCATTTGTTTCATTGTGTAAATATTCTAGCTTAGGCCATTGGGTTTCTTTCAGTTCTCTGTGCCTCTTTGACATCCTTTTTGTGTTAGTTTCCTAGAGCTGCTGTAAGAAAGTTCTAAAAACTTGGGAGCTTGAAACTACAGAGTGTATTCTCTCACAGTCTGGAAGCAAGAGATTTGAAATTAAGGTTTCGGCATGATCATGCTCCCTCTGAAGGCTGCAAGGAACAATCCTCCTCGTTTCTTCCAGCTACTGATGGTTGCTGGCAATCCTTGGCATTCCTTGGCTTGTCGACTCATCACTCCCGATTTTGTCTCTGTCTTTATATAACTTTTTCTTCTCCGTGTCTCTTTGTACCTTTTGTTTTTGTAAGGACACCAGTCATTGTACTTAGGGCCCAAACTATTCCAGTATGACCTTCTTAAGTATTTTTGGATTACAATTTAGGTTACATTCTTAGGTCTTGTGTGAGCATGAATTTTAGAAGAACACTATTTAACTCATGACACCATCATCATGGTGGATTTTGGTTTTTTTGGTCATGCTGCATGGCATGCAGGATCTTAGCTCCCCAACCAGGGATCGAACCCACACCCCCTGCAGTGGAAGCATGTAGTCTTAATGGCTGGACCACAAGGGTAGTCCCCCTATTTTTTTTTTTTTTGAGGATTTCCTAACATTCTGACATTATAAGATACTTCAGGATCATATGTATATTCCCTGCCCTAGTCCTAGAATCAGCCGTTTCTCCATAGAATCCTGGATCCTTTTATTGGAAAATGTAATTTCCCTAAACATACTAAACAAGCTCATTTTATCTTTTGTGCCTAATCATTCTGATTCTTGATTTTATAGTTCCATTATTTCTTTTTTCTCCTAAGTTGGTTTTTGTTGTTTATCTATTTGTACATTTTTTCTTAACATGGGTTCTTATTTGTTGGTACTTTTTTATCCATTGAGGTCTGCATTTAATGTTTTTCTTTCCTGGAAAGTTTCAGTTTACTTTTCTTTTACTTTCAGTTTTTGGTTTGTTTGTTTTTGTTAAACATGAAAAGGATCCTCCAATTCAGGATCATTTCAAACTAAATTCTTTTTTTTTTTTCAAAGAAATAAGTAGTGAGAATTTTGTCTTCAAACCCACATAAGGAGTTTTTCCCCTGTCTACCAAGAGCCAGATCTCTGGGAGGCAAGTTTATTTACGTAGCTCACGCTGTAAGCCTGGGTGTCGCCCTTTAGGGATTCTGGCTCTGTAACAGGCTGTCTAACCCAAATGTCCCTCTTACATACACGCTAAGTGTTGCCTCGTAAGTTCACCCCCCTCGCCACCAGCACCACGTGTGGGGCTCACTTCTAGGCCACTGAGGGTTGAAAAATGCTCAGAGAATCCATGGCTTCCGTGACTGTTTACTTCACTGGATTTCTGCTTTACCTTTTTTTTTTTACTTTACATAACATAATTTATGGGAAAAACAGTGTTAGGACAGTCAAAATTCATGTACCATAGCACTCTGTACCATAACACATAAGAGAAACATTAATTGGTACGCTCAGCGATGACTCTGACAGCTGCAAAGGCAGTTTGGAGTGGCTGGGGGCTCTCTCCAGGGTGGGAAACGCTGATGTGTGGTCGCTGGCCATGCAGGTGAGCCTGTGGCATTTAGAGTAGGCACAGGGGAAAATGTAACCCACCAAGGGAGTATCAGGGTGATGTTGTCTCTAGGCCCATTCCGCTTGGCAACACAAGGAAATATGTTTATATACTAACCACTGTGTGCACACCTATAAATGTTACTCTGTGTAACAATTTGCCTGTATATCGAATTTTAAATGGTCCTTGAACAACCCAGATTTGAACTGTACCAGTCCACTTAATATTTCGATTTTTTTCAATAAATATATTGGGAAAATTTTTGGAGATTTCTAACAATTTGTAAAAACTTGTAGACAAACTGTGTCACCTAGAAATATCAAAAAAAATTAAGAAAATGTTAGGTATGTCAGGGATGTGTAAAATATATGTAGGTACTAGTCTATTTTATTATTTACTACCATAAAATACAGACAAATCTATATAAAAAGTTAAAATTTATAAAAATGTACACACATGAACACAGACTGAACATGGCACCATGGCACCATTCAGTCTAGAGAAATGTGGCAAATGTAAAGAGGCAGTATTAAATCATAACTGCATAAAGTGAACTGTGGTACATACTGTGCTGCTGTCGTAATTTCTTGGCCTCTCCCGTTGCTGTTGTGCTGAGCTCAGGTGTTTCGAGTTTCTGCTTGAAACACCACGTGATGCTCATCATCTCAACTTGAGCAGCTCCTCTCTCCGGTAAACTGTGTATTGCTGTAAAAAGTGATCTCTCATGGTTCTTACATATTTTTCATCGTGTTTAGTGCAATACCGTGAACCTGGTATAACACCATGGGACCATATGAAATGCTGCTAGTGATGCTGGACATGCTCCCAAGAAGCAAAGTCACGACATTACAAGAAAAAGTTGAACTGCTTGACATGGACTGTAGATTGAGGTCTGCAGCTGCAGTTGCCACCATTTCAAAATAAATGAATTCAGCGTAGGGACCAGTGTAAAAAAAGAAAAGGAAATTCGTGAAGCTGTCACTGAAGCTATGCCAGCAGGTGTGAAAAGTTTGCACTTTTTTTCAAATACCTTTTTATCTCTCATTGAAAATGCAGCTTTTCTGTGAGTGCAGAATTGCTACAAGAAAGACATACCTGTAGACGCTAATGATTTGAGAAAAAGCGTAGTCATTATATGACAACTTAAAGCAAAAGGAAGGTGAAGGAACTAAAGCTGGAGATTTAATGTCAGCAGAGGATGGTTTGATGATCTTAGGAAGAGGTTTGGTTTAAAAAATGTCAAGAGAACATGAGAAGCATCTTCTGCTGACCAAGAGCCAGCAGACGAGCTCCCAGATACATAAGAAAGTCATTGAGGAGAAAGGACATCTGCCTGACAGGTTTTTAATATAGACGAAAGTGCCCTATTCTGGAAAAAAAGTGTCATAAGGGCATTTATTAGTAAGGAAGAGAAGCAAGCACCAGGATATAAGGCAGGACAGGATAGCCTAACTCTACTGTCCTGTGAAAATGCAGTCGGGTTTATGGTCAGGACTGCCCTCATCTATAAAGCTGCTAACTCCTGAGCCTTTAAAGGAAAAGATAAATACCAGCTGCTAGTCTTTTGGCTGGACAAGAAGAGGTACTGGACAACAAGAACACTTTTTCTGGATTGGTTCCAAAACTTATGAGATGCAGAAAAAGCAGTGTGCAGAGGTAAATTAATAGCTATAAAATCTCTATAGAAAGGAAGAAAGAACTCAAATCAATAACAATTTTCTCCTGAAAGAAACTAGAAAATGAAAAGCAAATTAAACCCAAACAAACCCAAAGAAGAAAATAATAAAGATTAGAGTGAAAATAAATGAAATCGAGATAGACAAAATCAATAAAACCAAAACTTGTGCTTTTTAAAAGATCATAAAAATTAACACATCTTTAGCTAAGATGACAAAGAAAAAAGAGATCAAATTACTAAAATCAGGAATGAGCTAGGGAATTTACTACTAATCTTCCAGAATAAAAGGGATGATAAAGGAATATGAGTCTATGAACAATTGTATGGCAGAAAATTAGACATCCTCGGTGGAATAGACAAATTCAAAAAGACACTAACTATCTCTAAGTCTAATGAAATAGAAAAATTGAATAAATCTACAAAAAGTAGAGAGATTGAATTAGTAACCAAAACACTACTCACAAAGAAAACACCAGGCTGACGCCATCAGTACAGCTCCAGTCTTGCATGGGCTTTGGCCCTTGGTGGGTTTCACTTTCCCCTGTGCCTACTCTAAATGCCACAGACTCACCTGCATGGCCAGTGCCCACACATCAGCATTTCCCACCCCAGAGAGAGCCTCCAGCCGCTCCAAATTGCCTTTCCAGCTGTCAGAGTCATCGCTGAGTGTACCAATTGTTTCTCTTATGTGTTATGGTACATAGTGCTATGGTACATGAATTTTGACTGTCCTAACACTGTTTTTCCAATAAATTCTGTTATGTTTAGTGTGTGATTCTTCAAAACATAAGTTGTTTTGTTTTTCTGTTTTTCTTTTAGGACCATACAAATGCCTACATCTATTTCCTAGGATATTTGTGAGAGCTAAGTAAGTTGATAAATACACCCCTGGTGCATAATAAGCATTATTTAAGTTCTTAGTGTTATTAAGGATGACTTTTTTTTCTAATGTGATTTTTTTTGGTTTCTTGTTTTCCACAATTGCGTATGTGTTACCCCCAAATTGTAGAAACATATCATTTCATAGCAATTGCCTTCACAAAACTAATGAATATTTAAAATTTGATGTAGGGTAAGTTTATTACAAATAAGCCATACATAGAATCCTGGATTGAGATTTGGGGTTAATTAATAAGAGAGACCTTGTGTGAACATGGTAGGGTGAAAAATCTAAAGTGATCATCACATCAAACCCAACCTGATGTGTAGTCCTGAAGTTGACAAGTTGGGAACAGCATAAATTTTAGACACCATCACAGAGGGAAGAAGTTTTCCTTATAGAAGAGAAGATGTTTTTGAAAATATAGGAATCACCAAAATAATTGGTGTCCTATTGACAAACATGCCAGGATTGCAGTGAAAAACTATGGTGGTCATAAAGAAAACTGTCTGCAACCTTTAGAAAACTTAATAACATGTTCAGGAGTACAGGGAATGTGTCTAAAGTATCTGTGTAGGCTTTTACTTGACATTGGAAATGATAACGAGGGGTCCAAGGATTTCAAATCTCCCATGTTGGAGAGCGGTGCAAGCCTAGTTACAGCTTTGAAGTTCAAATGTGTTGGTCTCCGAAGAGAGAGGTTCAACTCAGAAGTGTTCTGTGATCATCAAAAACTCTTGAGGCAAACATTTACAAGACTTTTATGCTGATTAAAACATGCACGCACACGTATACACAACACACAATCAACATGCAAAGGTATAGATGATCGTACCACTAAGCAGATTCAAGTTAAGGCAAAAATAGGGAGAAAGGTACCAACATCGCAGACTAGTCTCACTCTTACCAACAACCCAGGCAGTGAAAATCCAAGGCTGGATTCAGAGTATCTACGAGTACTTTACCTAATGATGTTGGAAAGCAAACCAGGAAAGTCTACCCATCACCCACTGTGAAGGAAATGCGATGGTTACTAAAGAAAGTATGTAAGCTCACACTTGCAAAGACAAAGGAAGTGTGATGGGTTCCAATAGTTCCAGGACCGAGAGCCAAGCACTCAGGATCCTTCTAGTCTACACTCCCAGGTGGGAACTGGAGAACCAGGGGCCATGCTTACATCATCTGTTAGCGTCATCTGCTCGGTTACTCTGCCATCTGAGGGATCCTCAGCTTGCCTCTCCCTGACCACCCTTCCCCCTTCTGCACCACGTAACCCTGAAGAAACTGAAGGCAGGGAGATGGGTTGTCGTGACAGGACAAAAATTCTGAATCCAGTCTTGCTTTTTCAATCTCCCTGCAAAGGGAAGTTTTGGCTTTGCCCACCAGTGACTCTCCTTCCTCCAGTCCCTGAGAAATGATATGAAGATGCCCAAGCAGCTTTTTGGAATCACGTGACAAATAACAAAGTTAACAGGGAGGGGAAGATAGAGAGATAAGAAAAGTAGAGGGTTACAAAGATCAAGAGGTGGGCTGGGGCTGGGAAAAGAGGGAAAGGGAAAGGGATCTGGGGGGGATTTAAAGAGGGAAGCTGGAGCAGTGCAGCAGGGTGTGTGGGAGAGCACAGGGGACACGTGGGATCTGAATACGGACGGTCCCTGACTTAACCACGGTTTGACTTACGATTTTTCGACTTCATGATGGTGCAACAGTGATACACATTCAGTGGAAACCATACTTTGAGTTTTGATCTTTTCCTGGGCCAGCACTTGTGGTGCATACTCTCTAGTGATGCCAGGCAGCTTCCCATCAGCCACGTGATCACAGGGTAAATGACTGAGACACTTAGAACCATTCTAGACCCAGACAACCATTCTGTTTTTCACTTTCAGTACGGTCTTCAATAAATTACATGAGATATTCAACAGTTCATTATAAAATGGGCTTTGTGTTAGATGATCTTTGCCCAACTGTAGGCTAACGTAGGTGTTCTGAGCACATTTAAGCTAGTCTAGGCTAAGCTATGATCTTCAGTAGGTTAGATGTATTGCATGCATTTCAATTTATGATATTTTCCACTTACAATGGGTTTATCAAGGTATAACCCCATCACAAGCTGAGGAAGATCTGCATGCTACTTTAACCCTATATATCTGGATCCTTTTCATTGTCTTAGAAAAATGTGAGTAAAGACTTTGGATAAAAATTAAAATTAGGGCTTCCCTGGTGGCGCAGTGGTTGAGAGTCTGCCTGCCGATGCAGGGGACACGGGTTCGTGCTCCGGTCCGGGAGGATCCCACATGCCGCAGAGCGGCTGGGCCCGTGAGCCATGGCCGCTGGGCCTGCGTGTCCGGAGCCTGTGCTCCGCAACGGGAGAGGCCACAACAGTGAGAGGCGCGCGTACTGCAAAAAAAAACCCCAAAAACATTGCTCTGAGATGGAGCCACGTGGATCTCCGGGTTCATAAGCTGGTGCTGGAGATGGGTAATGAAGCCCTGAGCTATGTTAGTGGTTAGTGAAAACAGCAAAATCCTCCTCCAGAGATCTCTCCATTTCTATAGCCTCAGTTTTAACTACCTGCTGCTTCACTTAGAAAATTGCCAACTCCTGCTTTCTTCCATATTCTTGTCTATCCATCCTCTTTCTTGTTCTGTAACATGGGGCATCCTTGCAATTTCATGTCCAGGTTTTTCTTTTTGTCTTTTTTTTTGCTTTCCACCTCAGTGAACCTCAAGATGAGATGACTGCACTATTTTGACAGCTCTCCGGAGCTCTCTTTGAGTCTGCCCTAGCAGCTCTTCTGGGAGAAACTTCAGACTATGGTTTGGCTGAGTTGCAAGCAGCAGGGTTTTTAGGGCATTAGGCATATGGAGATATCAGCTTTTTTCCCAAGGATGGTCTTTAAACTCAAAAGGACATCTGGGATTCCAAGCACATGGGCAAAATAAAAAGGTGATAAAGTAGTAGAAAACAAAATCTGTTAGAGTTAAAAAAAAGAATTCCTATTGAAGTGCTGCTTTGTAAGTTTTATGGGGATTAAGAATTTTTCTTTCAGAACATACACAGCTAAACCCTGTGAGCACACTTGAAGAGCTGGAGAGACGTCCTACCCAGGGCTCGTCTGGGGGACACGCTTCCCGAGGGAGAGTGCGGGCTGTCATTAAAGCAGGGGATACTCTGGTCTACCTCTCACTTGACAGGACCTGACATCTCACGGGGCAGAAGCTGAGCTGTCACCCCTGAGAGACAACCTGCAGTCCGGGAGCAAAGTGCAGTCCCTGTGCTCAGGCCAGTTCTCTGTCCTGCTCTCCTCCCTTTTCACACACAAACACACATGCTCAACTCCACCACCCACTGCTTTAGGGGTGATTTAAAGAGTCTAAAACTACTGGAAAGATAGACCTTTTTCCTCACACATTTTTGTTTACATGTGATTTTGACTAATCTCTCTCAGTGTAAGGTATAAAGGTCAAGAAAATTCAATGGGGGCTAAAACCCTGAAAGACTTGAGTCAATCAAGTGTTCATTTAGTCAGTCAACAAATATTAATTGAGAGCCTGCAAGGTACTAGGCAGTGAGGCAGTCTTCTGGGGGCTGCAAATACAGTGATAAATACGACACAGGTAGGACACACTGCCCTCTAGAAGGATACACACCAGTGAGGGATTCAGGTAAGTAAATGGGTGAATAGAGTACGTGCCGGGTACTATAAGCCTTAAGACCAAGGTACTGAGGGAGCACAAAGGAGAGAGCCTAAGTGAGTCAGGATAGGGGAACATGATGACATTCAGGGAAGTGTGACTCAGTGCGTCTCAGCAGAGATCATTATTGCAGTATATTTAATATTTTACTGTACTTTTACATCTTTCTTCACTCACACATACGGGTTTTTCAAATAAAAGCATTCTGTCATTTATTCATTCAGTACTTACCAAGTGCCTCTTAGGTGCCAGGTGCTAAGCTAACATACCAGTGATTCTGTGGTGAAAAGGGCGATTGTGATTTTCATGGGACGTAGTCTCTAGGGACCCCAAACTCCGATCATGCCGATAAGCGAAGTCAGTACAGTACACTGCAGTAGAGCTGATGAAGGCTCACTAACCTTGACGAAACTTTCTCTTGTCTACAGCATTAAAATTCAGATTATTGAGGGACACTGAGTCACTCACAGGCTGCCAACGGGAGGCTCCAGCAAGATCAAGAGAAGTAATTGCTTCACACTTATAATATAGAGGGGGATGTCTGTGATGCAGCTTCCGGAGGACTTTTGAGTCACTCGGTTGAACATGGGAGCAGAGGGAAGATAGACATGAGTTCTGGGGCCCAAGTGAATCTGAGACAGCACTTCTAAGCTGGGCTCTGGAGCCTTTGCTGTCAACACTAAAGAAAGCACCACCGTGCCACTCATCCCCAGGCCTCGCTCCTTTCCCGCCGGGCTGCACTCTGCTCTAATGCCGGTGCTCGAGAGGCAAGGTCGGTGGAAAAGAAAGTTTGTTTTATTTCGGAGGCCGGCAACTGGGGGAGAGGGTGGACTCATGTCCAGAGGCCGACTCGCACCCCTCTTGACAAGTAAGAGCTTTTAAAAGGGAGTTTCAGGGGTGCACAGGCAGAGGGAGGTGGCCACATGCAGAAACAGCACAGGCAGCTCTGACCATAACCTTGAAATTGGTCATCAGTGGTCTGACCAGCGTCATCTTGATTGTTTTAAGCACAGTTAATCTTCAGTTCCAGGGTCAGTTTGTTCCCTTTTCCTTGAGGCCAGTTCTCAGAATTGTGGCACCTTGTGTCATGGCTCCAGTCTGGTCTTCGTGTAGTTAACTTCTTCCACCCAGTGGGGCTTCCAGTATCCATAAGACAGCTCCCAGGATATGGCTCAGAATATTCTCGATAGCCCTTGAGAAGGAACTAAAGGTCACAGACTTTGCTTAATGACTAAACTATTATTTTGTCCAGTTTGACAGTTTTCCTTTTCTTCTGCATTTTCTCACTTCTCTGATTACACTTATTCTTTGGCTTAAGTTTTTCCACAGACAAAAGGCAGGCAGAGGGTATGGGAGGCAAGGACCATTATTGGGTCGTGCTCTGTTTCTATATTATATACCTTGGGTGCTGAATCAACTTCACTTTTCTTTCTGGCTCTAAGTTAGGTTTCCAATGAAAGAGAGAAATTCACAAGAAAAACATAAAAAACAATTAAGATAATGATGCTGCTGAGCTGTAGGAAGAAGTCCTAGAGTAATGGAAAATCATCTCCAGGGGCAGGATGAGAACTTCAGACTTTGAGGGTGGAGTTGAAGGAGGGTCCCCCCCAGCTCCTGGGAATAGAGAGGAGGTATGACTCCCACAGCGTGAGGGGAGGCATTGCATGGGAACCTACGTCCAGGAGAAGCAGAGCAGCCCCGGGACAAAGCCCACACTCTACCCCAGAGCACTGGTCCAGCCCGTGGGACACACACAAGCTGTCAGCGACCCGAGGAAGACAGCCTGGCCGCACGCAGCCAGCGCTCAGCAGTGTGACACGTGGAGACGGAGGGGCCTCAGCAGAGCCCTGGCCGGGGGGCACAGGGTCGCGTCCCCAGAGCCTCTCATCATGGCCACCATGGGAGCCAGAACAGCACTGCTGCAGAGGAAAGAAGCCCTGCGGCTGGGAGCGGAAGTGCGGAGCCTCCCTAGCTTCTGGCTGTGGCACAGGAGGTCAGCAGGTTCAACAGCAAGTAGGGCACGGCTGTGAGCTGCCGTGGGACCCTCCACGTGGGGGACAGATGGCGCTGATGCGTGCCGCTGAAAAGCCACGGCTGCCGCCCCCACTTAAGGGGCAGTAATCTGGGAAACGTGGCTTACGCACGCTGTCCTGTATAAGACCCATATCAAAGAGAGGTTTTTGTTTGTTTTAGATTTCGTATGTAAATGAGATTATACAGTATTTCTCTTTCTCTGTCTGACTTGTTTCACTTAGCATAATGCCTTTAAGGTCCATCCATGTCACAAATGGTTTCTCAGTTTTTTATGGCTGAATAAAATTTCATTTTGTGTGTATATATATATATATATATATGTATATGTATATATACATATATATATATATATATATATATATACTGCTATGACTATGGGGTGCAGATATGTCTTAAAATTTTTTTTATTGGAGTATAGTTGATTTACAATGTTGTGTTCGTTTCAGGTGTACGGCAAAGTGAACCAATTATACATATACGTATATCCACTCTTTTTTAGATTCTTTTCCCATATAGGCCATTACAGAGTATTGAGTAGAGTTCCCTGTGCTATACAGTAGGCCCTTATTATCTATATTATATATAGTAGTGTGTATATGTCAATTCCAATCTCCTAATTTATCCTTTCCCCCCGGTTTTCTACAATAAGATTGTTTTCTACACCTGTGACTCTATTTCTGTTTTGTAAATAAATTCATTTGTACCATTTTTTTAGATTCCACATATAAGTGATATAATACAATATTTGTCCTTCTCTGTCTGACTTACTTCACTCAGAAAAGAATCTAGAAAAGAGTGGATATATGTCTGTGTCTAACTGATTCACTTTGCTATACAGCAGAAACTAACGCAACATTGTAAATCATCTATACTCCAATTTATATATATATATATATATATATATATATAGTGTGTGTGTGTGTGTGTGTGTGTGTGTGTGTGTGGTACGCAGGCCTCTCACTGTTGTGGCCTCTCCTGTGCGGAGCGCAGGCTCAGCGGCCATGGCTCACGGGCCCAGCCGCTCCGCGGCACGTGGGATCTTCCCGGACTGGGGCATGAACCCATGTCCCCTGCATCGTCAGGCGTGCTCTCAACCACGGCGCCACCAGGGAAGCCCCTATACTCCAATTTAAAAGCAGCAAGGGAAGGAACAACAACAGCAAAAAAGAAACAAAACAAGTGGAGTGAGCACTTCCTCCACTTTCAGAGAGTTTTCTAGAAACTCTTCTATCCTTTGATGTCAGAGTAGCATTACCCAGCCTGGGCATACATTTCCCACGCCATCTGGTGGTGGTAAACTTCTAACTGCCTCCCCCTTGTGAAGAGGAAAGAGCCAATAAGGGTTTTCATGAGCAATTGGCTTAATAGAGCATCTTGAAAAGTAGCCACACATTCTATTAGAAAATTACATACTTTGCACAAGGGACACATTTTGGGTGAACACATAAAGCTTAAAAGTAATTAACTAATTGCTCCACACTGTGTTGGCAAAAGAAATAGGTTTTTTCTAAAAATATCTAGGCATAAAGTGAAACTTGATATAATAACGTTGGGGGAATATGCATTGTTGCCGTGTATGTTTATGTTTGTATTTGAAAACCAAACCTTGGGTAGCTTGTAGTCCAAATGCAGCCTTTCAAGGGAGGCGCATTCCTCAGGCCAGCTGCAGTATCAGCGTTTTGTTAAGCAAAGGTGATGCTAAGTAAACACACATCACTTTTCCTCCCCCCAAAGAGCCCCAAATTGCTTTCTAACATTTGCTTCCATATCTCGTTCATTCTGCTTTTAATGCACTCTCATGGCTTTTTCCATTTCTTTGCAGAACTCATCACAGTGTACAGAATATTTAGAGGTTAGCATCAAAGTTTATCAGAAGCCTTTTTCATAAGAAATGAAAACATCATCTCTCCCTTATGCCCTTGTTGCTACTTCTTACGTGTTGACTAAAATAATTTATATCCATGGTTTCTTCCACGGTTGAACAAGGGTAACTATAAACGGAGTTGGGAACATCTTTCTCCATATATTTTCATAGTTTCTCTTATTGGATACTAGCTAACTTATTCTGCTTTACTGTAGTTCTCTTAGCAAATCCCTCAGATTGAACACTTGCAAGTTGAGTAATTACCCCGTGTATATATTGACAGATCAACAGTCTCAAACAAGCAACTAACAAAGTTGCTACATATGTTCATCTCACCACAGATGCTTCCACCCACCCTCACTCTGGTTTTTTAAGTGCATCAAATATTAATAAATGCACTTGTGAATGTTCTTAACATATGTCTCTAAGATAATCTGATTTTGTACCAAAATTCACCTCTACAAGGTTTACAAAATCTTTTTTTTTTTTTTTGCGGTACGCGGGCCTCTTACTGTTGTGGCCTCTCCCGTTGCGGAGCACAGGCTCCGGACGCGCAGGCTCAGTGGCCATGGCTCACGGGCACAGCCGCTCCGCGGCATGTGGGATCTTCCCGGACCGGGGCACGAACCCGCGTCCCCCGCATTGGCAGGCAGACTCCCAACCACTGCACCACCAGGGAGGCCCTACAAAATCTTTATATAGGCAACTCTTTTGTAATAAAAAATAGTCCTGAGGGTGGCACAGTACTGTAAACACAGATAGCTAAAGACAGAGAAGCAAAGAGATTGATCAGCGTGATTTAGACTCCACCAACTATACTGAAAGTCTCATAGCCAAATAATTACTATTTCAGTAATTCATAGCTGGGGCCAAGGCCGCAGTGGTTTGGGATGCTGACTCAGATGATGCTGGCGCTGCACATCTGGGAAACTGTCAGCCAAATCTATTGCCATCAACACAAAGGCCAACGTTAATTGAGTCAAGTTAGGACCTGCGGAAAACTCATGGGCAGCATGAAAAGCAGCAGGCTTTCCTCCATTTGGGATGGAGAAATGATTTTCCCCAATGATGCTCTGTATGGTGATGCTTCCTCTGGGAAACACAATGAACCCATTTTGCTGAGCGAGGTCAGCCCACTCTGTACAGATCACTGTGGCTACGACGAAAGTAAAGTGAGGCTTCAAGCAAATCATTTGTGGTAAGAAATGTGGGTAATAGGCAGTTGTAAAAGCTCAAAGCCTGGAAGCCAGAGACTTGATGTGGGGTCCCAGTTTCATATTTAGTAGCTCGGGGATCTTCTCTGGACCCGTGTCCAGGATACAGTTGCCTGTCCTGTCTGACCCACTGGTGACTGTGCGGGTCAGAAGAGAAGTCACATCATTGGAGATTTAGGCTCCCCTCCTATGTGGTGGGTGAGGTGATGCTTTGCCCGCATTACACTAGAACCACTGAACTAGACCAAGCTGGTTCTTGATAAGTGGTGCATTTCACCTACTAGTTTAAGGGTTCCTCGGTGACGCTCCATTTATTTTATCTTCTGTCCTGTCCTGGTGCTGTTCAAGGTTACACGTAACAGAGATTGCATGGTAAGGGGGAAAGCCTGGGATTTAGAGTCCAAGGGTCCAGCTTAAACCCCTAGTCTGTGCCTCAGGGGTTAAGTCTTATCCATCTTGTGATTCACGCCTCACATTAACCTGCTTATCATCCTCGGTTTCTGAATGAGGACACAGAAACTTACAGAGTTTATGTGACTTGCTGAGTTAACCGGTATTGGAACCAGTTAATAATTTGAACCCACAGGGTCCGATTCTATGATCCATGCTATGTCCTCCCACAAGATGGCTGTGGGAGCAGACGTCAGCACCCCGAGACACACTCAGGGGCTCATCTGAGACTACAGAGCTCCCTCATACAATCTTCTGGGACACAGAGATGTACCAATCCCTTCTCTGTCTTTCCCTGGGATCCCTGCTGAATCCACACTCAGCCAAGGGGAGCCTCCAGTGCACCCTGGAGGGTGGAGGGAGCCGCTTCCCCACGTGCCTCTGGCACTAGGACAGCCAGCACGAGGGGTGGCAGAAAGGAAGTGTTGCTATGATCCAGGTCAGTGACTAGGACCTTTATTAAATAACGGAGATTATGTCACACCATGGAAGCTCTTGCTTATGAAATCTTTCCTGTCAGCCTCCACAGAGGGAAGACTTCTCATCTCTCTGAGATTAGCTTTGGCTTAAACCTATGGGGTTAACAGTGCAAGATGACTTTCAAAATCCCTTCTAAATCCTTACGACACTGTGATGCTATCCACGTTTAATGATAATTTTTCTTTAATAAACCCTTGAAAACAAGCCCTTTTATTATTAAACTTGCTGGGATCACCAGAAAATTTTTAAAGGTTAATGAACTTTTGACTGAAATCTCTTGTAAGCAATCCAAAAATGTGCATTTGTGTTTACGTATGTAGGAACTAGCTTAATTCCAATTCAAATGGGTGAAAAGTATCCTAAAACACTCAAGATCTGGTAAATTGTTTTGTGGAAACAGATGTTGTTGTGACAGTTTTAAAAACGTGATTACATTTGAATGTGAAGATGGGCTACAGCTTTTGGGGGTGGGGATGTTTGAGATCTTTTATAACGAAAGCTGACATTCTGGTCCGGTTGTTGCAATGCCTTGGTGACATTGGTATTGTTACTATTGTTTTTGTGTATACTTGGTTTTGGGGTATTGCTTCTGAAATCTTTCTGAGATTTTTTGTTTTCTTTTTCTTTTTTTTATTTCGGTACACAGGCCTCTCACTGTGAAGATGTTTTAAATATATAGAAAACCGAACTTTGGAGTAAAATCTCTTTACTAACCAGGCAGGCTTTATTCTAAATTTTTTTAATTTTCTAACTTATTTTATTTTTTTAAACTAATTTTTACTGGAGTATAGTTGATTGACAATGTTGTGTTAGTTTCTGTCGTACAGCAAAATGAATCAGTTATACATATACATATATCCACTCTTTTTTAGATTCTTTTCCCATATAGACCATTACAGAGTATTGAGTAGAATTCCCTGTGCTATACAGTAGGTCCTTATTAGTTAACTATTTTATATATAGTAGTGTGTATGTGTCAATCCCAATCTCCCAATTTCCCCCTCCCCCTTTTAAAATAAAATCATCTATTTAATTCTAACTAGGGGAGGTTAATGGGGCTTATCATTAATACGTAAAATAGAAATAAAGGTAGTAATCAATCGTACTTGCGAGGAGTGTGCACATGTGTGTCAGCATTTCCAGCTTCACAGGGATGGTAATGATTTAGGGACTGGTTTGCATGTCAGTGGAGGAACACAGCTGCTTTCTTGACAGGGTTGCCAAGGACCCACAACATATACCATACGGTTTAAGGCATTGACACCTTTTGTTAAAGTGCAGATATGAATTGGCAAGCTGATGTTTTCATTACTGTCGACATTCGCCCCTTAACTCAAGTGCATATATAAGGTCGACTTAGCACTAGGCTCAGCTTTTAGCAGAACACTTGACATGGGCTGTATCCTCTCAGTTTGGAGATGTGTGGAGTAAAGAAAGGTCTGGAGTATGAGGGCATTCCTGGTGTTGAAGGATTCAGGTTGCACTCAGCTTGAAGGGTGGTAGTTGGGATGAAGATCCTTGCTTGTTTTTGTGGACAGGGCGTAAATGCTGGGAGTGATACAGTGCAGACAGGAAATGCGATGATGCTTAACCGTGTCTCGTTCCCTGCAGTAACTCAGTGCCTTTTAATAGGAATATGTCAAATAACCACTCCCCTCAGCCAGGAAACTGATCTGTAGTCATTCCCCATAGTGAGCCAATATCTTTCTCCCTGAAACTTGGACTCATTGATTCTAACTTTGTCCCTTTAGACCACACAGAATTTGGTTTAGGGTCAAACACATGTAGCATCTGTTTTTGTTTCTGTACAGAGTATAGGGCAGCTGGGATGATATATATACAGGATGCAAAGGATGCTGGAACAAAAAGAATCCCCATAGGTATGCATCCAGCTACTCGTAATTAATAGCCATCCTGGCTGTGTCCTGCAGGGTGTAGGTCTGTATGGCTTTGAGGGTCTGGGAGAAGAGATGATGTGTCTATAAAAACTCGGTAGCATTGATAAAAGTTCCTATTTCTTCCCATGTTTCAAGGAGACGGTGGAGAGGGGTGGTTATTTCAGAAGCCCAGGCTGGAATAGTGAGGCCAGAGTGGCTATGTCCAAAAGAGAATGGAAAGTTTACTGGACTGATCTCAATCCAGGTTTACTTCTGTAGAGACATGACAAAAGACTCTGTTTCATCCTGTTCTATGGAACAGTTTAAATAAATGGATTTAGAAAAACACATATTCTGATGGCATATTAATCAAATTCAGAAATTTAAAAAATTAGGAAGAATAAATAATGCATTGGCTAAAGAAGCAGGAATCAAAAATAACTTTAAAGGCTAGAACGTTTAAATAGAACGTAAAGACATGTAAGAGGTCTAAATGCAAAGTTATGTGCTCGGGTTCAGAAGTCAAGTAACACGTTTCTAGGTTAGAGGGTACTTGGCTTAGCCAACGGTGAGCTCAATGAACGACGAGCAGATGTGTTTGCTAAGAAAGTTCTGGGGGTTTAGGCCGGGTTTATAGAAAGTGTCTAAGTGGTCTT
The DNA here is from genome assembly GCF_005190385.1 of Monodon monoceros. NCBI lineage: Eukaryota > Metazoa > Chordata > Mammalia > Artiodactyla > Monodontidae > Monodon > Monodon monoceros. The sequence goes on along the minus strand of NW_021703771.1, from coordinate 8,729,285 downwards.
GCTGGATTTTGTGTTGATTAGACCTCACCAGGAATCATCTGTTCAAGGAGAGGTCAAGAGCCTCCTGAAGGGTGTCCAGTGGGAGGTGTCTGGAATAGCGAGTCGTCTAGAAATCAGAACCCATGTTGTAGGAGAGCAAGAGGAAGACTTTGAGGGAGGACCCACGATGGGTGGCCCTTGCGGACACTGTTTGCACACAGGAGATGGATTCCATTTCTTCTGGGTGATGTAAGAAGGAAAAGCGGGAACCCACAGGTCCAAGTTTTAGGGATAAAAATACTGGCTCACTACGAGGAACATTATAGATAATGAGGAGGGGGTAGTGTTTATTTGATGTGTTTATACTTAAAGGCACTGAGTTACTCCAGGAAACCCACAAATCCAAAGAAAACGGCAGTGTTTGGCAATGGTGTTTTCCATTGTTAGAGGTGGTTAGAAATAGGCCGAAAGATCTAATTTTCAGGGATGTGGTTATATCTGGGGGCCGAATAAGCCCTCCCATCCTGAATTTCTGGGAGATCCTTCAAGTGGAGAGCCTGCAAAAAGGTAATTGCTAAACTCTGTTTGAGGTGAAAGAGCCCCTTTCATGTAATTTGTGCCAATGATCATTCTCCTAATTTTGATCTAGTGAGTGGCCACAATCCTGTGTAAATAAAATTTCTTTGGCATTTGCAATGCACAGTTACATCTCTCTAAATACATATAGATATTTTAGCATGTGAAACACTCCTATACTTTTCTGGGCCAGACCTCACTCTCCACATTCTTTGACTCTTGGTAGCTACGGTCAACTTGGAACAGAGTTTTGAAAGGTAAAAAGTTAACTTTACAAATGAGGGAAGAGTCTGTAAACTATACGTTTTGTGATACTGGCTTAAGTTCTGCGAACAGCGTTTCATTAGAGGTTGAAGAGACCTCACCACCGGCCACAACGGAATAATTTTAGAGCTCTCTACTCCTGCAGAAAAGGGGAACAAGTGTGGGAGTGGGATTTCTTACTGACATGGGAAGAAAAGCCAAAAGAGGGAGGAAAAATAAAAATGCTTCTTGAGAATTTAGAGAACTAAGTAAGTAAGAAATACTTAGTGAGACAGAAATGAACTAATAGGAAATGATTCAAGCTTTGCAAGTCTCCCTTCTAGGAGGGGGGATATATTTTGAGTCCAAAGCTTGTCTGGTTCTTGTGAAGTATGGTTGCTGAGGTAAGTGAAGTCGTCACAAGATGTCTTATATACAAAGTGGAACAGAAGCTTTGGTGTTAGGAGTCTCATCGGAAATGCACAGAACTTAAAGCTTGTTAGTAATCAATTCCTCTGAGAAGCCACGTTCCATCATGTACTTCTCTCAAATATCCTGGTTACTAATAGCTTCCTCTTCATAACTGCCTTTACCACTGTTTCAAGAGGCTAAAGAAAGTGCAGGGGAGAGTACGTGAGGACTCGATTCCTCTGCATAAATATTTTCTAGCTGCTGTTAGTCATTGCCATCTCCTTCTCATCGCACAGCACCTCCTTCGGTGCCCCGCACACACATGCGTGCTCACAAAATGCTTCTGTTGACCTATTCCTAGGAAGATAAAAGCCTATTGCCAGGACAACTTGTTCACATTCACAGTTTTGCCTGAAAATAAAGTCTTTGGTTAAATTCACTGGGAAAAATGTCTGTAGCCGGCAGTCCAGGCAAAGACAAAAGTAACTTATCACCTGATAAAAGATTGAACATGGGTTTGTTTTTTCACTGCTGGGGCATGGGTTGCTTTTCTCAGCTTCGAGCTGGGAAGTCCGTTGGGACTCATGACTCCCTAGAGACTGTCTCTTAGGTATGGAAGGTTTTCCCTTCTTACCTCAGGGAGAATGAACGTGTCTCTCCAGACAGTAAGCTCCGTGGTGAGAGGGAGGGGCATCTTTTGGGTTTTAGGGGTTTGATGCAGTATGTGGCAGCAACAGTGCTGGGCAGCAGCCACCTTAAAGCCCAGAGGGCTCTTTTCTTGAGGAAGAGTGAGAGAAGGATGCTGGACAGACCTCCTTCTGGTATGCGTAGGCCCCCAGATCTGGGGACGGTTCGGGGAGTAGAGACCATTGGCTGACACTGGAGAGACCCTGGGCTTCCTGCCACATGTACAGCGGGCAGTCGAGTCCCCTGTGCATCTACTTCGGATCCACCGAAGCAGCGGATGGTACCGGGTCCCGGAACACTCCGGACCTCCTAAGCCAGCACGCATCTCCCGTGCGGGATGAAAGAGTGTCGAACAAAAAGTATGAACTGATGACCACCGTCTACGTTACTCACTTCAACTGGACGGGATACGGAGGGAGACAGGTTATTTTTTTCAAAAGGCCTGGGCTTATTTATCCATTCTTCACTAATTTCCCGCGCTCCACGCCCCCGCCCCCGCCCCTGCACCCTGCCCTCGTGGGGGCTCAGGTCTTGAAGCAACTCAGAAGTGGCTCCTGGTCCTGAAGTCCGGGCACACCTTCGTGTGTGAAGACGGAGAAGCTGGGCGGTCCTGGCTAATGCACATCACCACCTCGTGTGGGCTGCCCTGGCGACGGGTCCAGAGCTGACGGAAACGCTCCCCGGGGGCCTTCGTGGGGGATGCCGCCTCCTGATCAGCCCCGACCCCGGGCTCCCAGGTGTGTGGAAGTGGGAGCCTGTGAGCATCCTCTTGCAGCCTGAGTTCCCCCGCCCCTACCTGGCCCCGGCCCCGGGGGATGCGCTCTGAGATGCGCAGCAGCGGAGGGCGGAGGGCAGGCTGTGCTCCCCACCAAGGGCGGCCCGGCCCGTCCTGTCCTGTCCTTCAGGCGGAAGGTCGGGCCTTTGGCGGCCAGACGATCCCCTAGGGGACACAGTGGCCCGGGCTGCGCGGTCCCGACCCCTTGTTCCTCATTCTCTCGGCCTGTTGCATCCAGGGGGGCCTGCTTGCCGCTGTTTATTTTATTTTTAAATACGTTATGGCATTTATTTCTAGTTCACCTTTTAAAAACCAGGACATAAGAAATTTCACTTTCTGGAAAGTCACGATTTTCTCTGACCACGGGTGAGATGGACAAGCTTTAATCACGTCTTTCAAATGAAGGTCTGTCAGATTTCCCTCCAGACTTCTGCAGAGATGATCTCAACTCTGGGAAGCTTGAGAGAACTCGTGATGACCTTGACGTTGAGTTAGAAAGAGTTGACCCTCCCTCCCCCATCTGTAGGGAGAGGCCCAGACCTCTGCTGTCACTGGCTCCCAGACTAGAAACACTTCCATATTTAGACTGGAGATGTTTCCATTGAAAAAACAGACCCGACTCCGTATTCTTTTTGATCCATATTCCTTTCAGTGAGTTGGAGGTCGGGTTCTGTCCCAGTTCCTCAAGGTTCCAGGTCCAGAGCCTCTCGATTCACTGTCTCCAGAAAATGAAACATTGCCTCCTGCTGGGGTGGCCTGCAAGCTTGGGTGCCCAGAAAGCAGAACCTAAGGCAGGGCTTGAGGGCTGCCGTGACCTGACCACAGGACGTGTGACCCACTGATGCTCTGTCTGCTGGGACCAGCCTCTGATTCAGGGTCTGCAGCTGCATAAACTGTGATTCAGTGCCATCCATCCAGGCGAGGTAGAGACGGGTGGGAGACTTTACCCCCGCTTCCTATTCAATCTCCTATTGATTAGAGAAGTGACCCCAATCTCTGCCCCTCCCTGACTCTGTTTAACCTTCCTGCTGTTTGGGCTGTCTGTGTAGGTTGGGGGCACCAAGCAAGCCCCCATAGCATCCTGCATCCCTGAGTCCACAGAGAGGCTCCAGGGCAGCAGGTGAGGGATGTGAGCTTTGGCACAAGGTGAGACGCTGGGAGGTTGCCCTCACCTGAAGTGGGTCAGAGCTGACGTAGAGTGGATGATGCCTCACAGCAGCTGGAGCAAGGAGGTGCATGATGCTCAGAGCAGCTCAAGTGTCACAAGAAGTGTCTGATGGCCGGGAGGAGACGGGGGACACACGGCAGCTCTTTAGCGCTTTCAACCCCTTTCCCACACCTGCTTTCTGGGGACGCAGGTGTTCCTTATTCTGACACTTCCTGGGATTCTGCTGGGAAGCCTGCTTCTCCCATGACCTCACTGCAGCCACCTGGGTCTGAGCAGTCTCCTCATTGTGAGTCCATCCCCGTCTCTCCCTCCTTTCTCCCGTCACACAGAGGGAGTAGGGGTGACAGTTGTTGCTTTCTTTTTTTTTTTTTAACATCTTTATTGGAGTATAATTGCTTTAATCAGTCGTTCTGCTTTGCTCTCGCTGCCCCAGGTTCAGCAACTAAGAGTTCAGTGCCTCAGGAGACCTTTCAGTCCTGGACAAACCAGCACGGTGGCCACCTTATGTTGTTTTGGGGTGATTTTTAAAGAAAAGGGGCCTTTACTCAACCATCTTAATCTGAAAGTCCTGTCAGTTCCGCTATCCATGGTGATTGTTGTCTTTTTCTTACTCTTGCTAGTAATTTGGAGAAAGCATTAGGAACAGCTCAGCAGACACAGTTTGAAGCCACAACCAGAGAGAGAAACATTTGAATTACCAGAGGTACAATTTACCCCCAAAATCATGCTCAGTAGATATATTAGACGTTGGAGGGTATGTTGAAAATTATTTCACAGAAAGATTTTGCTTTAGGAATCAAATTATCCTTTAGATGCAATGATTTTGTGAAATGACCTTGAAGCTAAAAGTCCCATATTAATGGTTACCATTAATTATAGTCGTTATTAATTTTTTATAAACTATATAGATATTTTATTAGTCAGGGTCCTCCAGAGAACCAATAGGATATGTATGTGTGAGTGTGTGTGTGAAAAGAGAGAGAGAGAGAGAGAGAGAGGAGAGACGGAGATACTGATTTATTATAATGAACTGGCATTTGCCATTATGGAAGCTGACAAGTCCCACAGTCTTCTGTCTGCAAGCTGGAGACCCCAGAAAGCCAGTGGTGGGTATTTTCAGTGTGAGTCTGTGGTCTGAGAACAAGGAGAGCCAATGGTATACTTTCTGGTCCAAGGGCAGGAGAAGATTGAGGTCCCAGCTCCAGCGGTCAGGAGGAGAGAAAGGATTTCCTTCCTTCCGCTTTCTGTTCTATTCAGGTCCTCAACAGACTGGAGGATGCCCACCCACATTGGAGAGGGCACTCTGTTTTACTCAGTTACCGATTCAAATGCTAATACCATCATGGATATACTCAGAAATCATGTTAAAACAGCTGTCTGGCCAAGTCACGTTGACACATAAAATTAGCCATCACATTTCCACATTCCTTTATGTGTGGTGCCATCTTTGCCTTCTGTTCAAATATGTCTCCTTTATGAATTTTTTCTGGCACTGTGCCCTTGGCTCAAAGAAGAAGGTCAATGATGGTGATGCCCCTTGGACTCCAAAGCCAGCCAGGTCTTATATTAGAACTTGACAGTGTATTTTAATTTTAAAAGCAGTTTGGAAGAAATTTTTATTGCCTTAGTTTAAGAAAAAAATGTAGTATTTTAGAGAAGATTGCAGACTATAATAATCATCAGTATCTTAAGAAGAGTCTCTTTTTCCCATTACAATTTAAGTTTTCATTTGCCCCTACAAATGCTGATAATTTGATTTAAAGATGATGGGTATTCCTGGTATGGTTTAATTCTTAATTATTATGAATTATGGTTTAATTTTAATCATCTTATTTGTAAATTCAGAATCATAGATTATTTCTTTAAAAAGAAAGAGCATCCCTCTTACTCTTTGATACCCCTTCTTATGAAGTCATTTCCATCACTTCATTAAATTTTGACTCCCACTTGTACCTTTTGAGACGTTCTATCCAATGGGTTTATTTGTTACTTTGGTGTTTATTCACTTTTTTTTTTTTAACAGTAAAACTGCAAGTTTTAAAAGCATTTGTATTTAACTAAGTTACACACAGAATATTACTTTGGAGCTTGATATCCATCCATCCAAATTTTTTAAAAAATATTTTTTGTTGTTGTTGTCATGGAATACTAAGAATAACAATTGGTTCCTAACTTGTTTTACTTTAAAAATTTTTTATACTCCATTCTTTTTTTTTATATACATCTTTATTAGAGTATAATTGCCTCATAATAGTATGTTAGTTTCTGTCATACAACAAAGTGTATCAGCCATATGCGTACACATATCCCCATATCCCCTCCCTCTTGAGCCTCCCTCCCACCCTCCCTATCCTGCCCCTCTAGGTGGACACAAAGCACTGAGCTGATCTCCCTGTGCTATGAGGCTGCTTCCCACTAGCTATCTATTTCACATTTGGTAATGTATATATGTCTATGCTACACTCACTTCTCCCCAGCTTCCCCCTCCCCTGTCCCCCATTTCCTCAAGTCCATTCTCTACATCTGCGGCTTTATTCCTGTCCTGCCACTAGGATTATCATTACCTTTTTCTTTCTTTCTTTTTTTTTTGATTCCATATATATGTGTTAGTGTACAGTATTTGTTTTTCTCTTTCCTACTTTCTTCACTCTGTATGAAAGAATCTAAGTCCATCTACCTCACTACAAATAACTCAGTTTCATTCCTTTAGATGGCTGAGTAATATTCCATTGTATATATGTGCCACATCTTCTTTATCCATTCATCTGTTGATGGACATTTAGGTTGCTTCCATGTCCTAGCTATTGTAAATACTACTGCAGTGAACATTGGGTTGCATGTATCTTTTTGAATTATGGTTTTCTCAGGGTATATGCCCAGTAGTGGGAATGCTGGGTCATATGGTAGTTCTATTTTTAGTTTTTTAAGGAACCTCCATACTGTTCTCCATAGTGGCTGTAGCAATTTACATTCCCACCAATAGTGCAAGAGGGTTCCCTTTACTCCACACCGTCTCCGGCATTTATTGTTTGTAGATTTTTTGATAATGGCCATTCTGACCGATGTGAGGTGATACCTCATTGTAGTTTTGATTTGCATTTCTCTAATGATTAGTGATGTTGAGCAGCTTTTCATGTGCCTCTTGGCCATTTCTATGTCTTCTTTGGTGAAATGTCTATTTAGGTCTTCCACCCACTTTTTAATTGGGTTGTTTGTTGTTCTGATATTGAGCTCCATGAGTTGTTTGTATATTTTGGAGATTAATCCATTGTCCGTTGTTTCATTTGCAAATATTTTCTCCCATTCTGAGGGTTGTCTTTTCGTCTTGTTTATGGTTTCCTTGCTGTGCAAAAGCTTTTAAGTTTAATTAGATCCCATTGGTTTATTTTTGTTTTTATTTTCATTACTATAGGAGGTGGGTCCAAAAAGACCTTGCTGTGGTTTATGTCAAAGAGTGTTTCTCCTATGTTTTCCTCTAAGAGTTTTATAGTCTGGTCTTACAGTTAGGTCTTTAATCTATTTTAAGATTTTTTTTTTTTTTTTTTTTGCGGTACGTGGGCCTCCCACTGTTGTGGCCTCTCCCGTTGCGGAGCACAGGCTCCGGACACGCAGGTTCAGCAGCCATGGCTCACGGGCCCAGCCACTCTGAGGCATGTGGGATCTTCCCGGACCGGGGCACGAACATGTGTCCACTGCATCGGCAGGCGGACTCTCAACCACTGCACCACCAGGGAAGCCCCGAGAATATTTTTGTGTATGGTGATAGAAAATGTTCTAATTTCATTCTTTTAAATGTGGCTGTCCAGGTTTCCCAGCACCCCTTATTGAAGAAGCTGTCTTTTCTCCATTGTATGTTCTTGCCTCCTTTGTCGTAAATTAGGTGACCATAGGTGCGTGGGTTTATTTCTGGGCTTTATATCCTGTACTAATGATCTATATTTCTGTTTTTGTGCCAGTACCATATTGTCTTGATTACTGTAGCTTTGTAGTATAGTCTGAGGTCAGGAAGTCTGATTCCTCCAGCTCCGTATTTCTGTCTCAAGATTGCTTTGGCTATTCGGGGTCTTTTGTGTTTCCATACAAATTGTAAAAATCTTTGTTCTAATTCTGTGAAGAATGCCATTGGTAGTTTGGTAGGGATTGCACTGAACCTGTAGAGTGCTTTGGGTAGTATAGTCATTTTCACAATATTGATTCTTCCAATCCAAGAATATGGTATATCTCTCCATCTGTTGGTAACATCTTTAATTTCTTTCATCAGTGTCTTATAGTTTTCTGCATACAGGTCTTTTGTCTCCCTAGGTAGGTTTATTCCTAGGTATTTTATTCTTTTTGTTGCAATGGTAAATGGGAGTGTTTCCTTAATTTCTCTTTCAGATTTTTCATCATTGGTGTATAGGAATGCAAGAGATTTCTATGCATTAATTTTGTATCCTGCAACTTTACCAAATTCATTGATTATCTCTAGTAGTTTTCTGGTGGCATCTTTAGGATTCTCTATGTATAGTATCATGTCATCTGGAAACAGTGACAGTTTTACTTCTTCTTTTCCAATTTGTATTCCTTTTATTTCTTTTTCTTCTTTCATTGCCGTGGCTAGGACTTCCAAAACTATGTTGAATAATAGTGGTGAGAGTGGGCATCCTTGTCTTGTTCCTGATCTTAGAGGAAATGCTTTCAGTTTTTCACCATTGAGTATGATGTTGGCTGTGGATTTGTCATATATGGCCTTTATTATGTTGAGGTAGGTCCCCTCTATGCCCACTTTCTGGAGAGGTTTTATCATAAATGGGTGTTGAATTTTGTCAGAAGCTTTTTCTGCATCTATTAAGATGACCATATGGTTTTTATTCCTTAATTTGTTAATATGCTGTATACATTGATTGATTTGCGTGTATTGAAGAGTCCTTGCATTCCTGGGGTAAATCCCACTTGATTATGGTGTATGATCCTTTGAATATGTTGTTGGTTTCTTTTTGCTACTATTTTGTTTAGGATTTTTGCATCTATGTTTATCAGTGTTATTGGTCTGTGATTTTCTTTTTTTGTGATATCTTTTTCTGGTTTTGGTATCAGTGTGATGGTGGCTTCGTAGAACAAATTTGGGAGTGTTCCTCCCTCTGCAATTCTTTGGAAGAGTTTGAGAAGGATGGTTGTTAGCTCTTCACTAAATGTTTGGTAAAATTCACCTGTAAAGCCATCTGGTCCTGGAATTTTATTTGTTGGAAGATTTTTAATTAGTTTTAATTTCACTTCTTGTGATAGGTCTGTTTATATTTTCGAATTCTTCCTGATACAGTCTTGGAAAATTGTAACTTTCCAAGAATTTGTCCATGTCTTCATTGTTGTCCATTTTATTGGCTTATAGTTGTTTGTAGTAGTGTCTTATAATCCTTTGTTTTTCTGCAATGTCAGTTGTGATTTGTCCTTTTTCATTTCTAATTTTATTGATTTGCATCCTCTTCCTCTTTTTCTGATGAGTCTGGCTAAGGGTTTATCAATTTTGTTTATCTTCTCAAAGAACCAACTTTTACTTTTACTGATCTTTGCTATTGTTGTCTTCATTTCTATTTCATTTATTTCTGCTCTGATACTTACAATATCTTTCCTCTACTGACTTTGGATTTTCTTTGCTCTTCTTTCTCTAGTTGCTTTAGGTGTGGGGTTAGATTGTTTATTTGAGATTTTTCTTGTTTCCTGAGGTGAGATTGAGTTGCTATGAACTTCCCTCTTAGAACTGCTTTTGCTGCATTCCATAGGTTTTGGATCATGGTGTTGTCATTATCATTTGTTTCTATGTATCTTTTTATTTCTTCTTTGATTTCTTCAGTGATTCCTTAGTAATTTAGTAGCACACTGTTTAGCCTTCATGTATTTGTGTTTTTTACAGTTTTCTTCCTGTCATTGATTTCCAATCTCATAGCATTGTGGTCATAAAAGATGCTTGATACGAGGCTTGATTTGTGACCCAAGAGGTGATCTATCCTGGAGAATGTTCCGTGTGCACTTGAGAAGAAAGTGTAATCTGCTGTTTTCATATGTCATGTCCTATAAATATCAATTAAATCTATCTGGTCTATTGAGTCATTTAAAGCTTGTGTTTCCTTATTAATTTGCTGTCTGGATGATCTGTCCATTGGTGTAAGTGAGGTATTAAAGAACCCCACTATTACTGTGTTATTGTCAATTTCCTCTTTTATAGCTGTTAGCATTTGCCTTATGTATTGATGTGTTCCTATGCTGGGTGCATATATATTTATAATTGTTATATCTTCTTCTTGGATTGTTCCCTTGATCATTATGTAGTGTCCTTCCTTGTCTCTTGTAATATTCTCTATTTTAAAGTCTATTTTATCTGATATGAGTATTGCTACTCCAGCTCTCTTTTGATTTCAGTTTGCATGGAATATCTTTTTCCATCCCGTCACTTTCAGTCTGTATGTGTCCCTAGGTCTGAAGTGGGTCTCTTGTAGACAGCATATATATGGATCTTGTTTTTGTATCCATTCAGCCAGTCTGTGTCTTTTGGTTGGGGCATTTAATCTATTTATATTCAAGGTTATTGTTATTGAGTTTGTCTTTGTGGGTCTTTCTTCTCTTGTGTTTCCCGCCTAGAGAAGTTTCTTTAGCATTTGTTGTAGAGCTGGTTTGGTGGTGCTGAATTTTCTTAGCTTTTGCTTGTCTGAAAAGCTTTTGATTTCTCCATAAAATCTGAATGAGGTCCTTGCTGTGTAGAGTAATCTTGGTAGTAGGCTTTTCCCTTTCATCACTTTAAGTATATCCTGCCACTCCTTTCTGGCCTGCAGAGTTTCTTTCTTTTTTTTGTTTTTAACATTTTGGTTTTATTTTTTTAATTAATTAATTTATTTATTTTTGGCTGTGTTGGGTCTTCATTGCTGTGCACGGGCGTTTTCTAGTTGTGGTGAGCTGGGACTACTCTTCATTGTGGTGCTTGAGCTTCTCATTGCAGTTGCTTCTCTTGTTGCAGAGCAAGGGCCCTAGAGCGTGCGGCCTTCAATAGTTGTGGCACATGTGCCCAGTAGTTGTGTCTCATGGACTCTAGAGCACAGGCCCACTAGTTGTGGCACACGGGCTTAGTTGCTCCATGGCATGTGGGATCTTCCCAGACCAGGGCAAACTCGTGTCCCCTGCATTGGCAGGTGCATTCTTAACCACTGCACCTCCAGGGAAGTCCACCTGCAGAGTTTCTGCTGAAAAATCAGCTGATATTACCTTATGGGAATTCCTTTGTATGTTATATTTTGCTTTCCCTTGCTGCTTTTAATACTTTTTCTTTGAATTTAATTTATATTAGTTTGATTAATATGTGTCTTGTGTTTCTCCTAGGGTTCATCCTGTATGGGACTCTCTGCCCTTTCCTGGACTTGGGTGACTATTTCCTTTCCCACGTTAGGGAAGTTTTCCACTATAAAGCCTTCAAATATTTTCTCAATCCCTTTCTTTTTCTCTTCTTCTTCTGGGACCAATATAATTCAAATGTTGGTGCATTTAGTGTTGTCCCAGAAGTCTCTAATATTGTCTTCAATTCTTTTCATTCTTTTTTCTTTATTCTGCTCCTTGGCAGTTATTTCCACCATTCTATCTTCCAGCTCACTTATTATTTCTTCTGCCTTAGTTATTCTGTTATTGATTCCTTCTAGTGTATTTTTCATTTCTAGATCTTTGTTAAGCATTTCTTGTGTTTTCTCAATCTGTGCCTCCATTCTACTTCTGAGATTCTGGATCATCTTTACTATCATTACTCTGAATTCTTTTTCAGGTAGATTGCCTATTTCCTCTTCATTTAATTGGTCTTGTAGGTTTTTACCTTGTTCCTTCATCTGTGACATTTTTTTTTGCCATCTCATTTTTTTTTTTTTTTAATGAGTGGGATTGTGTTCCTGTCTTACTGGTTGTTTGGCCTGAGGCTTCCAACACTGGAGTTTGTAGACTGTTGGGTAGAGCTGGGTCTTGGTGCTGAGATGAGGACCTCCATGAGACCTCACTCCGATGAGTATTTCCTGGGGTCTGAGGTTCTCTGTTAGTCCAGTGGTTTGGACTCGGAGCTCCCACTGTAGAAGTTTCAGCCCAACCCCTATAAAATATAGATGAAAATATAAAAATATAGGTGAAACAACAACTGGAAGTTAAAACAGAACAACAATAGTAAAAAAGAAAAAAAAAGGCGGGAAAAACTTTGGCTATGAAGGGCGGGGCTTAAGCAGGGGCGGAGTTTAGGTGGTGGGCGGGGACTATGCGTAAGACACACAGGGCTGGAAAAGGCTCTGGGGGGTGGGTTGTTGAGGGTGGGACTTAGGCTCAACAGAATAGAAGGGGCCCAGGCATGCCCCTGGTCTCAGAGGGTGGGGGCCCCAGCCTGGGAGCCCAGCAGGCTTCCTGGGCCCGAGTGGGTGGGCAAATGCCTTCTTCTCCTCTCCCACTCCTCCAGACCTAGAGGGCCCCTCCCACCTGCCTCGCCTGTTCTCCCCCTGCCCTCCCTCCTACACCACCAGGACCAATGCGGCTGGAGGGGGCTTCTGAGGGCATAGGACCCAGCGGGCAAGTTTCCAGGCCGACTGGCCAGGGGAAACGCTGGGCATGCTCCCCCGCGGGTCCTTCCAGGTGTGCGAACCCGTCCCCCCTCCCAGCCACCCCTCAGGTGTGCTGGTCCTGTCCAGCCTCAACTTCTCCTTCCCTCTCAGTTCCCCCACGTCCTACCTGTTCTCTTGGGGGTTCCTCCCATCTCCTTGGGCATCAAGGTCCCCTACCAGCATCTGGCAGGTGCCCCAGTTGTGGGGAGACGTGAACTCTGGGTCTTCCCACGCCACCATCTTGGCTGTGTCCCCCACTTTAGCCTTTATAAGTACAATTTCTTGATGTATTTATCCTGCCAAATATGGGGTAATATTGTTAGACGCTTTTTATCAACCTATTGTTCTCTAAAACAGGATCTTATTTTAAAATAAGCTAATTAATTTTTTTCTTCTAGTTTTATTAAGGTATATTTGATGTAGAACACTGTATACATTTAAGAGAATGATAACTTACATACAACATGAAATGATTATCGCAGTAAATTTAGTAAACATCCATCATGTCATACATTAAAGAAACAAGAAACACTTAAAGAAACAAGAAAGAAAGAAAACATTAAAGAAACAAGATAGAAACATTAAAGAAACAAGATAGAAAAACCTTTTTTCTTGTTTTGAGAACTCTTAGGGTTTACTCTCTTGATGACTTTCATATATAACACACAGCAGTGTTAATTATCTTTATTATGTTGTACATTACATCCCTAGTACTTATTCATCTTATAACTGGAAGTTTGTACCTTTTGATGCCTTCATCAAATTTCTCCCCCACCGCCACATCCCACCTCTGGTAACTATACGTCTGAACTCTTTTTCCATGAGTGTATTTGTTTGTTTTTGAAGTATAATTGACCTAAAACATTGTGTTAGTTCCTGTTACATAACATAGTGATTTGGTATTTCTATACATTTCAACATGATCACCACAATAAATTTAGTTGCAATATGTCACCATACAAAGAAATTACATAGTTATTGAGTATATTCCCCACACTGAACATTTCATACCCATCACTTATTTGTTTTGCAACTGGAAGTTTGTACCTCTTAATCTCCCTCACCTACTTCTTTCCTTCTAAGTAAGCTAATTAATTATAAGTAGCAAAGTGTTTCTACGAAGTTTAAAATTCATGTATTTAGAAGTTACATTTCTTATAATTGCCTTAATCTCATTATCATTCTTAAATAAATTTGATATTTAAGTGTGACAGTTATATACGTGGACTACCTTAGTCTGCAGACATTGGGGATGAAGAAACCCAGTATGAATAGGAAGCCCTGCAGACAAACAGCAATAATAATCCCCAGAGACACTACTGTACCTTGTGTTTCATTTTCAAATTCCATAAAATGGATAAAATAGATTTTGTAACCCCATAAAACACTTCCATTAATCAAATCTATTTTAATTTGGTAGCATCCTCTAGGTTTTTATCCTAATTTAATTTCTGATGTAAAATGAAGAAAACTTTATGGTTATTGTTCTGATAGGCCAGTTTGATCTTGGCTTGTGGAGGCAAACTTATCTCGTGTAGAATCTTGCATACAGATTTTGTTGTTGTTCAACGGGATATAGAGAGATGCTGGATTCACCAGTAAAACAGCAACACAAAAGAGCACGATAATAATGACAGAAGGAGAGTTGGTGATGGGAAATAACTTGCTTGAAGTCTCATGAAAAGCAATTAGTAAAAAATATGCATCTACTGGAAACTAAAGATAAAGATCAATCATATTCTCAAATCCATCAATGCCTTCTTTCTCCATCCGTTGGGAGTATAACGTTCCGATAAAATAAAGCAATTGGCAGGGTGGACATCACAGTCCTTATCAATTCATTCCCTCAGTGATGGAACGTAGAACCCTGAAAGATAACAGCTATTCATATGGATTTATTTCCCCTTTATCTGAGCTTAACAACTCCATTTCCAACGGAAAGTATAATTAGGTTTAAAAACGCATATGTTCTGATTTACACATCTTGCAATGTGTAGCCTTCCCAGAAATAAATTTTCCTCTCCAGTGGCTGGATTGAAAGGTAGCAGCTGACCTAAGGACAGATACCTCATAGATGAGCAGTTGCCTGCTAAATGACATGAAAAATTCTAAATGGCCTGAAAAATTTTACTCAGACTGGAACAAATGAGACCAAATTTGTTATTCTCTCTTGGGAACCTAAAATGGGTAAGTAAAACATATCTTAAAAATTAATTTCACCTTAAAAAAATTTTTTTTAAGTGACTACTAGAAAATGTGTGATTACACTTATCAAGAGAGGGTAGACAACCCCCAAAAGAGATTATATTATTTATCAGTAGATAGTACCTATTATTCAGTAGAGAAAAGAAGGATTACTTGACAATCAACTATTGAATAATTTAAAAATTCTTAATTTTTCTATAATAGATTATTCAATAAATATTGCCCTTATAGTCCCATGCTCATGATCTTGCACATAAAATAATTAAATATTAATATGAGCAACTATTTCTTTTTTAATTTTTATTGGAGTATAGTTGATTTACAATGTTGTGTTAGTTTCAGGTGTACAGCAAAGTGAATCAGTTGTACATATACACATATCCACTCTTTTTTAGAGTCTTTTCCCATATAGACCATTACAGAGTATTGAGCAGAGTTCCCTGTGCTATACAGTAGGTCCTTATTAGTTATCTATTTTATATATAATCATGTGTATATGTCAATCACAGTCTCCCAATTTATCCCTCCCCCCATTTCCCATACGTTTGTTTTCTACACCTGTGACTCTATATCTGTTTGTAAATAAGTTCATCCATATCATATTCTTTTTTAGATTCCACATACGAGTGATATCATATGATATTTGTCTTTCTCTGTCTGACTTGCTTCACTCAGTATGACGATCTCTAGGTCCAGCCACATCACTGCAAATGGCATTACTTCATTCTTTTATGAGCAAGTGTTTCAAGAGCATGTACACAAGAACCACAGGGAAAGACTTATGGCCTAATGCACTGGAGGTCCCTGGCTGAGCCCCATGCTGGTGCTAACAGTCCTCCAATTGTTGCAGTGCTCTCAGAGAAGTGGTTGCAGGAACAAAGTCTCCGTACTCAAAGCTGGTAAAAAAAAAATTACCTTCATCAAATTTTAAAACTTTTGCTCTGTGAAAGAGTCTGTTAAGAGGTTAAAAAGTCAAGTTACAGGCTGGGAAATAATATTTTCAAACCACATATCTACAAAGGACTTGTGTTTAGATTATGCAAAGAACTCTCTGGATTTAACAGTAAAAAAAACTAAATAATTCAATTAGAAAATGGATGGAAGACATGACCAGATATTTCACCAAAGAGGATATGCAGCTGTCAAGTAAGACACATAATTAGCAATTAGAGAAATGCAACTTAAAACCATATTGAGAGAAACTCGGTCCAGTTCTGAGGACAAGGTGGAGTAAATGCACTTCTCCATATTGCTCCTGCTAAGTCAAGTTTAAAACCCTAACATTATGTACTGAACAAACACTAGATGAATCTGAAAGGTGGAGAGAAGCCAAGTAGGTTCCCTGGCTTTTCTTTTTGTCTCATGACCCTAACTGTGTGCTGGGAACACCAATGGGTGCAGACAAAAAAAAAAAAAAAGTCCTAAGAAAACCCTACTCTCTCAAGCCAAAGGATAAGAAAAGGGGAAGCCTAGAAACACAGAAAACTTTCAGACAATAACCTCTGTCCTTAGTGCAGCCAAACACCATGGACAAAACTGTGACTGAACCGCCCCCTGACAGCAAAGGCAGAGTGGTGAGCCTAAATGTCCACCCTGGTGAAGCTGTACCACCTTCACCTCTGTGGTAGAATCAGTGAGGGTGCAGTGGGAAGCCAGAACTTTCCTCCCTTCCCAAAGCTAACAAGCCCACCCCACCCCATGCTCATGGTGTCAGTGGAGGCCATGTTAGGGGGAGACATTCCTCCCCCAGGTCAGGGTGATGTCAGTAGAAGCTAGTGGTGAGCCTGCAGTCCCACACTCACCCAATAACAACAAGGCATCCTTCCCTGGAGGGTCAACTGTGGCGGCTAAGTGGGAAACACAATCCCGGTTGGCGGTTATGAAACTGTGCCTCCGTTTTTCCATTGGCATGATGTCAAAGGAGGCCTGCTAAAACAGATGGTTTAAATAATCTACAGAGTCTCATAGCATAGTAACCAAAGTATATAGATACAATACAAAATCACCTGTAATACTTAGATATAGAAAATTCCTATCTTGAATGAGAAAAGACAATCAACAGATGAAAACACCAAGATGATGAAACAACGGTTGGAACTGTATGACAAGGATTTTAAACCAGCCATCCTAAAAATATTTCAACAAGCTTGAAATAACTGAAAAATAGGAAGTCTCAACAAATAGACTCTGCAAAAAAAAAATTAAATACAAGATACAAAAAAGATGCCAGGCAGGGCTTTCAGCTTGGACATCTGGTTGCTCCAAAGATGTGCTCTCACCCCTCAGGCTGTAGGGCATTATCCATACTGGAAGTATAATAAGGAGCATACGAGTATGTATCTTATCTCTGTTTTGGTTTTGTACAAATTCTAAGTTTTTGTGTAGACTTATAAACAATGAGCTGTGGAACTGAAGGAGACTTTAGAGATCATCCATGAATCCAACTCCTTATTTAACAAGTTCTCACTAAAGACCAGAGATGTTAAGTGATTGACTCGCCATCATAGTGATCTTGGTAGCAGAAATGTGGTACCTGATTCAATGCTTTTTCCATTGTGCTGCCTTTCTGTCTTCAGTGGAGATAATTTAATTATTGTTAAAATCACATTCTTTGAAAAAAATTTTAATTGAGATATAATTCACATAAAATTCACCCTTATAAATTATATACTTCAGTGGTATTCACAAAGTTGTACAACCTTCATCACTAATTCTGGAACATTTTCATCACCCCAAAATGCCTATTTCTAGTCACACCTATTTCTCCCTTTTCCTAGCCCTTGGCAACATTTAAGCTACTTTCTGTCTCTATGAATTTGCCTATTTTGGGTATTTCATATAAATGGAATCATACAAAAAAAAAGATATAAAAAAGAACCAAATAGAAATTTTAGGGCTTCCCTGGTGGTGCAGTGGTTGAGAGTCCGCCTGCCGATGCGGGGGATGCAGGTTCGTGCCCTGGTCCAGGAGGATCCCACATGCCGCAGAGCGTCTGGGCCCATGAGCCATGGCTGCTGAGCCTGCGCATCCGGAGCCTGTGCTCCACAACGGGAGAGGCCACAACAGTGAGAGGCCTGCGTACTGCAAAAAAAAAAAAAAGAAAGAAATTTTAGAATTGTAAGGTACAGTAACCAAGTAAATATAAGTTGATGGGCTTACAGCAGAAAGGAGATGACAGGGGAAATAACTTGAACTTGAACACAGAACAACATAGATTTCCTGATATATGAAACAGAGAGAAAATGGACTGAAAAAAAATGAACTAAATCTCAGAAGTGTGTGGGAACTGTAACAAAAGATCTGACATTTGTACTCTCAGAGTCCCAGAAGGAGAGGACAAAGAGATTGGGATTTATAAGTATTCAAATAAATAATGGATGAAATGACCTCAAATTGGACAAAGGACATAAACTCACAGATTCAAGAAGCTGAAAAAATGCCAAACAGGACAAACTCAATAAAACCCATGCCAAGACACATAATCAAACTACTGAAAACTAAAGACAAAGAAAAAAAAAATCCAGAAAACATCAAGAGAGAAACAATAAACTTCCTATAAGCAAAAAACAATTTGAATAACAGTGAATTTCTCATCAGAAACCTTGGAGCCATAGGAAGAGAGACAATATTTCTCAACTATATATCCAGTGAAAATAACCTTCAAGAATGAAAGGGAGGGCTTCCCTGGTGGCGCAGTGGTTGAGAGTCTGCCTGCCGATGCAGGGGACACAGGTTCGTGCCCCGGTCTGGGAAGATCCCACATGCTGCAGAGCGGCTGGGCCCGTGAGCCACGGCTGCTGAGCCTGCGCGTCCGGAGCCTGTGCTCCACAACGGGAGAGGCCACAACAGTGAGAGGCCCGCGTACCACAAAAAAAAAAAAAAAAAAAGAATGAAAGGGAAATCAAGATATTCTCAGATGAATAAAAGCTAACAGAATTTGTTGCCAACAAACCTAATCTAAAAGAAGGGTTAAATGATATTTTTCTAAACAGAAAGGAAATGATAAAAGAAGGACTCTTGGAACAAAGGAAAAAAGAAATCCAGAAAGAGTAAAAATCCAATAGACCTTTCTTTTTCTCTTGAGCTTTCTAAATTATATTTTATGATTGAAGCAAAGCTTATAACATTGCATGTATATAATGTACAAAGAGAAAATATTTAAGACAAATATATTATAAATGGGGGAAGATAAAGGGACAGAAGGGAGGTAAGATTTTTGTACTTTATTAGAACTGGTAAAATGATGACACTAATAGACTGATAAGTTATGCATGCATGGTTTATTATCTACATAAATCACTAGGAAATCTATAGAAATAAATACACTCCAAAATACTATAGATAAATTATAATCTGAAGAATGTCCAAAATAACCCTTAGGAAGGCAGCAAAAGAAAAACAGAAAAATGAAAAACAGAGAGAAAAAATAGAATACAAAAAAGAAAATGCCAGACTCCAGTTCTAAAATATCAATAATCATATTAAATGTAAAGGACACAAATATATCAATTAAAAGACAGAGGTTGATAGAGTGGATTGAAAAATATGACAATTATATGCAATCTACAAGAAAGTCACTTCAAATATAATAATATGAGTAAGTTGGAAGTAAAAGAACAGAAAAAGGTATACACAAACATCAAACAAAATAAAGCATAAATGGCTATATAAATATCAGATAAAGTATAATTTAGAGCAATGAAAATCACCGAGGACAGAGACAATCATTACATAATAAAGGTGTAAATCTACCAAAAAGTCTTGGCAATCCTAAATGTGTATATACCATACAGCAGAGCTGAAAAATATGTGAAGCAAAAAATAATAGAAATAAAAGAAAAAATCTATAATTATAGTTAGAGACTTCAGCACCCCCTTTTTAACAATTGGTAGAACAACTAGAGAGAAAATCAGTAAGGCTATAGAACTCAACAACACCATGATCCAACAGAATTTAATTGACATTTATAGACACTTCACTAACAGCAGATTTCACATTCTTTCAAGAACCCACAGAAGATTTACCATGATACATCATATCCTGAGTAATAAAACGAACTTCAGCAAATTTAAAAGTAGTAAAAACATTCAAAATGTATTCTCTGACCATAATGGAATAAAAATAGAATCAATAACATATAACAGAAATATATCTAAACTCTTAGAGACTAAGCAGCACACTTCTAAATGATTACTGGGTCAAAGAGGAAGTCCCAAAGGAAATAAAAATACACTGACCTGAATAAAAATGAGAAAAACCTAACATATCAGAATTTGTGGGACACAGCTAAAACAGTGCTGAGATGCAAATTTCTAGTATTAAATGCTTACATTAGAAAATAAGAACAGTCTCAAATAAAGAATCTAAGTTTTTATATTAAGAAGATAGAAAAATAAGAGAAAAATAAGCAGAAAGCAAGAATAAGGAAGGAAATAATTAAACAAGGGCAGACTTCCCAAGGAATTAAAAGTCAAAAAAACAATTCAGAAAATTGATGAAACAGAAAGCCGATTCTCTGAAAAGACCAATAAAATTAACAAGCCAGAAAAATATTTCAAAAAGGACACAAATTACCAATATCATGATATGAAACCAATATCACTTCAGACCCTGCAGGCACCTAATGGATAAAACCATAATGAGATATAATATTAGAATGGCTAAAATATAGTACTGTGAAAACACCAAATATGGATGAGGATGTAGAGAAACTGGATTACTCATATATTGCTGGAGGGAATAAAAAATGGTACAGCTATTTTGGAAAATAATTTGACAAGTTTCTTACAAAACTAAACATGCATATACTTTATGATCTAATAATTGCACTCTTGAGCATTTATCCCAGAGAACTGAGAACTTATGTTCACAAAAAAACTTTAGTTCTAAACAAATGTTTACAGCAGCTTTAGTTCTAGTAGCCAAAATCTTGAAACAACTCAAATTTCATTACAATTGGTTAAAACAACCCAATCAAAAAATGAGCAGAAGACCTAAATAGACACTTCTCCAAAGAAGACATACAGATGGCCAACAGGCACGTGAAAAGATGCTCCACATTGCTAATTATTAGAGAAACTCAGATCAAAACTACAATGAGGTATCACCTCACACCAGTCAGAATATCCATCATCAAAAGGTCTACAAATCATAAATGCTGGAGAGGGTATGGAGAAAAGGGAACCCTCCTACGCTGTTGGTGTGAATGTAAATTAGTGCAGCCACTGTGGAGAACAGTATGGAATTTCCTTTAAAAAAAAAACCCCTAAAAATAGAGCTATCATATGATCTAGCAAGCCCACTCCTGGGCATAAATCTGGAGAAAACTCTAATTCAAAAAGATACATGTCCCCCAATGTTCATAACAGCATTATTTACAATAGCCAAGACATAGAAACAGATGATTTGTCTAAGAAGATGTGGTATATATATAATGGGATATTACTCATCATTAAAAAGAATGAAATAATGCCATTTGCAGCAACATGGATGGACTTAGAGATGATCATACTAAGTGAAGTAAGTCAGACAGAGAAAGACAAATATCATATGATATCACTTATAGGTGGAAT
Organism: Monodon monoceros; assembly: GCF_005190385.1. NCBI lineage: Eukaryota > Metazoa > Chordata > Mammalia > Artiodactyla > Monodontidae > Monodon > Monodon monoceros. Next base: position 8,708,077 of record NW_021703771.1, on the reverse strand, counting down.
CTAAAATATGATACAAATGAACTTATCTACAAAACAGAAACAGACTCACAGACATAGAAAACAAATTTATGGTTACCAAAGGGGAAAGAGGGAAGATAAATTAGGAGTTTGGGATTAACATACACACACTACTATATGAAATAGGTAAACAACAAGGACTCACTGTACAGCACAAGGAACTATATTCAATAACTTGTAATAACCTATAATGGAAGAGAATCTGAAAAAGAATATATATATATATGTGTGTATGTATAGCTGAATCACTTTGCTGTATATCTGAAACAAACACAACGTTGTAAATTAACAATAAAAAATTGAAGTGCAGCAAATTGGATCAAAATCAGTCAACGCATTCAAAAGTTAGTAGGAAACAAACAAACAGATAAAACACTAAAAGGTCCAGTTGATTTCACTGTGTTCAATCAATATTTTTGTCATTTCCAATTCAGCAGGAAGCCTTCTTTTAAACATCCATGTAAGCCAAGAACGTCTGAAAAAGTGTTTGATTTTACCACATACTGTTAACTGAAAATTACACACAGGGAGGCAAATGTCAGAATATTCAATAGTAAATCTACTTCTCTTTTCCATATGAAAAGTCTTTTCATGTGACTCATTCTTTAAAAATACTTTGTAATTTATATATTAAGAGCTTAAGTGCATTTTAGTTTGGTTTTTAGTATGTCCCATGTTCCAACTACTGATTTCTTTCTTGGGTCAGGGGGATTTTGTGATAGGGTTTCAAAGACAATAGTAGAGCTGGAATCATTAATGTAATATACTTTTCTGACTTAAATAATGACAGTTTAGTTTCTGGTCTTAAAATAGGAAATATTTGATCTTATACTATATCAATGAAACCTTTATTTTTAATTTCTAAACTGTGCAGATAAATCTCAAACCCAGACGTCAAGAGTAATTCCTCCACACACAATCTTGGTAAAATGCATTCTTTCTTTCAACAAAAAATTATTTAAAAGAAAAATTATTTAACATTCATTAAGTGCCAGGTATTATGTTAAGGGCTAGAATGTCTCGCTACATGAAATTGTTAATATATGACCTAGACAATATATGACCTAAATACAACAGTTTCTTACAATCTAATAGAAATGAAAAATGTAGTTCCTTCTATTAAGACTTCACAATTTAATGCAAGAAATTTAGGAGTACACGAGATTACAAGCTGAGGGGATTCTGGAAGACTTCCGTGAGGAAGTGCTCAAGCTGATTCCAGAAGGATGAATAAAGGAGCAGGTGAAGGAGGTCCTTTCTGGGGGAGAAGTGTTCACAGAGAAATCTAGGGTCTAGGAGGCAATGGGGAAAATTATGAGTCTCTGCTGGAGAGAAAGGATCAAACCCCAAAGCCTCTGATGTGATAAGATTTTTACTGAAGGCAACTGGGAAACATTAAATGAGTACAGGCAGGGCAATGAAAGGGAATGTTGGCATTTTAGGAAGATCCCTCTTGTGGCAGTGTGTGTGTTTGTGGGGAGAGACCCAAGACAGGAGGCTGGGAGATCACATAGAACTTATTGCATAACGTGGGTGAGATGTAAGTGATCAAAGGATCTATACGAGCAACAGGGGTAGAAATGATGAGAGGACGCCAACCCCAGGGAGTCAGGAATCCTAGACGGAACTCACATAGCATGAGTCAAGGGAGAAATGAAGAGGAGATTTCTGGGCTGGGAAAGTGGTATATAAAACCGAGATAAATCCAGTTCCACACATCCAAGTGGACACATGAGGTTGGCAGCTTGATATCAGGCTTTTGATGCCACATCAAAAGGAGACGGAGAGAGAGGTTAAAGACAAGGAGAGGAATTAATAATATCAAACAGCACAGCAAGGTGGAATAATAATGACAAAGGCATCCTTTGCTACTCATAAGACATTTTTCTCCTCAGTGGACAGTAACTCCTATGGAGACTTGGGGATAGAAGCTAGATTACAGAGGGTTTAGGAGTAAATGAAAAAAAAAATGAGGAAGTAAAGACAGCAGGTTTAGGTTACTTAAATCAAACGACAACAACCAAATGCTTCTTTATATTTTTATCATAAAATAATATATGTTCATTTTTGGGGGGAGGGGAGAAATTCAGATGTTAAAAAAAGCACTCCAGAGAGGAACACTAATATTTAAATTTTAGTGTATAACCTTCCAGAATTTTCCTATGCATGAAAAAAATATGATATATATATATAGGGTATATATATATTATATATATATGCATATATACACATATATTATACATATATACTGTACATATATATTATACATATATTATATACATATATAATACATCTATGTGGGGTATATATCTTATAAATATATAATACATACATTTATAATATATATATTATAAATGGTTCATATATATAAAAATGATGTACAAATAAATGATGTGTATAAATATATACATATAGTTATATATATGGTGTATACATATGGTATATGTTTTTGGCAAACTACTGCCTAATCTGTTTTTATTACTTAAGATTTCATGCACAAGCCAGCGAACAGTCCTCCCTGACATTTACAATCTGAGCAGGCTCTCTGGATGCGCTGTGGCGATTTAACTCTTCCACACGGTTGGACATCTCAGAGTTATCTTCACACAGACCTACATGCTCACCCTACACCTTCTGATTCTCTCTGCACTTGTCCTTTGATTCTGAGCACAACTGGTGTCTGCAGACTTCCTTCACCTGCCAGTTTAGGAGGTTGACTTTTCATTGTTGTTCACATGCCTGACATTTTACAAAAATTCTGTCTGATATAACTTGTATATTATAGAGCTCTAGGCCGAAAATAATTGTCTCCCAGAGTGCCCAGGACATTGCTTCCATATCTTCCAGTAGCCACTGTTGCTGACAAAAACAAAGAACAAAACTAAACAAAAAAAGCTCATGTTCACGTTTCTCTCTTTTGAACGTGCGCAGACTTTTTCTTTCTGGAGGGTTTTAAAACCTTGTAATTGGTGCTCCAAAACGTGAGAATGGAGGAATCCCGATGTGGTCTATTTTAATTCATGGCTCTGGTTATTCAGTGGCTTCTCTCACCTGGAGACTTTGCATCTTTTAACCCTGGAGGTTTGTCTTCAGTGCTTATTTGGTAGTTTCTCTTGTCTATTTTGCTCTTTATCTCTAGAGATTCTATTCTATTAATCAGGTGTTTGAACTGTCTGGATTGTTTCTCCATGCTTCTGTTGTCTCTCACATCTTCAGTCCCATGTTTTTTTGTTTTTATTTTGGTTTTAGGTAGTTAGGGGGTTTTGTTTGTTTGTTTGTTTGTTTGCTGTATGTTCTGGGAGAATTCCTCATCTTTACCTTTCAATCCGCCTGTGACATTGTGAGCAGCAAAGTATTTCCTAGGTGAGAGCTCATTTTAATTCTCTGGTTGCTCCTTTTGTAACTTCCTGTTCTTGTTTTGTGGATGTGATTTCTTTATGCATCTCTCAGAATAACAGTTAGTAGCATTTTGTTGTTTTCTCTTTTTTTTGAAGTTGGTTTTTATGTTAGTTTATTTTGGTCACTCTTTTACATTGAAGGCTTTCTTCAGGCTTCTGGTGCATCTTGGTTGTTTATTTTTTACAAATAAGCTGGTAAAAAGGCTCATTGGTAGCTCTCTGTATGTGGACAGGGCTAGTGGACAGGCAAACACTTTAGAGTAATGGGGGGGGACAGGAGAGGGGAGTGGGAACCCAACATTAAGTTTCTTTTCTTTTCTTTTTTATTTTATTTATTTTTGGCTGAGTTGGGTCTTTGTTGCTGGGCGCAGGCTTTCTCTAGTTGAGGTGAGTGGGCATTTCATTGTGGTGGCTTCTCTTGTTGCGGAGCACGGGCTTTAGGTGCATGGGCTTCAATAGTTGTGACATGTGGGTTCAGTAGTTGTGGCTCACAGGTTCTAGAGCACAGGCTCAGTAGCTGTGGTGCATGGGCTTAGTTGCTCCACAGCATGTGGGATCTTCCTGGCCCAGGGCTGGAACCCACGTCCCCTGCATTGGCAGGTGGATTCTTAACCACTGCGCCACCAGGGAATTCCCTAAGTTTCTTTTAAATAAGCTGTTTTTAATAGTATCGTTCAGCTTCTTTAGAGAAATTCCCTTCTGGTCAGTGGATAGAAGCCTGTTTCTGAGTGTACTTCATGTGGAGGCTGGGGAGATGGGTGTGTGGTGCAGTCCCTGGTCCACATACAGACTTTCTATTCTCCCTCCTGGTGTTAGCCTCATGCCTAACTTTGCTCACTTTGCTTTACTTTCAAATGCTTTTAAAGTAGCATTTTTCAGTCCTAAGCATCACCTGGATTCTGCATTACAGATGAGTTTAGACTATAAGCTTCTCTGTGTATCCCAGGTTTGAGATTTCCTCTGACCTAATTCCCAGTTAATACTTCTCCACCTCTTTTATCAATTCCATAAATTTGCTAAAATCTCTCATCTGTTTATGACCCATCCCCTCTTCTTTTTCTAAATAGCAGGTTCATAAAATTTTAATGAGGTTGTTGGATATAAAATATAACACATCTTTAACCACATGTTTCCTAGGTGCAGGTTTATTCTGCCTGTCCCTCTAGTTTATAACCTGTATGGAGGTAGGAATTATGGATGTTTTCACTGCTGTATTCCTAGTGCCTATAGTAATGTCAAATAACATCTTAAAATACATTTATTGGGGCTTCCCCGATGATGCAGTGGTTAAGAAACTTCCTGCCAATGCAGGGGACACGGGTTCGAGCCCTGGTCTGGGAAGATCCCACATGCCGCGGAGCAACTAAGCCTGTGCACCACAACTACTGAGCTTGCGCTCTGGAGCCCACGTGATACAACTACTGAAGCCCATGTGCCACAACTACTGAGCCCGCACGCCTAGAGCCGGTGCTCTGCAACAAGAGAAGCCACCGCAGTGAGAAGCTCGCGCACTATAACTAGAGAAAGCCCGCCCCCAGCAACAAAGACCAAACACAGCCAAAAATAAATAAATTACTTAATTAATTAATTAAAAAAATACAGTTATTGAAAGAGCAAATAGGACTTGTGAAAACATCTTCAGGGAAAGTGCCAATGCAAAAATAAAACCACTGTTTTTAATCACATATTAGACATTTTAAAACATTTTAAGTCGTTGGGTCAAATTTTAAAACATTAAGAAGGGATACAACCTGCCTTGCATAAAGTTAACATAAGAGTTGACCTTAGCTGCTGGTTTCTGTATACTGAAAAGAGCGATACTGGAGCAAGAGGAGTGGCAAAGAACTTGGCGTGTTCTGGAGCTACTGCCCTTTAAGAATTTACATCTGTGTGTGTGTGTGTGTGTGTGCGCGTGCGCACACATGTGCGCGCAAATGGTACATTTTTTCCCCCAGTGGGATGTCATATTTATTTACTGTGGGTTTTGTTTTGTTTTTTTTTTCAGTACGCGGGCCTCTCACTGCTGTGGCCTCTCCCGTTGCGGAGCACAGGCTCCGGACGCGCAGGCTCAGCGGCCATGGCTCACGGGCCCAGCCGCTCCGCGGCATGTGGGATCTTCCCGGACTGGGGCACGTCCCCTGCATCGGCAGGCGGACTCTCAACCACTGCGCCACCAGGGAAGCCCTATTGTGTTTTTTTTAATTAAAAAAAATTTTAATTGAGGTATAGTTAATTTACAATGTTGTGTTAGTTTCAAGTATACGGCAAAGTGATTCAGTTATACATATGTATATTTTTTTCAGATTCTTTTCCATTATAGGTTATTACAAGATATTGGGTATAGTTCCCTGTGCTATACAGTAGGACCTTGTTGTTTATGTATTTTATATACAGTAGTGAGTAGCGGCTAATCTCAAACTCCTAATTTATCTCTCCCCTCCCTCAGCCCCAACCTCCACTATCCCCTTTGGTAACCATAAGTTTGTTTTCTACACACATTTTTGTTATTTTTAAGAATTTTTTAAACTTTTAATTTTATATTGGAGTATAGTTGATTGACAATGTTGTGACAGTTTCAGACGGACAGCAAAGTGATTCAGTTATACATACACAGGTATCTATTCTTTTTCATATGCTTTTCCCATTTAGGTTGTTACATAATATTGAGCAGAGTTCCCTGTGCTATACAGTAAGTCCTTGTTGGTTATGCATTTTAAATATAGCAGTGTGTACATGTCAATCCAAAACTCGTTTTTGTTATTTTTCTTTGAATTCCCTGTATTCACTAGGCACTGAACTTGTCAACCATGATTTTGCCAACTAGACTGTCAAGCGAAGCAATGCTTAGAGCTGGTGAGGCATAACTGAACTGCAGATCCCCAACCAGCAGAGCTGTCCTCTGTCCAGCTCCCAAGTATTCACACACTGTGAGGACCATTAAGCACTCAGTTAATTTAATCACGGCTTCCTGAGTGTTGAACCCCCAGTGGCTACTGCTCTTTCACTCATTCATCAAATAACTATGAATTACCTACTATTTAAAATGTAAAAGAGAATTTGTGTGTATTCAACCCAGTAAACAGCTATATAAGAACAGCATGGGTGAAGAGACACAATTTTGTAGCCGAGAACACAACCTCCAAGGCTCAGTAGCACTGGTGTCACAGCGATGGGTGTGGGGAAGGAGAGGGGGCACTGTGGCTTGCAGCTACGGGGTCACCTAGGCGTCTGTCCTGGGAAACAGAGATTTTGACACAGGGTAGCGACCCAGACCCCCAGAAAGCACGGCCGAGCAGCTTTGGACAGAGCAAGTTAATTGCATGCACGAATACAGGGTTGCCAAGAGGATCCCAACACACCTAACTAAGCCAGAATTGGTTTCGAACCTGGCTTTTTTGGCAGTGATGGTATTGACGGACCCAACTGCAAGGAAATGGGAAAAGCAGAACGAAGAAAATAATACAGAGGCTGACACAGGAGATTGCAAAATGCATTGGATAAACTGGCCTTTTCGGTTTAGGTTCTTTTAATAAAAAGGTGTGTTGACCCTATTATCATTTCTGGTGCCTGGAACTCTCCCTCAATAACTGTGGTCTTGGATCCCTAGGGAAATGAGCTTAATGGTGGGGTTTCAGCCAGCAGAGAAAAGAAGGTAGTAATCTGACAGCTCAAGCTCGGGCTGATGGGGTAAACTTTGGTAAAGACACCTTCTGTAAATTAAATGTTTCTCCGCACTCTGGGACCTTGGCTGGGATGACAGGTGGGAAGTCTAGTTTGCACAATTTCAGAGGCTGCTCCCCCCCCAAAGCCGTGCAAGACCACCCTGCTCTTGCCTAGCACTTGCCTGAGACCACCCTGCCCTGCCTGCCGCAGTAAAGTGTGTTTTAGGACAGCTGCCCTCTCCCAGCCTCGTCCCCTCCCCCAGAACAACCTACACCTCAAGATGAGCAGTGATGGGATTATCCAGAGAAATGGGAGACACACGCCTGAACGTGAGATCTTCACTCTCCATCTAAAGATATTTGTCCTTATGTGTCTCACTCATTTGGTGATTTTCGTCTTCTTTAGCTCTTGGAATCCTGTAACAGAACAGCACATGTCTACCAGCCATTTCTGGTGGCTTCTGAGAGGATAGAGAACGTAGTTCAGCAAGTTGCATTTGACACAAAGTTGGCAGGGTAGTGAGTTTACTGTGTGCCAGAACCAAGCTCCTGGAAGATCTTGACAGCCTGAAACGATGGGCCAAATATAATAAGATGAAACTGAATAGGGATAAACGTCTGTACTTTGGTCAGAATTCCAAGTCAACGAGTACAAAGTGGCAGAGATTCGCGTGAAAGGCAACTCTTCCGAAAGACTTAAAGACTTCATTCTGAACAGTGTCAGTGAGTCAGTCGTGCAGTACGTTTAACCCCAAATTAAATGTAATTTTAAGCATTTTTGAGAGAAGTCCATTATCTAAAATGTGGGAGGTAATAGCTCCGCTTTTTTTAAACGCAGCCAACCCCCCATCAAGGGGAGTGGGCAGCTCTTTCCTTCAAGAAAACCTATTCGTGGCCCCCTGTGAATGGCATAGGTGACTTATTTAGAAGAGAAAGTGCGACGCTGGGGAAGCTAAGTGCTCTGGGTAATAAAGTAATGGGAATTTTCTGGGAGAAAGGTCTTTGTAGGTGGACATAGGGTCTAGCAATACAGCGGCAGGCGGGAACTAAGGAAGAAAAAGACCAAGATGAGTGAGAGCTTTCTCGTTGGAAAAAAGCCTGTGAGGTTTCGGAATTGCTATTTAACAGTAGATTGTTTTCTGTTCTGAATTATAATTTCCCCTTAAATCCCCAAATCTTCATTACAGATCAGTAACGTGCAGCAGGCTTGTGTTTGGTGGAAGAAAGAAGGGAAATTCTCTTGCGGGGAACAGAGGGCAGCAGCCGTAGGAAGTGGAGAGTGGAACGTGGGGCAGGGATTAGAGCAAAGAGGTGACCAAGCACTGCTGAAACCAATCACTCCTGTCCCCTGGTGGATTTTTAGCAACACCAGCCTGCTTGCTGGATTTCACTTGGCATGGGCTTTTGAATGATTTTATATCATGTGATCAAAGTGAAGGGTGATTCTGGAAGGCTGGACAACTTGGGAAAACTGGGCTGCCTTTGCATAATTGGGGTCTCTCCCGTCGGACGATGAGTTTTTGTCACTGGACTGTGTTTTGCTCACTTGCATCAGTTGCACAGAGCTTGGATCCACAGATAACCCAAGTATCTGTTGAATGAATTAGTGAGAGTCCTGCCTTTGATGTGCCGAGGATGGTGTCACATAAACAGAGACTGATGACAGAGTCTGTCGTCAAGAAGCCTGTAGTCCTATAGGGGAGTCATTCATTCAACTAATTATCTGTTGAGGCATTTTTCTTGGCATTAGGAACATGTACAGAAACAAAGCAGACAAGGTGTGTACTCTCATGGAGTTGACCTTCTGGCCGGGGGCACACAGGTAAGAAATAAACAGATTAATAAAGAAAAATAAACAGCAGTGATGGGTACAATGCCGAGCGTTGAAATGGTGCAGAGGGCAGAGGATGCTGGAGGGGCTGCTGCAGATACGGTGGTCTGGGGAGCCTCTCTGCTGAGATGACATTTAAGGTCGGTACGAATGACGCAAGCTAACCTCCAAGTGAACATGGGCCAGCGGCACGTGAGGACACTGGGGGGGAGGGTGGGTAGGGAGTGGACTGGGGACGTGGGACATTTGCAGAGGGGTCAGATAATGTGAAGTTACGAGAACCAGAGGAAAGAAGTGGATTTCACTCTGAGAGTTGTGCGAAGCTACGGAAGGATTTGAAGCTTGATTGTGGTTACGAGGGTAAAGACAGAACATAGTAATACGGTACGATAAGCGTTTTGATCGAAAGACGGGACAATCACAGGACTCTGAGGGAGGAACCAGTGGCTGAGGGGCTGTTGGGAAGCACCTGGGGCCTCTTGGTTATGGTCAACAATTAACCAGACGATGAAGGAGAAAAGAAATGGGGCATGAAGCGTGTTCCAGTCAGAAGTTGGGTAAAGTATGGCTTTGTCATGGGGCAGCAAGGGGCACAATGTTGATGAGAGGATGAGGGTGAGAAAAGATGAAGCTGAAGAGGTGAGTGGTGACTGGATTGGGAAGGATCGCTCACGTCTTGCTAAGAAGTTCACATTTCTGCCCAGAGGCAATGGCAAGACAACAGAGAATATTGTGATCAGAGGATTTTCCTGGCAGGATGGTACTGTCACTTGCATACCCGGCATCACCATGAAGGCACGTTGGAGGAGGGCAAAACCAACCTTCTGTGCAGGACACCAACTCAGGCTGTAATCCAGAGAAGAGATAGCGGTGGTCTGAACTGAGACGGTGGGAGGGGAGAGAAAGAAACGTATGGATTTGATAAATAATAAGGAAGTTACAAAAGATCCTTTTGGCTGATCGGCCCCTAGGTAAATGGTGATGTGATTCACTGCGGGAGGGATAAACAGAGCAGCAAGCCTGGTGGAGGGGATTTAAGGGGGGGGATGGGAGATAGCGTTAATGATGTAAAGACTGTGAGATGCTCGCGGGACAGAATGTGGGCGTGTCCAGCAGGCAGTGGGCCATTCAGGTCGTCCTCAGGCGTGGTCTCTGGCCTCAGGAGAGACTCCAGCCCATCAGCAAGCCGGTGGTGACCAAGACTGAAGAGGCAGTCAGGAAAGGTGTGCATTACGGGATGACAGGAGAACAGGACTCAAGAGCATCGACATTTCAGGGCCTATCGGAGGGACGGAGTCTAAGGATGCCACGGAGAAGCAATTCCTGGAGAGGCCAGCACTGAGGAGGTCTGTCACAGAGGCCAGTGACAAGAGAGTTTCAGGGAAATGGAGGTCAAGGGTATAAAAGTTTCAGAGACATCAAGCAAGGACTGATGTGTCCTCAGAGTTTAATAATAAAGAAAGAGATAGGTGAGAACAACTGCTAAAGCAATTTCACTGAAATGGCAGTGGGAAAGTTTCTAAAAAGAAGAGGGATATCCAAGTGAAACAGAGAAGGACCCGATGGTCCTTGCCTCCCATGCCCTCAGCCTGCCTTTTGTCTGTGGAAAAACTTTAGCCAAAGAATAAGTTTAATCAGAGAAGTGAGAAAATGCAGAAACAAAGGGAAACAGTCCAACAAGACTAAATAATAAAGTTTAGTCATTAAGCAAAATCAAGGACCTTTAGTTCCTTCTCAAGGGCTATAGAGAATATTCTGAGCCATATCCTGGGAGCTGTCTTATGGATACTGGAAGCCCCACTGGGTGGAAGAAGTTAACTACATGAAGACCAGACTGGAGCCATGGCACAAGGTGCCACAATTCTGAGAACTGGCCTCAAGGAAAGGGGAAAAAACTGACCCTGGAACTGAAGATTAACTGTGCTTAAAACAATCAAGATGACGCTGGTCAGACCACTGATGACCAATTTCAAGGTTATGGTCAAAGCTGCCTGTGCTGTTTCTGCATGTGGCCCCCTCCCTCCACCTATAAAAGTTCTTGACCACTGGTTGTCAGCGAGGGGAGTCGGCCTTTGGACGGGCATCTGCCCTGCGCCACCCCGCCCCCCTCCCCCTCCCGGTTGCTGTTATCCAAAATAAAGCAAACTTTCCTTTCCACCAACTTTACCTCTTTATTGGCTTTTGAGCAGCGAGCAGCTGGACCCCACTTTTGGTAACACAAGGAGGAAAATGATGAGACCGTCCCCTCACAACTACATGTATTCAAGTACCACGACTAGCTCGATAAGGTTTTGCATAATGAAAATCCAAACCCAAGAATTTGTTTCAGATTTAAAAAATAATAACTAGTAATTTATAAGATGAGACTGTAGTAATTACTGCCTTTTCACTCCAAAGTAAACAGACGTAATGGTTAAGGGAGTATAGCCAAAGAACTGTATTCTTAAAGAAACCAGCAATATTTCAGATTGCCGGTGGAATAAAATGTTCCATTTTATATATATATATATATATATATATATATATATAATTTTGAAACAATTTCAAACATGGGGAAAAGCTGCAAGAACAGAGCAAAGAGTAAGTTGATGACGTGGGGCTCCATCACCCCAAGTACTTCAATGAGTGTGTCTTACAAATGAAGACATTACCTTACGTTATTACAGACCACCCACATCAGGAAGTTAATATAAATATACCACTCCTGTATAATCTCAGATCTCATTTACATTTTATCAAACCATGTCTTTTACGAGATAAGGATTCAGGTCAGAATCACATGTTGCATCTAGTTGTCATATCCCTTTACTCTCCTTCAATTTGGGACAGATCCTCAGTATTTCCTTGATCTCATGACCTTGGCACTTTCAAAGATAAAGGTCAGCTATTTTGTAGAACGTCCCTGAATCTTGGTTTGTCTCTTTGTAGAACGTCCCTGAATCTTGGTTTGTCTCGTGTTTCCTCATAATTAGATTCAGAATATGCATTTTATGCCTTGCAGGAGTACCCCAGAAGTGGCACTACATTTGTCTCGTTGTGTCCTTGATTTGATTTGTCCTATTGGCTATTAATGTCAATCATTTGTGTAAAGTGGTGTCTGCCAGGATTCGCCATAAGAAATTACCAATTTTCCCTTTGTAATTACTACATATTTAGTGTGTATGTACTTTGAGATTATGTAAGTATGAGAGTGGCCTCAACAAACTTTCAATTAATTTATGTAAGTATGGGCTCATAGATTCTTATTCTATTTGATGTTATAGCCTGTTGCTATTATTACTTATTTCGTCCTGGTTTTGGCCAGTGGGAGCCTTTTCAGGCTGGCCCCTGTGTCCTTTGACGCACCTTCACTATTCCTCCAGCACTTGTTTATAGCACAGAAAGATGGTCCAGGATTATCTTATGCTTTCCCTGCCCAGCCATGGATTCAGTCATTTCTCCAAGGAGCTCTTTTAAGGGAGAATACTATTTAGTAACCAAGATCTGGGTGGTAGGTATTTTAAGCACAGAAACACAAGCACACACACACTGTGATGGTTAATTCCATGTGTCAATGAGATCGGGCCATGGGGTGCCCAGACACTTGGTCACACATTATTCTGGGTGTGTCTGTGAAGGTGTTGGGTGTTTCAGGTGAGATTAACCCGTGAAGCAGTGCCCTGAGGAAAGCAGGTTGCCCTCTGCAATGTGGGTGCCTCGTCTAATCAGTTGAAGACCTGAATAGAACAACCCTGACCTTCCCACAAACAAGGGGAAACTCCTCCTGTCTGACGCCTTTGAACTGGGACATCCGTTTCTCCTGCCTTTGGACTCAGACCTAAACCCTGGCTCTTCCTGAGTCTTGAGCCTGCTATGTCCAGACGGGAAGTACACCATCAGCTCTCCCAGGGTCTAGCTGGCCAACTGCTGGTCCTGAGACCTGCCAGCCTCCATAATCACCTGAGCCAGTTTCTTACTGTAAACCACACACACACACACACACACACACACACACATGCACACACACACGAACATCTTACTGCTTCTGTTTCTCTGGAGAACCCTGATACACACACATTTACCTCTGCATCTATTTCTATGTCACCTATGTTGGAAAACATGACTTCATGCCGAGATCTTCAACTTGGATGCCACACCGCAAGATTCATTCTCGTCTTCTCCCTATCCATATTTGTGCCCCCTCCTCTGACAGTGAGAAACCTGGCTCTCACCAGCCCTGACATAGTCTCCACTGGATCAGACTCCTCTGTGTGACCCATGATCATCACCGCTGCCACCCCATCTCCCTGAACCGGTGCCCTCCTTACTCTGCCCGGGCTGTCAGCACCGCCGTCCCCTGCCCAGCCACTTACAGGTCCCAGTGCCACGGCGGCATCCTCGTCACTGCACTCCAGACATCCCCTCCCCCACTTGGGTACCGCACCTCATTGGACAGTGGCCTCTGCAGGCTCTGCCCCCGCTTGGACACTGCCCACCCTGGGCAGGGGGCTGCCCTCCTATGGTCCACAAAACAATATGGAAAATTCCCAATAAATAGTTTTGACATTTTTTTGTGTAAACAGTTCTAACTCACCTGAAAGAGAACAATACCTACATGAATATGGAATCACATAGCCTCCTTCTTTATCCTTCTCTCAAGCCTTCAGAGGTAGAGCATCACTACTAAATGTAGTGAGGAAACACATGGCCTTGAAACATCAAGAGGTCCCCATACTATATGTTGAAAATGGTGTTCTAAGTCTCACTTATAAAAGTTGTGTACTCAGGGCTACCCTGGTGGCGCAGTGGTTGAGAGTCCGCCTGCCGATGCAGGGGACACGGGTTCGTGCCCCGGTCTGGGAAGATCCCACATGCTGCAGAGTGGCTGGACCCGTGAGCCATGGCCGCTGAGCCTGCGCGTCCGGGGCCTGTGCTCCGCAGTGGGAGAGGCCACAACAGTGAGAGGCCGCGTACCGCAAAAAAAAAAAAAAAAGTTTTGTATTCAGATTTTGAATTCATGGCAGCTGTGCTACTATACTTAGCAGGAAGATAGGGTAGAAATTTAATTTTGGCAAATTTCTCAACAGAGCTTAAATCTTGTTTTGAAATATAAGTTATTTAAAAACAAAACAATTATTTATGTAAGTGTGCTTTTCAAAGTCTCAATTTAAAATATTCATAATTTTAGTCATGAAGGCATATATATAATGACAAGTATCCTCATTTCAGGTACAGTTCTTATAACAGGTTGTTTTTTTTTAAGAGAAAAATGTTTCTACAGTGAAACACTGGCAAAATCTTTTTATCTTTCTCAATTTTTTGTTCTTTCATTTAGAAAACAATGAACACTCTCCTTTACTGGGAACTGAAATGCTGACATATGAAGTGTAACATTTATTACTTTTCACAAGGCAACATAATGGTTGGCAGATACGTGTTTCTTAAGATTAAAGAAGAAACATTGCAACTTTCCTCGCCAAATACCATGCTGGTAGGAGAGCTATATGTCATTTATTCCGAGTAATAGAGTTGTCTAAAAATAGGAAAAAAAAAGAATAATATTCTGGAATGATTCTTCATATCAATGTTGAATTGATTCCTATCGCTATCTTCATTTCAAGAAAACCCCCATAATCATATTTTACATTAAAGTATCATGTTAAGAAACAAATAAAAAAATAAATCACACTAATAGAAAAGGAGAACAATCAGAGAGCTTTTCACAATAGGAAATATGGTTCAAAATGTTTATAATCCACCTAGAAGACAGAAAATGTCAACCTGGTGATGGCAAATCCTGCTTCAAGTCTCAGCCCGCTTCCATTGAGTTCAATGTGTGTGAAATATCTCCAAAAATTCTCATCACAAGCTATTTGCTGTCACTAAAAAGTAGTGTAGGACTTCCCTGGTGGCACAGTGTTTGAGAAACCACTTACCAATGCAGGGGACATGGGTTCGTGCGCTGGTCCGGGAAGATCCCACATAACGCAGAGCAGCTAAGCCCACGCGCCACAACTACTGAGCCTGTGCTCTTAGCCTGCGAGCCACAACTATTGAAGCCCTCGTGTCTAGAGCCCGTGTTCCACAACAAGAGAAGCCACTGCAGTGAGAAGCCCACACACCGCAACGAAGAGTAGCCCCTGCTCACCACAGCTAGAGAAAGCCCACGCACAGCAATGAAGACCTAATACAGCCAAAAATAAATAAATAAACAAATATGAATCTCATGAAAAAAAGAAAAAAAGTAGTGTGGCTTTGGCAGTGAGGATCTCCTGTTAAGGAAATTGATGAGTTTCAAGCAGCCCTAAAAATTAGAGAAATTACTTATTTACTTTTTACATACAGCCTTAATTATTTACAGAAGTTGGGTGAATAGAAATCTGTGTAAATCAAACATGGTAAATATACTAAAGCAGTATTTTCCAAAATGAGTCATAAAATAAATTGAGTGGCTTAGAGCCAATATTTACAAAATGAAATAGTTACAGAAAAAATATCAGAAGGCATCCTATATAGTGAGAGGAAGTATTATATTTGTAAAATTTTAAATTTCTTTATTAAGCATGATTGGATGGGGAGAATTTGTGATATAAAATGTATTTTTACTATTGATTGTGTAAAAAGATATCTTGAAAGTCATTTTGTTCAGGGCGTCTGATAGTTGAGTTTTTTACACTTACCTGTTCATTGTCTCACTCAAGATCTAATTCTGTTTCCTTAGCGGGTGTGTGTGCATTTCTCCTGAACTTGCTAAAGCACCGAGCACACAAAAGCACTTGATCATTTTTAAGTTTATTACAATCGCCAGTCCTGGTTCAGCAAGTGCTGGTTGGTCACTTACTGCGTTGCCTGTATGGTGGTCGGTCCTAGGGGATCAGAGGTCTGTGCTCCAGAAGGTTGGGTTGAGTGGGAAAGAGAGAGAGACAGGACACAGGATCAGAGTAAGTGATGATCCGAGTGTCTTAGTAAATTGATGGACAAAGTAGAATGACAGGGGCACACGTGGACCTGACCCTGAGGATCCTGTGCAGAGAAGTAATATTAGAACAGGACCATGAGGGTGACGGGCAGTTGCAGGAGGCACAGAGAGCACGTACATGGACTCGACCTTGTTGTAAAACTGCAGAATAAGGAATCAGTCATGACTGCTCTGCCTGGGGGATGCTGGGATGCAGCCAAAGGGCGAAGGAGCACAGTCCTAAGGGACCTGTTTGCTATACGGGGATGCTAGGATTTTATCCTAAAGGAGACGAGGAAACATCGCCCTGGAGACTTTCAGGCACAGAAGTGACAGGATCAGTCTTTATAATAGACGGCTTGCATTGGAAACATTGATTGGCGGTGAGAGATTTAGTGTGAGCTTATTACACTAGGAATGACAAGGGTAGGGACAGAGGCCCTGGCAGGGAAGGATGGCAGGAAAGGGGATGGATTTGAAAGAGGACTTGGTGACTGGGCTGTGAAGGGTGGGAGGGATGGGGGTAGGCGTTGGCGGAGCTAAAGCAAAGTGAGTTATGTTAACCTTCGCTGAGACAGTGAACACAAGTAAGGGGTAGATTTGGCGTGGTCTGATGATCAATTTAACTTCTGATATGTGGATTAGAGTTGTTGGAGGACCTTTTCTTGGAGATATTTAATAGGGGCTGGCATAGAATAGGCTCTGATGAACATGTCCTGGCTGAACGAGTATATGAGCATCTGGACCTGAAGGTGGAAAGCTCAAGACCAGCATCAGTGGTTTGGGAACATCTGCTTTGGAAAAAGAGATAACAGCCTGCAGGGAGATTCCTGGCAGCACCGGTACCGTTGGGAGCAGGGAGGGGAAGGGAAAGTGGAGGAAGAATGGAAGGTCTGCATCACTTTGGTCTAAATGTGAATGTTTCATTTCAAGACCCAGTATCCACTTAAGGAACAATACTCATACAGCGTGTTATGTGAGGTCAGCTATCTTTGCTCAGCTGTAAAGTCCTCCAGACCACGCTGGTGCAAGGATTTAAGGAACGGATGTTTAGAAACTACGATATGACTCAAAAGATCTTCAGACACACAGGCACCCTGGGTTTTTGGATGCTTTCACATTTTGAAGACGTCTATGAGTTAATCAGCAGCAAAGTGACTTGAATGAACAGGGCTGGGAATCCAAAGGCTTTTGCAGTGACCAGAAAGTTACAGAGTGTGAGCACCTCTGCTCCTGGAGCGTCTACATGTGGTGAAGAACTGCAGGGATGTGGCCGTCTTCACTCAGTCTCATTAGGGAAACTGGGTTCGGTTATTGGACCTCTCAGAAAGCACACTGCAAAAAAACCATCCCAGCATTCGGTGACTCTTCAGACTTTGAGAACCAACGTGTCTTTTTAATTTTATATTCAAAATCTCTCTCAAATCTGTCTGACCTCTCCTCTCCAGTAGGACAGGCCACCACCCCATCATCCTCCCTCACCTGGACTGACCTACTACCCTCCTCGCTGTTCTCCATCATTTTGACACCAATCTGTTCCCTGCACACTAGCCAGGGTGATTTTCCAAATGCAAATGTGATTCTGTCACCCTTTGCTTAAAACTTCAGAATAAAGACTCAAATCCTTCTAATTATCTTAAATTTTTAAATCTAAATTGCTAAATATAATATGCAGTGTATTTCATAATTTTCCTTCAGCTATTTATTTGGCTGTAAATCGTTGGTGTTTTAAATAAAACATATCCTTTCTCTTTAAAAAAAAAAAAAAAGACAAATCCTTGCAGTCCACACGTTGCTGCATGATGTGGTCCTACAGAACTTCCTTCCCTGTGCTCTGGGTTCCAGACGGGAGGGCCTTCAGCGTGTGGTACAACCCAGACTTTCACCCTTGTCTTACTCTCAGCTCAAAGGCAACTTCCCTAAGTCTCTGGGCCGGGCTGGACAGGCCCTGAGACCCTATCACAGGACGCTGAAACTTCCCTTTATCACACGAAGTACACTTTGTACTGATGAATGTACTTGAGTGATAACATGAGTGATGTCTGTCGCCTGCACTGGACTGGAAGCACCAGGTGGTCAGGGGCCACCGTCATCCTATTCATCTTTGTATCCCGGCAGCTGGCACAGAGCTAGGAACACAGAGGGTCTCAAAGCCACTTGGAATGAATGGAGCCTGGGAAAGAATCAGCTGAGCTGGGGTCACAGGTGCTCTTGGAGGAGCAGAGAGTTCTTTATGGAACCAGCTCCAGGATATGCTGATGTGAATGTTCCCTGGCCATCCTGCCAACTGGGAAAAATAATGACAACTAGCTTACTGAGAAACCATCTTTACTAAGAAGTTTTAGGGTTGAATGATCTCTGTGGTCCTTCCAGCCATGAAAAATTACTACTTAATATGATATTAAATATGAGTGTCTTTATACTTTATTTGGAGTGTTTGTACCAAGTAATATGCTTTTTCTGCATTCTCTACTACTAGGCCATGTTGTTTTTAATCAATGCTTGCTTTTCCTATTTTTTGGAGGGGTCTTTAATAAAACAAATTAAACACAGGACCAGAAAATGCTTTCCTGGCAGGGAGGGAGGAGCTTAATGACTTAGTTTACATCTATGCACGTGTAAAATGTCCTAACAGTATCCTTTGCCTCAGATTGACTAAAATGAAATTTGAATTCTGCATTCTGGATGAAAATTGCAAGAACTTGTGCATGTTAATATAAAGAACCCACTTAAGAAATAGCTAATACTGAGTACAACATAATTAATAATTATATTAAAAATTTAAACATTGTGTTAGAGTACTAATTATTAGGTTTATAAAATTATCCCCCCACTTATGATTTTTTTTTTTTTAATTTTTGGCTGTGTGGCATGTGGGACCTTAGTTCCCTGACCAGGGATGGAACGCACACCCCCTACACTGGGAGCTCAGAGTCTTAACCACTGGACTGCTAGGGAAGTCCCTGCGTTTTAAAACATCCTTGACACGTAAGGAACAGTAGGAGATGAGCTGATGGCAAAGGGTTCTGGGAGGGTGGGGCTTGCATACCCATTGGCCATCCTCCTCATGGCAGGGGCCTCCAATTTTAGTTTTAGTTTAAGGTTCTTCCCCCATCCTCATTCTTTTAGGCCAGATGGGCCTCCATCCTCAGCTCTAAAGTGGAACATAGGGTGACAGAGCCCCAAGTCTAACAGTGCATTGTGTTCTCATAATCCCCTGCTCACAGTAATTGAGGGATGGGCAGTGATGAGACAGAGTGTAACTTTCAGTTGGGGTATTGAGACAGGGACAAGTCATCTTTCCATTAGACATGAGGCTGTAGATGCTGCAGACATCTTACTTCCATGGAAAAGGTATCCACCTGGAAGAAGAATCCACATGCAAGAGGAATCCACATGGAAGAGGAATCCACATGGAAGAAGAATCCACATGGAAGAGGAATCCACATGGAAGAAGAATCCACATGGAAGAGGAATCCACATGGAAGAAGAATCCACATGGAAGAGGAATCCACATGGAAGAAGAATCCACATGGAGGAAGAATCCACAGGGAGGAAGGAAGAACCTAGGGAAGAGTCTTGTTGGCATCAAGACATTCCTGAAACCGTCCTGTTCCCCAACCTCTTCAGTCATGTGAAGCATTGGATTCCCTTTGGTTTTTTTATCCTTTATGAAGTGGTTTGTTTGTTTGTTTGTTTTTTTGTCACTTGTAACTCAGAGTGCTAATACTGGTGCTTTCAAGAATTTCTACCAGGAGCTGAATTTATACCATGAAAACATGAAATATTCATTCATTCAGGAGACCTCTTATATTTGCAAGGTACTTCTTGGATCTTTCACATCCTTGGTTTGGAGAATTTCTGTAACTTTAGGCATAGCTTCTTTGGAGAATTATTTTTCCAAGAAAAAAAAGTTTTTATCATTGCATGAGAGTTATGTACTCTATAACATGAGTCAATTTTAATTAGAGAATTCTTTACTCCAGGCCATTCAGCTGGACCAAGTGACTTGTACCTAAAATTAGCTGTGCAGATGGCACAATTCAACACTACATTCAGACAAATCCTAAATTACAATGCCATGAATCCACATGCATT
Organism: Monodon monoceros; assembly: GCF_005190385.1. Classification (NCBI taxonomy): domain Eukaryota; kingdom Metazoa; phylum Chordata; class Mammalia; order Artiodactyla; family Monodontidae; genus Monodon; species Monodon monoceros. The sequence goes on along the minus strand of NW_021703771.1, from coordinate 8,688,133 downwards.
TAAAAAGTCAAAACTAAAACACCTCAGACTTCCCTAGTGGCGCAGTGGTAGGGAATCCACCTGCCAGTGCAGGGGACATGGGTTCGAGCCCTGGTGTGGGAAGATCCCACATGCCACGGAGCAACTAAGCCTGTGCGCCACAACTACTGAGCCTATACTCTGGAGCCCATAAGCCACAACTGTGGAGCCCGTGTGCCACAACTACTGAAGCCTGTGCACCTGGAGCCCATGCTCTGCAGCGAGAGAGGCCACCGCAGTGAGAAGCCCGCACGCCGCAACGAGGAGTAAACTCCACTCGCCGCAACTAGAAAAGGCCCATGCACAGCAACAAAGACCGAATGCAGCCCAAAAATAAATTAATTAATTAATTTTTAAAAAACAACTAAAACACCTCAAATGCCAAGGAATATTAGGAATGGTTTGCTAGTGGCCTGTGCTTGCTTGTTTATGCATTTTTTTAGGAAATAGAAACAAAGCATTGTCATTCTCAGTCTGTTTTATGCCTAATCAAATCCAGGTTGAGTAAGTTGATCTTTAAGGTAGAAGCAAAGTTTGAAAGTGTAAAAAGACACACCCTCTTGCTTTGGGGGAGAAAATGGTTTACTCTAGTGGATGAAAGACTAAAATTCTTGTGAGGTGAGTATCTGGTAGCCAAGGGGATCCTGCTGCAACATGGAAGCAATGTGCAAGCATCAGAAGGAAAAGATGGATTTCCATCGTCCTCTCAAAATGAGAAATAATTGCTAACTGTCTGGAAATGTCTGCTCTAAAGGAAATTGTGTCTTTCCTAGTAGATGAACTCCTCTGGGGTGGTTCCCTCTAAGACTCAGTTCCATCCTTTTACAAGGAACCAGACTTTGTAGATGCCTCTTGTTTATGAGCAGATAGGGCTTGCCAGGGACTCCAGACATTTCCACAAAAGCCACCCTCATTCTCCAAACAAGCATCGGCAAGCACTCACTCTCATTAGCAAGGTCTTTGCGTGGCGACATTTTGTTTGCATGTGGGAAGAGAAAAGTTTCTACCGAAGGGCAAAAGCAAGGAATAATTCTGTTCAAGGAGGAATAGATTTGAACTTCACATGGGTTATTCATCTTCATGTGCTACAGTATCTATATTTTCACATCTGTAAGCACAGCAGATATGAAGGATGATCTGTCCTGCACACGATCTCCTGTGCATCAACTCACACCAAAGAACTGCTCAGTTTAGCAAGGCTGCCAGGACCGACTGCAGGGGTCCGTTTCAAATTTACCATTCCCTGGTGCCAAGACACTGCTTACATGAATGCTCTCAGGGACGCTATTTATTGAATCACCTGTGGGGGAAGAAATACAAGCAAGAGTAGGCACCTCGTGGTCATCTAATTATGAGTTTTTAATTTATCATTTTTTTATCATTTTCCTTGGTGTATTTGCTTCACATTGTTTTTTACTCTTTCTCTCTCTCCTAAGCATCACCAGGGGAGAAGATGCAACCCCACGTAAGATATTAGATGCTGATTGTTTTATAAGTTAAAAAAAAATCTATTTCAGTGATCAACACATGTTTTATTCAGTCAAGCTCTCGTCTCACATTTTTCCAGAGTATAAACATTTAGACATCAATATTTGCATTATTAGCAGTAATGAAAATGCTGTCATTTATGTTTTGTTTTAAATATGAAAACACTGTCAGAAGCCGGTTTAGTGATTTAGTTCTTTGAGGGGCGTTAGCAAGAGAAACCCTTATGCTGAGTCTTAGCTATGTGAGGAATCGTTCTTTTTATTTTTATTTTCTTCAGAGAGTTTAATTATAAAATTGAATTGTAAGGAGGGGTGTCATTTTTACGCTAATTAGGAAAGATCAGTCTCTTCCACTCAAGGAAATTTTTTCTCAAATCAAGAGAAAATTAATGCACCCACATGTATATTCAGGGCTGCTAATAATTACTCTCTGGTCTGGAAGAAATTGTGTGTCTTTAAAAAACAAAACTGAATTGGCAAAATTTAAAAAAAAAAAAAAAGAACCTCAGTTTTTCAAAGCCTGGACAATAAATAAGGAAAGATACTTACTGCTATTCAATTGTTGCTTCATTTTATTTTCTGATTCATATTTAAGCAAATCAGCTTTTTGGTTCTCTTTCTATTAAGTATTTAGTGATTTACAAATAATGTTTACAAAGATGCAACTCAAATGGACGCTATGTTCCATCTGCAGTGTGAGAAATCTTGTTAAATGATGACATACTCTAATGTTTCTGCTTACAAACAAGATTCAAGTACAAATGTTAGGTATTCTGTTTAATAATTTAAAATGCTGCCTCAGAGAGGGCTGGAAGGTACATCTCTGCAGAAAAATTTTTCTTAATGTCCTCCCATCCTCTGGCAATGTGGATTTTTATAAAATATATCTAGAGATATGTACATGTGAGTTTGCATGTGCACACACACACACACACACACACACATCATGTTAGAGGTGCAGATGTATATTACACAACAGTAGTTCCCAGACTTTTAGATCTCAAAAACAATTTTAATATCAAAAATGTCTTCTCATTTCCATAATAGCTGAAATCTATATATCCATTGATTGAGAGGATAAAAAGCCACCTAGGATTAAGGTATGATGTTAAATACCTTTGTCCTTCATTCATCACAATGTTATCTACATACTTGGATTAGCCACTGTCCATAGGTGTGTGAGATGCTCTTTACCCTTTATTTAGCCCACGACAATGTTATTTGTGCACATGAGTCACCACTCACTAGGAATAGCTCAGTGCCCACCAAGGTTCATGGCATCCGTCCAGGACGGAAACACTTACTGAAGAGAGACACGCAGGCATTTCTTTCTGAGGGCCATTGGGATGACTTCCAAGAGATTCCATGATGGAAAAAAGGTTTAAACTCATGAAGTGAACGTGAACTCTGTATTACCTTTTACATGTCTAAGAACATACTCCTTAAGATGTCAATTTCTTAGAAACTTCTGCGCTATTTCCCTTGTGCACTGTAATTCTCAGGGAGTTTCACCAGGAGCGTGACGCGAGTTATCCCTGGAATCCATGACGACTACAGGGGAATAGAAGGAAGTGGCAGGGGAGGGGAAGGCTGAGGCACAGGCAAGAAGGATGGGGAAGCAGACTCAGTGTAGATGCTTTACTTGCTGCTCCCGGTTTGTAAGCTTGCGTTCCTTGATCTAGAGTTCACCAGATGCTGACCATCTTCAGGGGGCTGAAATAGCATAAATATCTCAGTAGTAACAGAGAAGAAGCAAGACTGCCCATCTTTCTAAGATTTTTTTTGGAAACAAAAGGGTCTCCTGTATTCTTCATTTATCGATTCCTCTGCTGATTTTCTTTTAGTCTTTATGCAATGACGATTTCTCCTTATTTCAGTAGCCCAGCTGAAGGTAACAACCTGCTCTTCAAGTAGGTTTTACTAATATCTTGGTTAAAGCCATTTAAGTCTAACTGAGCACAGTATTCTTTTGCTGTGTTGGAAGTACAGCCAGTAAGCCAGACTTTACAGTCCAACAGGATTATGACTTCTTTCATGCTCCAGGATGTTAAATATTTATAATAAATTAATTTTAAAACTTTAAGCTATCAATGGTACCAAACTAGCTTAGTAGAGTTGAAACACGCATGTCCTAAAATCCAATGATCCCACTTCCATGTATAAATGCTAGAGAAAATGTGGCATGTGTGTGCCAGGGAACAGATAAATGTATATTCATAATAGCAAAACAAAACCAAAAATAAGCTACAGACTCATTAACAGTAGAACAGGTAAATAAATTGTATTATATTTAATACCATGGAATACTACTACAAAAATAAATTAATTAAAAAAAACAAAGTCCTTCTTCTAGAAACCATTACACTCTCTCATACTAATCCTTTTTATTAAAATTTAATTTTGTTTATTTTTTTATACAGCAGGTTCTTATTAGTTACCTATTTTACACATATTTATGTATATATGTCAATCCCAATCTCCCAATTCATCGCACGACCAGCCCCACCCCACCTTAACTGTGCTCAGAAGGATAGCTTGTGGAGAGAGACTGAAGTATTCTATCAGCATTTATTTCATAGGTAGAGTGAAACCAATGGTGTTTCCCAAATCAAAAGTTCACATGGGGCTCAAGTTCAGAGATGGTAGGCTGAGTCATTTTTTTTTTTTTTTAATTAAAAAAAAAGTCAGATGGAAGAAGCCTGGATAACTTGATTGCTGTACATTTGAGAATTGTTTTGGGCCATGGAAACTCATTGTATGTTGAAAAGAGGAAGAAATTCTTAAAATGTTCTCATTCTAGGGACTTCCCTTGTGGCACAGTGGTTAAGAATCTGCCTGCCAATGCAGGGGACACAGGTTTGAGCCCTGGTCCGGGAAGATCCAACATGCCGCGGAGCAACTAAGCCCGTGCACCACAACTACTGAGCCTGCACTCTAGAGCCCATGAGCCACAACTACTGAGCCCGCCCACTGCAACGAAGAGCAGCCCCCCACTCGCCGCAACTAGAGAGAGCCCACGCATAGTAACGAAGACCCAACACAGCCAAAAATAAATAAATAAATTTATTTTTTTTAAAAATGTTCTCATTCTACCTTCTAATCTTACAGAGGAGAAAACCAAGGCCAAGAGAAGATAAAATCATTATAAGAAGTTACTCAATGCGTTAGCAGAAGGCCAGCATGGAAGTAGTTCTCCATTTGACCTAGTACCTGACTTTATAGTCCAGTGATTAAGCTTAGAATTTTATATCAGGAAGCCCTTGAGGTTCAAGTTCACTTCTTCCACTTACTAACAGGGCACTTTGGGCACATTAAATTACTTAACCTCTCAGAATCTTAAAATATAAATCTATGAAACGGTGACAATTATAGTTCTTATTACACAGGGTTTCTGTAGGGATTGAATGAGGTCATACGCATATAATGTTTTATACAATGCCTGAAGCTCAGTAAGCGCATGGCAGCTGTTACTATGGGTGAAAAGCAAAAACAAAAACAAAAATGGATTTGCAATCAATTTTGAAGCTGGTTTTGGTTTCTAAATGTTCTATAAATCATATTACAAACTGTTCACACTTTCCTAATTACAAGGAAAGGACATTTTACTATTTCCTTCTAGGATCTTATTATATGTTACATACAGTAAAGTCAGACACACCTAGAGTTCCATTTTTTCTCTCCCATTTATCAGCCTGTTATCTTTTCTGAGCTTCAGTTTCTTTCATTACGTAATAATACGGATAGAAAGACTGTGTGAAAATGACATGAGGTGATTGATAAGAGAATGCCTAGAACATCACACTTGGACAAATATTTTCTTCTTTTTGTATATTTCTTCATAAATCACTCTTCCATCATCATCAGAAGAAGGAGAAAAAGTGAATTCTGCTTCCAGAGATGAGAGAAACTCTCAAGGCACAGCTGTAATATTAGCAGTAGAGAGAGGAAGTTGAAATCCACAAAGCACAACAAAAATATTCACCAGTATTATGATTCTAGGCTGATGTGTGCCTTATACAGCATTTTAACCTCTTATTTGCCAAAAGTATTCCCGTCAACTTATTGAGTAATATTTTTCTTGAGGTCCAATTGTTTATATCAAACTGGAGATTTACAGGAAAAGGAGATTTCTTTTCTAGTCAATATTGTTTTACTATAATGTACACAAGAGTTTCTTTTATCCATTCAAAGTGTTTTTAATTTCATCCAAAAAAATGAAAGTTAGACCACAACAAAGTCTAAGGCCACAACCCACCTATACATCTTTATATGTGGAAATGTATCTTAGTTGTAATATTTAAGATACACAAAGTACAATTCTTAAGAGGTACATGCTGACAGAGTGTATGCTCTATGTTGTCAGATCAAATACGATTACCAGGCCTTATCTGCAGATACTGGAAATGCTGGAGTCTTATAGTTGTCACACAACCAAACTCATTTTGAGGAAACATCTTTAATGGCAAAGATTCATGCAATCATGGCATGCCAGTGATAGAAGACGTCTTAGGCCTTATTTGATCAGAACGCTGATTTTTCAAGTGAACAAGTTGAAAGTCTCAAAAGGCAAAATGAAGTGTGCCAGCCACACAATAACTTGGGTGAAGAGTCCAGACTGTCATGGAACTTGACATCCACCATGGGGCATCCGACAGCCCCCGAGGCTAATGCAGGAGGCATGTGAAGGAAAGTCTTTCCAGAGGTTGTGTTACCGAGTCCAAGCTCGCTCTGCTCGCCGCAAGACAGGCCAATGAATCTCGGAGACAAGGCGTCGGGGCAAGGACTACGGCTTTATTTGGAAAGCCAGCAGACCGAGAAGATGGCAGACGAGTGTCTCCGAAAAACCGTCTTATGGGGTGTGGATGCCAGTTTCTTTTACAGAATCAGAGAGGGAGAGGTGGTAAGGAAGTAATGTAAAAGGGCCATCAGTCTTGCAAATATCACCTGGAATGACCAGCCTCAGGGAGGGGAGGTGTTAATTTCTTCTTTCTTGCAGCCATTCACAGGTGGACAGGGTTCCCTGAGGCAGGCCAGTATGTATGATTATAATAACAAAAGCAATGAAAATTGGCGCTTCCCTCATACACTTCCCCACTGTCAATGCCTATTCCACAATCATGTGGAAAGAGGGGTGACAATATTCTAACTGCTCCATCAGATAGATCCTTCTGGGAGTGTCTGCCGTCGGTGTCAGTGTCCCAAACGTTGAGATTTGTCTTTTGTTCCTCTTTGGAAGTGTCTGCTTTACATCTATAGACTTAAACATATTCACAACGTAAAAGTTGAGAGTTATCAGGAATTTTGAGGGCTTCAAGCCCAGAAGACCGCATCTCAAGTTAAGGAATTTAGCGTTTTTCCATATATGGGAAGATGCAAGAGTCTGGGCTCACTGAAATCATTCCTTTGATAGGCGCCTCAGCTATCTGGGGCCTGTATCCTGTATTTTCACATCCTGAGTTTCCTCAGGGCTCGCCATAGGGAGTGGCTGCAGTCTGATGGCTGCTAGGTGGCAGGTATTCTTCTCCTTCCTGAGTTTCCTCAGGGTTCACCAGCTCACACTGGAGGGCTGCAATCCCTGATGACTCTCCTCTTGGTCAGGAATTTCACCAATATTTGGGAGACAATTCATGACCAAATTTTGTCCCACAGTGCTGGGAGGCTCATACCAGTTCACGCGAAAATTCTTGACATGCCACTCGAGATGCTAATTTTCGGATTAAGCCCTATTGATAATTAAAGATTCTCTGGATTCTCTGTCTAATTATGATCCAGGAGACATTTTCCCTTGTTGCTTCTTCCCATACCTAGAGTCACATTATTACAATTATTTTATGTTATAAATGTGATCTATTTCTTTAAGATGTTTAGCCATAGAAGTTTTATTGGAGGCCTGGTTACACACTGGGTACTGCAAGAGACAACAGTCTTATAAAATATACAGGATATAAGTAATGTAGCTAGTTAACACTGACAAAGACATAGTGCAGCAGGGAGACACAAAGCACAAACAATTTGGAAATAAAGAACAAATTAAAACAATGATTAGAATAATATCAAGTCCACAGGAGAGCCAGCTGGAGACAACAAATTCTGGCAGGATCAAGTAGAGAGAAAAAGATAAATGTTTCATCTTTGTTTACAAAGGCATACTTTATCAACTTATTGCAGATTATAGCATAAGAGAAAAGGTTTTTCTGAAAAACAAAGATTAAAGCTAATATATTTCCCAAAGTCATTAAGTTATAAATCATATTTACCAGTTCATTCAGTCCCATGTAATTAATTCCCGTTGATCTGGATGAAATAATCACATTTCCCATTAGTTTTGTCATTTGTTACCCACTCCAGTGATATCACCTAAAGGCTATCAGTAACTTACATTTGTTAAAAAATTTCCTTTTTATCAGTCTTCTTGAAAAAGACTTCATTTTGTAAAAGCATCAGGAGAAAAAACTTAAAATAGCATGTTTAAAGATTTGAGTACAATGCAATTAGCAGGAAACTTGAATATAACATTTTAGAATAACTAGTATAATGATTGATAACATATCAGGACATATCAGATGTTAGGGATTCCATATAAATTTTGGAATATCGATATAAATGACATTTATCCATACACTATAATCTAAGGTTCATCTCCAATTATTTGACAATGTTTTTGAAGTAATTTAACATACCAAATAAACTTAGTTTGACATCTCTCTCTGAGATGTCTCAGAGCTATTCCTTCCAAGCATCCCAGAATCAGCTGGAGGCTAAAGATTTTGATATTTGGGAAGTTTGTTAAAAATATCAAGAAGGTTTTAAAACACAACAGGATCATAGGTCACTGTGAAACAGTACTTATTCATTTAACCAAAGTCACAAAATGATTAAAAGAAAACAAATACGGATCACCTAAGGGCACAGAAATTCACATAATCTGTTATCAAAAGGAGCACTTCTAACAGAGAGAGAGATCAAATTCCAGTCTCCTATTAGCTTACTTAACAAACCCCATTTACTTAGTTAAGTTCAATCTAAATTTAGTTAATCCTGACCATGTACAAAACTTTCTCAGTAAATGTAATTTCATTCCTCATACCTTCTTAACTGAAAACACACATTCTACCATACTGAAATGTTCTATTATTTTTAGTAGCTTTAATTATATATTTAAATTAGAATCCCTGACTCTTAAAAACCTTAATTTCTAGTGAAAACCAAGAGGCAAGTAATAGTTACCAAAATCTGGAGAAACTATTTTAGATGATTTTTAAAACATAATTATTCTTACAGTTTACCTAAAAACTCTTATCTCATTTATATTTTCTTTAAAGTTCCATCATATCAAGTTATTTTTCTTGCTGACAAGTTTGCAACAGATATAACAAGATTTCATTTAACTTCTATTAAACCTAGGTGCAGTGAGAGTACTAAATGTTGATGGCTTTAAAGACATGTCTATATTAATTAGAGCAACAAACATAAACAGTAATACCAGGTATTAATTTAATATTAAATATTTCCCAGTTCACATGAACCTGAAACTCATTTAGCTTGATTTCTCGTGTATTTAGAATTGTTTGGTTAGTAAGTGCTTACTTTTCTTTAAGCCAATGAAATAGAGCTCATTTACAGATTAACCTCTGCAAAGTTATCCAAAGATAAAGACACATACAGACACACAGAGAGACATTATAGTTCTCATTTCAAAATTTCAGCCCTGAGTCAGGTACAGCAATGTAAAAACCCATCAGTTTACAAGAGGTCGGATTAAAGTTGGGTTTCTGGCAGATGGAACAAATCAAGCTCACTTGTCTAGATGGCTAAACCCTTTCTACTAATATTATGGAAAACAAGTCAAGTTTTAAATTACTGTACCATCTTTTTCAAAATTTGCATTTTAAAGAGATGGCAGAGATAAGGGTTTCTGAGAAGACCAGATAGGACATTTGTATCTCAAAGATACAGGCAAGCTTCTCCTAGGATGACTTTGTTTCCCTTTTGTTTAATATTTACAAGCCTCTTAAGATCACCCGTATCTATTAGAAAATCAGTCAACTTGTTCCTCAGTCAGTGTTACTCAGGGCTCCTGTGGGGAAATCAGAATCAGACACCTCAAGTGTAAGGGAGTCCCCTGGCTTCTTACAGGTTATCGAGGCAAGGGAAATTGCCCTGCTTCAGAAGTGACTCCTGTCCAAATTGGGTGCCCTGTCAGGTCTTAGATGGTGATACTAAACCAGGTCCCTGTGCCTTGGGGGTTACCATAGAAACGTCTATTTGATCCCCTTGGGTAGGGGAAACAGGAGGCAATGAATATGATGGCCGCATGGGGGGTGCAGTTGGAACAGCTGCCGGTGCAGCCTGCTCGGCCACTGGGGGAGCTGGAGAGGCTGGAGGGGAGTTAAGTTTTGAAATAACATGTCCCTACTCTCATTTTTTCCCTCTTCCCTTGTAGAACAGATTCCACCTTGGGTTTCCTTTCAGACCGCTGCACCGTAAGGGGGCAGCCCTCCGACTCCTTTTTCTCCTGATGCAATAGCGTAAATGCTCCCACATATGGAATCTCATCTCTTTTCCCTGCTCTTTTGTAGAACACTTCTAACTGCGAGATCATATAATAATTGAGTGAGCCATTCAGGGGCCATTGTTCTTCTGATCCTAACGTATATTGGGTCCACACGCTATTATAATAGTATATCATGTCTTTCTTAGACATAGGCTCACAGCTATGTTTTGCTCATTTAATATACACCGCAAAGGGCTCTCCTTCGGGATAGATGGAGTATTTCCTGTTTTTATAAGTTTGATAACACCAAAACACAAAAGATGCAGACAAATTCCAACACAAAAGGCACAAACAAATTCTAGCATCGACTCACACAAAACCAAGACCAAAATCAATGAACTAGTTCAATATTCCCTGACCAGGGCCAGCTAGCCACGACAGCAAGACTTCTGGCTGGCTAAGCCAAATTTGTTACTGAGTCCAAGCTCACTCTGCTCGCCGCATGACAGGCCAATGAATCAGAGACAAGGTGTTGAAGCAAGGAATACTACTCGATTTGGAAAGCAGGCAGACCGAGAAGATGGCAGACTAGTGTCTCTGAAAAAACCATCGTATCAGGGTCTGGATGCCAGTTTCTTTTACAAAATCAGAGAGGAAGAGGTGGTGAGGAAGTAAAACAAAAGGGCCATCAGTCTTGCAAAACATCTCCTGAATGGCCAGCCTCAGGGAGGGAATGTGTTAATTTCTTTTTCTTGCAGTCATTCACAGGTGGGCAGGGTTCCCTGAGGCAGGCCATTAGGTATGATTATAATAACAAAAGCAATGAAAAGCAAAGGTTAAAGTCAAAGAAACAGATCCATTGTGGAGTCTGATTTAGCTCCTGGCTGTTATACTTGCTCTCCACCCCAGGACATTTCTTATCTTTTCAAGTTATGAGTTGAGCAAAGGATAGTTGAAAAGGATAGGATAGATGCCAAACATCAGACAGGTGGTAAATCTTGAATAGGCCCTAGATATATGATTTTTTTCCCCCCTAATTTAATCCCGTAAACTAATCTGGGAATGAACTTGGTAGGAGAAGTACCATCTTGGGCCGCATTTCCAGTGGTGACTCCTAACATTTGTGGTTTGGGAAGACAGGGGGAAAATGTATGAAATGGATCAATTGTCAGATGCTGGAGCCTCAAGCTAGGTAAGATGGATACAACTATAGAGAAGAAGCTGTACAATTATCAACTATTGGATTAACAAACACCTATTGAGTATCTGTTATGTGGAAGCCAACCTATACTAAGTACCTAGAAAACGAATAAGAAAATATTGTAGTTAACTAGCATAATACCGTGTTTATCTAAAGGAGTTGAATAGCTCACATGATATAAGGAAAGAGGGGGAGCTGGCCTTGGACATTAATCTCTCTCTCTAGGGACTTGGATGATACTTTCAGGGCTCTCCTTTCCCTCTATCTCTTATCTCAGCTTCTCTTGGTTAAGCTAGTCTCATTACCTCTACACTCAGGGACCATCTACGCCACATCCCTATAGCATCTGACCCAAGAGGAAGGAAAGGACTTGTTTCTTACCAATATGGAAAAGTTCCCACAAAGTGTTCTGATTGGCTCTGATTAGGTCATGTAGCCAAAGTCTGAACCCATAACAGAAGCCAAGAGAATAGGGCACTATGATTCATGCACATCCAACATGAGTGGGCAGAAAAGTACCGAGGAGACAGCTCTGTCAGAGGCAAATAATTTGAGTGGGAGAAGTAGTTTTCCAAAGGAGTAAAATAAAATGAGCATATTTTAATAGGAGAGCGGATGCCAGGAATATGAAAACACAAAACTGAACAAATTGTTCTTACATTTTAAGTCTACTTTCAAAGAACTCCCCACTGAGTAAAGACAAACAGATGGTGGCACAATGTTACAGGTGTCATGGTAGCGATGCATGAAAAGGGCCGTGTGTGCAAGGATAGAGAGAATGGTAGTTAGTAAGATCTAATATGGGTCTTAAGAGATGAGTAAGATTTTGTCCCACAAATTAGGGGGAAGAAAAGAAGCAAAGGGGAAGAACATTCTAGCTGAAGGCAGAGGCAAGGATGAACTTATCTTGCCAAAAGAAAAACTGTTTAATAGGCAAATCCATAGCACAGAAAGCAGAGTAGTGGTTGCCAAGAAAAGTGACTGCTAATGGCTCTCGGGTTTCTCTTTGGGGTGCTGAAAATGGTCTGGAATTGTAGAGTGGCGATGGTTGCAAAAATCTGTGAAGATACTAAAAATCTGATTTATACTTTTAAAGGATTAATTTGATGGTACGTTAATCATACCTCAATAAAAAATAAATTTATAAAACTAATAGCTGTTTAGCTTCAGCAGAATTCTGAAGGATTAAGGAAGAGTCACAAAAGGGAGTGCAAGAAAGGTAAATTGGGGCCAGCTTTGAGAAGCTTAGTAACTTATGCCAGGAAGTTTGCATTTTACTCGTTTGGCTAGGGCCGGGATTAGGGTGATGCAAAATTTAGGGAGCACCAAAATAATTCAGTAATCAAGATAAATAACATTTTTGTGCATTGTTTTAGCAAATTAAAATTAGTGTATCTCCATTTCTCTAGGAGGTGGGTCAAAGAGGATCTTGCTGTAATTTATGTCATAGAGTCTTCTGCCTACCTAGAGAAATGGAAATAAAAACAAAAATAAACAAATGGGACCTAATGAAACTTAAAAGCTTTTGCACAGCAAAGGAAACCATAAATAAGATGAAAAAACAACCCTCAGAATGGGAGAAAATATTTGCAAACAAAGCAACTGACAAAGGATTAATCTCCAAAATATACAAGCAGCTCATGCAGCTCAATATCAAAAAAACAAACAACCCAATCCAAAAATGGGCAGAAGACCTACATAGACATTTCTCCAAAGAAGATATGCAGATTGCCAACAAACACATGAAAGGATGCTCAACATCACTAATCATTAGAGAAATGCAAACCAAAACTACAATGAGGTAGTAAAAGAAAAAAAAGAAAAAAAAAAATCTTCGTCCAGAAGAAAATCTGAGTAAATTCCAAAGCAGAAAATGTACAAGCCACACTTGTAGCATGGTGAAACGAAAATGGAAATTTATTGATTAATTTACTTATTGAAGCATAATTGACATACAATATTATATTAGTTTCAAGTGCACAGCATAATGATTTGACATTTGTATATATGATTGCTACAGTAAGTCTAGTTTTCATCTGTCATTATGCGAAGTTACAAAAATATTACTTTCTTGTGATGAGAACTTTATTTTTGTTTTTTGGCTTTTGTTTTTTTTTGCGGTACACGGGCCTCTCACTGCTGTGGTCTCTCCCGTTGCGGAGCACAGGCTCCGGATGTGCAGGCTCATCAGCCATGGCTCACGGGCCCAGCCGCTCCGCGGCATGTGGGATCCTCTCAGACCAGGGCACGAACCCGTGTCCCCTGCATCGGCAGGCAGACTCTCAACCACTGCGCCACCAGAGAAGCCCAAGAACTTTATTTTTAATAAAATGATTTATTTATCTATTTATTTTTGGCTGTGTTGGGTCTTCGCTGCTGTGCCCGGGCTTTCTCTAGCTGCAGCGAGTGGGGGCTACTCTTTGTTGCGGTGCATGGGCTTCTCATTGTGGTGGCTTCTCTTGTTGCAGAGCACAGGCTCTAGGTGTGCAGGCTCAGTAGCTGTGGCTCACAGGCTCAGTAGTTGTGGCAGGTGGGCTCAGTAGTTGTGGCACTCAGGCTCAGTAGTTGTGGCACACGGGCTCAGTAGTTGTAACTCACGGGCTCTAGGGTGCAGGCTCTGTAGTTGTCGCATGCGGGCTCAGTAGTTGTAGCTTGTGGGCTTCAGGAGTTGTGGCAGGTGGGCTCTAGAGTGCAGGCTCAGTAGTTGTGGCACATGGGCTCAGTAGTTGTGACTCATGGGCTCAGTCGTTGTGGTTCATGGGCTTAGTTGCTCCACTGCATGTGGGATCTTCCTGGACCAGGGCTTGAACCCATGTCCCCTGCATTGGCAGGTGGATTCCTGACCCCTGCACCACCAGGAAAGCCAGAACATTTAATACTTACTCTCTGAGCAACTTTCAAATATTATATGTACAACAGTATGATTGACCATGGTCACCACACTGTACGTTACATTCCCGTGTATTTTATATCTGGAAGTTTGTGTCTTTTGATCTCCTTCACCTGTTTCACCCATCCCCCAACACCCACCCTCACCCTCGGCCAGCAACCACCAATATGTTCTCTGTATCTATGAGTTTCATTTGTTTTGTTTTTTAGATTCCACATATAAGTGAAATCATACCGTATTTATCTTTCTCTGTCTGACTTATTTAACTTAGCGTAATACCTTCGAGGTCCATCCATGTTGCTGTAAATGGCAAGGTTTCATTCTTCTTTTATGGCTGACTAGTATTCCATTGTAAATGTACATATATACCACATCTTTTTTATCCACTCATATTTTGATGGACATTTAGGTTGTTTCCATATCTCGGCAATTGTAAATAATGCTGCAGTGAACGTAGGGGGTGCATGTATCTTTTTGAACTAGTGTTTTCCTTTTCTTTGGAAATACAGCCAGGAGTGGAATTGCTGGGTCGTATGGTAGTTTTATTTTTAATTTTTTGAAGAATCTCTATACTGTTTTCTATAGGGGCAGCAATCAATTTACATTCCCATAAACAATGCAGGAGGGTTCCCTTTTCTCCACATCATCGTGGACACTTGTTATTTCTTGTCCTTTTGATAATGGTCATTCTGTTAGGTGAGAAGTAATATCTCATCGTGGTTTTGACTTGTATTTCCCTGATGATTAATGATGTTGAGCATCTTTTCATATGCTGGTTGGCCATATTTATGTCTTCTTTGAAAAAGAAATTTATTTTTTTAAAGATTTAACTATGACAAAAACAGTCAGCTAGAATTTTTTTTAAAAAAGAATTCTGCTAAGCAATTCTTGGATTGTGAGGAAATTAAAATGAAGAAGACCTTTTAGAAATCACCAAAGAAAAAACTGTATACAAAAGCTTATAGCATGGGCTTCCCTAGTGGCATAGTGGTTAAGAATCCACCTTGCATTGCAGGGGACACGGGTTTGAGCCCTGGTCCAGGAAGATCCCACATGCCGTGGAGCAACGAAGCCCGTGTGCCACAGCTACTGAGGCTGTACTCTAGACCCTGCAAGCCACAACTACTGAGCCCATGCACCACAACTACTGAAGCCCTCATGCCTATAGCCCGTGCTCCGCAACAAGAGAAGCCACCGCAATGAGAAGCCTGTGCACCGCAACGAAGAGTAGCCCCAGCTCACTGCAACTAGAGAAAGCCTGCATGAAGCAACGAAGACCCAATGCAGCCAAAAATAAATAAATAAAATAAATTAAAAAGCTTATAGCATGTAGCCAAAACTAAAATCAGAAGAAAATATATCACTTAAATTATTTCATTATTAATTTATAAAGAGTAAAAATAAATGAACTAAGTATTCAATCCAAGATACTATTTTTATAAAAGCAAAGGAAAGTGGGAGGAAAGGGATAATAAGGATAAAAGCAGAAATAAAAATTAGGAAAAGGCATAATCGTAGATTTAATCAATAAACCCAAAGGTTTCACTTCAAAGAGTGATTAAAATAGCCAGCTGTTTGGCACAGAAAATCAAGAAAAAGAGAAAGAAAACCATATGAACTTTAAGGATAAAAATTATCAAATACCACAGATTGAGAGCAGATAAAAGTTTTGGGAACATAAAATATATAAATGACTGATGAATGTAAAAAAAAAAACTGGTACAATGGATAACATTTCTAGGAAAATTGGCTTACATAGAAGAAAAAACACAGAATAGTAAACCAAAAAGGATCAAAAATAAATTGCTTAATAATGTCCTCTTCTTCAAACATTTAGGCTCAATTTTATAGACAGGTTTTAATCTGAAGAAAAGATGATTCCTACAACCTTTAATTCATTCCCAAACATAGAAATAGAAAGAAAATTCTCTATTACTTTTATTAAGGTATTGTAACCCTGATGTCAAAATGTGATAAAAGCAGCTTGAGAGAGAGAGACAGAGAAAGAGAGAGAGAAAGAGAGAATTATCATTTATGATCACTGCTATAGAAATTCATCATTTAAAAAGGAAATTATATCAGGACCTACTTACCCATTATGCACAGCAGACAGTGCCTAGAGCCCACCAGACCTTTAAGAGACCATGAAAGTGTTTTTATTTCTTTTAAAATCAGAAGGAAAAATGATTTTTTAGTTCCAATAAAATGTTCAGTACATAGCATTAACATATTTACCTCTATACTGACACAGTTCTAAAATTATAGGTATATTTATATTGTATATCATGGAACAAGGGGGCGTCAAAGGCAAAGGCAGGAGCTACTGGGGGCCATGAAGTGGGTCTTGCTTGCTTCAATGATGGCTTGATGACAACAGCTGATCTGGGCTTAGCAGAACCGTGCCAGGGAAATTTCTCTGTAATTTATCAGCGTGAGAATAAGAGTATCTGTGTTGAGATTCATTTTCTCATTCACTAATTTCCTATTTTCCCCACATATCTCATAGTGTCTTTGAAGGCTGACAACCTATTGTTCTTTGTAAGAAGAAACACACACGCACAAGGGTTTTAATCCAGAGCCACCAAGCATCTGCTTGGTTCCCGAACAAGCCTGCGGTGTGAGTGAGGCACAGGTACGCTTGCCCCAGGGCCACTGTGACGTCTGGGCCGGGGGGTGGAGGCAAAGCCAGGCCTGGGAGCTGGGCCCTGAGCCCAGCTTCCGAACCACTAC
This sequence comes from Monodon monoceros, assembly GCF_005190385.1. NCBI lineage: Eukaryota > Metazoa > Chordata > Mammalia > Artiodactyla > Monodontidae > Monodon > Monodon monoceros. The sequence continues at coordinate 8,671,313 of NW_021703771.1, read as the reverse complement.
AGGGGACGCGTCACTGTCTCTCGTTCCTTCCACCCATCCCTCCACTGTCATTCAGCAAGAGTCCCTTTCACCTAGAAAATTATACAGTTAAGTCTGCCAAGCATTGAGGGAAGCACTTGCTCTCGCAATTCTAAAGCAAATAGAAAATACGCTGGAAGAGGTAAAGTTTTAAAGGGACAGGCGTTTTCCCCTTAATGAATAGTAACATTAACCTCTTTCAGCCTCACACCCACAATTAACCATTAACCCAGCCTCAGATCACTGCTTTTTTTTTTTTTTTTTTTCGCGGTACGTGGGCCTCTCACTGTTGTGGCCTCTCCCGTTGCGGAGCACAGGCTCCGGACGCGCAGGCTCAGCGGCCATGGCTCACGGGCCCAGCCGCTCCACGGCATGTGGGATCTTCCCGGACCGGGGCACGAACCCGTGTCCCCTGCATCAGCAGGCGGACCCTCAACCACTGCGCCACCAGGGAAGCCCAGCTCACTGCTTTTTTGTCATATGTATAAACTGAGAAGATTTTCTCTTTCTCCCTCCCAGAAGCCCTTATGTACCTCACGTTCGTTGTCTGTGAAATTGTCAAAACTTTCACAGGAGAGAAGAATTGCCACTAAAGGAGCAAAGAGGATGGGTCTTAGGCCCATCGTGGGGGGCATGATGACACGGAAGCTAGTTTTTAAAAGATGAGCATGAATTAACACAACGTTGTAATTCAACTATACTTCAATTAAAAAATAAAAAGATAAATAAGGGGTGGTTCAGTATTTAGGTCTTTATCTAAACCCAGCAGGTGAAGAAGGTATATGTGTACAACAAATGGAAACGAAGGTCCTAGAAAATGTGTCCTATAATCAGAGTAGTAATAATAATACTTAATTTTTCAAGGTTGTCTTAAAGATTAGAAAAAGTGTGCTATGAGCCCTTAGCAGAGGGCCTAGCATATAACAGGTGCTCAAGAAACAAAAAGTGTTGCCAATGTCAGTAACATTGGCATCAGACAGAAGAAAGTCTGTTGAACAAAAATCTCTTTCATGTAATTGCTCCCCAGTTTACAAATTGATCTTATGTAAATACCTTGTACATATTTATCTCATTTTCAAACTCTGGAGGCCAGTATTTCTATACCTGATTTTAAAACCTAGTAAACTAAGATTTGGGAAATTTAGCTGACTTGTCCAAAACCACACAGGCCCTTTTATTCCAAATCCTGTGGGTTCTTGCGTATAACAAGTCAGCCGTCATAATTTTACAGACCAATTAGCACACATTAGACATTGCTTCTGTATTTGTTGGAACCGTCACACAATCTCACTGCCTGCCACTTTCAATTGATTAGTTGAAGAGATTTGGTAATGACTCCTTTTGAATACCTTGTATTTCCTTTTTCCACAAAGAGGTACTTCCATTTTTAGCCATCAACACAGTATTGATCCATTGGCTAAAGTGGTAGATTCTAGATAAGTGTCATTTTAGAGTTTACAAGGCAATAGAATGAGGGATAATTTTAAAATTCTCTTCTCTATGTGTTGTTTCTAAAATAAAGTTGATACATCTCCAGCACTTTATACGTGTACACTTCATATAATGTTCCTAGTAGATAAAGAATCTTCCTCTGTATTCCCTGGACGTAACCACTTCACGTTTGCAAGTGTCAGACACACTGGCCTTCTCAGTACTTTTCATTGATTGCAATGAAAAGCACTTACTTCATTTCCCATTATCGCTTTCTTCTTCATCTTCATTGCATTGTAGGTGGTGATTGTCAATTTTCCAACAGTGCTAAAAATATTACTGGTTCATGTAATGACGTTCTGAGTTGAAGTGAAAGTCCTAACTGAGCCTGTGTGCGAGAGATGAAGACTTGAGGGATTACACTTGGAGAAAAGGTAACCGGCAGCTAAAAGCAAATTGCTGAATTATGCTATGTTGCCTGTTCCATTACTGGAAACGGCAGCAAAACTAGCGCAAGACCTCAGAATAACGGTAGAATCAACCCAGGGCAAGTGTAGAATCAGATCTATCAGATTCAACCCACCCAGTTAGTTAAGAACGATTTACTTCTTTTAGCAAAAGGAAAATACTTCTTATTTCAATGCTTGGGAAACAAGGAGCTTTATGCAAAGAGAGCTGAAAGCAGGAAAAGGCTGAGTGGACCTTGGAGCAGCTGCTCAAATTCAATGAACTGAAGGAAAACTCAGGGCAATCAAATCAAAACAGCCACAAAGCTAAGGTAGTTACACAGCCAGTGGCCATGCCGAGGATGTAATAAGATGATGCCTGCCCCAGAGCAACAGTTGTCCCCCAAAGTGGCGCGTTCTGATTCTGTGTTGACAGCTGCGATGCTCGGACGCATGGTCCGGACGTCCGCGGCCTGAGTCCAGACGCACGGAGCTGGTCCTGTGACCCAAAGAAGAAGATGCATCCTAGTGACGTCTATTAAAATGTGCTCACAGTGAAGGTCCTCGGCTCTAGAAGCCCCAGGAGGCCCTGCGTCCGGATTTTCTCATTTGATTTGAGCTGTGATGTCGGTAAATCCCACAACCTGCCGTGGAGGCCTGAAGCCATTTAGCCTGGTTCTGTTTTCTTGATCTGTAGGAAACAGAAGATAAACACAGACACCTCAAAAGGTTGTTTCTCTCTCCTCTCCTGCTTCCTAAGTGGGGGTGGGTGCTGTTAGCTGAGCTCCAATGATTAATTGGTCCTTATCTGGATGGAGCTCTCCCAGTTCTGTCAGAGAAATGCCTTGAACAGGCCCTGGAAACACAAGCTGTGTGTGCTGGAGTGGGCCTAGGTGCCCGATCAGAGGATGGAACCCCTAAACATCTCCTGGCTGTGCCGGTGACCCTCTGGAGGGACAGCTAGGTCCTCAGAATTAGTTAATTTTCCCGTTAGATGCTGGCCACGCCCTCTCATGTTTCCAAATATGTATCACGTTCTCCTTCTACTTTGGCTTTTTTCTCTTCTGGATCATTTAAGGGAGACTTTTCTGTCCCCCTTCCCTTCCCCTAAGAACTGTTCGGGTTCTTTTCTAAGGTGTTTGTGCAGCTAACATGCATTTAGCCACTGCCTGACACTATATATAACTCGGTTTCACGTGCCTGCCAGCAAGAAACACAAACAGGCCAGCCTCCTGTAGCTCGCTGTGTTTTCTCAAGTCTCCCTGGGATTCAAGCCTACACTGTGTGCTTTCATGCATCATTTTACTGGCCCCCCCCCCCGGATTTTTCCACATGGTTCAAAATCACATACTTTCAGCTTCGAGTGAGCACTCACTGATGTCCCACAAACCAAAACCTTGTTAAAGGCAACTTTTACTCTCTTGTTAAATACTTATAATTTTTTTAAAAAAACTTGTTGGCTTTCAAAAAAGTGACTTTCCATATTTCTTAATAAATTTTTGTTCCAGGAATGCCGTAAACTGGAGTTCGGCTAACTCTTTCTGTAAAGGGATAAATAATAAATATTTTTGCCATTGTGGGTCATTGGGTCTCTGTTTCAACTTCTCAACTCAGCTGTTGTAGCTTAAAAGCAGCCACATAAATGAACAGGCATGATTATGTTCCAATAATCCTTAGTTATGGACACTGAAATTTGAGTTTTTTATGATTTTTACATGTCATGGAATATTATTCTTCTTTTGATTTTTTACCAACCATTAAAAAAATATAAAAACCATTCTTAGTTTGTAGGCCTTACATAAGTGGGCAGCAGCGGGCCAATTTTGGTCCATGAGCTGTAGTTTGCTGACCTCTGCTACTAATACCTTTCTTTCAATTAGAGAAAGTGTGTGCTCTACAGAGGCATCAGTGAAACAACATCGTAGCTCTATGGAGACTGTCTGTTTCCCATGGAAAAGCTGTAAGAACACCAAGTAAAACCCTGAGTACTAACAGCAAAATATCAAGAAACTAGACTTAGTCATTTCAACCTCTTGAGCTATGTGAATGTCTAGTGCCCACTGCTTGAATTATCATTAAGCAAAGTTTACCGATTATAGCCAGAGATTAATATCATGAAGAGGCTTTGGAATTAAACTTTCTGAAGTTAAGTATAACCCTGATAATTCAGTAAGGAAGTGACAATTTCCCTATGGATACATCAGCTATTTCTCCCTTCCTGCATCCCCACATCCAGTGGTTTTGATTTTAAGGGAAGTGATTCTTCCTTTTCCTGATAGCATCTTCCTTCTGACTTAGCCGTGTAATGAAGCCATCACGGAAAATGAGCAGCTCTATATAAGACTGATAGCTTGATTACAGCATGACTAGCCTAATCGTCCCTGCAAAAAATAATATGCATGTCATCTTCAGCTGGTCTCACAGTTAACGGTCATCAGGCATATTTCTAGATTCCAGGGGATAACAATTTTGAAAATATTTCCAGACTGCCATAGTATGGTTCAAGGTAATGGTATCTAAAGACAATTCCATACGGAAGCCTACAAGCACAGTTCATGATTGTTATTATTATATTATAAACAATGAGACTGTTTGGAGAAAACAAGGCAGTACTTTTCTGAGTGCGATTCTTTTAACTTCGTGTAATTCAACACAACATTCATCTTTGCTTTCTTCCCAAGAATCAAATAAATTGATATTTGACCCTGAGCTGAGCGAGGTTGGGTACACATTTCCTATGAATAGTCATTATTGTTGGGTGTTGTGTGGCAATCCCCAGAGGCTGTGTGTCTCTGGTATGGATCCCTTGTTTTTAACATTGGAATAGATGCTATACTTTTGTCCTGTCCCATTTTCTCTACTTTAAGGTTATCAGTTACTTTTGAAGCTCATAGGTTTTACATTTTCCTTAAAACTCAAATCTTTATTCTATTATCTATTATTCCTTTACTCCAAAAATTCAGCAGCATTCACTTAAATAAGAACAAAGTTCAAACATCTCAGTCAGATGCTCAATGTCTCATAATTTGATGACCCCAGTTACCTGCCTTTGACCTTCACCACATTCCTTCTCTCCATCCTTTCACCCTGGCTGCATCCGTGCCTCTGACCATCGATGGACGCGGGGCTGCCCACAGCGCCGGTCCCCTATACAGCTGCCCAGCAATGCGTCATCATCTTTCAACTCCTAAGTCGAAACTCAGCTCTTCTAAGAATTTGTCTTAAAAACTCAAAGGTGAGCTCTTCTTACCTTAGATAATCATGGTTATTCACAGATTGTCTTGGAATTACACACACACACATATACACACACGTGTGAATATACATCCCCCTTTTCTTCTAGGCTATAAGCCCATGGAGAATAGGTGTCTGCATGTTTCAGAGCATCTGGCATGGTACTTAGCATACGTAAGAACAAAGGACCATGATTTCTAGAGCTTTGGAAGGATCATCATTTGAGAATTCACCGTCATCATTGCCAAGATTGAGGTCTTCGTTTAAGACCATGTGGTATCAGAGGCTGTTGAGGAGAGAAGTACACGTTACCTTGTAAGTAGCTTTAATTAAACCAGGAAACTTCTGGTGGGGGAGGTGGGTGGTGGGTAGAAAATGAAACAACAAAAAAATTCCCAAGCCCTGTAATTTCAAAACTTCCAGTTACTTTGGAAATCTCTTTTGCTCCAGACATTTTTAGATCAAAGAGTGCTGTCTTTTTTTTTTTATTTATTTAATTTTTGGTGTGGAGCGGGTCGTGCTGCTTTGTTTTGTTTTGGCCAAGGTAAGGGAAAGCCGACAGCTGAAATGGAGATTGCACTGCTTTTGTGGCTCTGAGCAGAAAAACATTTTCTTCAGAGGGAAAAGAATGGCATCAGAGAGAAACTGTTTCCAGGGAGCTGCGTCTCAGCGGATGGAAAGATAGACAGTAGGTGAGCACATTCTTGTCCGCCTCCCTCACAGAACTAGTTGACTCTGACACCCCAAGACCGGCAGCTTCGGGAAACTGGAGAGAGACCGGGCTTTGGTGTGTACAATGGTGTCCTCACCACGAGCACAGTCAGCAATGCCTGTGGGTCTCCAGGACAATTCATGGCCAAAAATGATGGACACGTGGGCGCTGGGGCCAGAGAACCAGCTGGAAGTCACTGACCCAGAGCTGCAGCCAACAGACCAGTGCTGTTTTCCTGCCAGCCTCCTTCTGGAGACGCTGACGACTCACTGTTGGACCCTCTGAAGAGGCTGACGATGTGCCATCATGAGAGAGGATGCTGGGATCTTAAAATTGATGGGACGTCATTTTGTAGACAGAGGTCAAAACATACAGCTATTTAGTAAATTTAATAAAATCTTGTCAATTTTGATTTGACTTCTGGGTGATCAGAATTGTCATTCTGGGTTAATCACCTCGTGTCAGAAGCTCTCCACCCCACACCCTAACATAGGCATTGAGACATCCAGTAGCCCACTGTTTTACATCCAAACAGAAATATGCAGACCCATTCAAGAACACAGACTTGGGCAAATTTGACATTTTAAGGGTAAAGGGTAGGGCTCCCTGGTGGCGCAGTGGTTAAGAATCTGCCTGTCAATGCAGGGGACACGGGTTTGAGCCCTGGTCCGGGAAGATCCCACATGCCACAGAACAACTAAGCCCGTGTGCCACAACTACTGAGCCTGCGCTCTAGAGCTCACGAGCCACAACTACTGAGCCCACGTGCTACAACTACCGAGCCCGTGAGCCACAACTACTGAGGCCCACGTGCTGAGATCCCATGCTCTGCAACAAGAGAAGCCACCACAATGAGAAGCCCGCGCACTGCAACAGAGAGTAGCCCCCGCTCGCCACAGCTAGAGAAAGCCTGCGTGTAGCAACGAAGACCCGATGCAGCCAAAAGTAAATAAATAAAATCAATAAATTTATATATATATATAAAGAGTAAAGGGTATACCGTACTTAATCATGTCATCTTATAGCTTGCCCAACATGTTCTTAGTACCAGGAAGAGTAGTGCTCTGTGACTTTTTATGATGTGTGGATTTATCCTCTCCCCCGCCAATCACCCACCAACATCACTGGCTTGTGTGCTCCAGTCTGTGAGTGTGTGTGTTTGGCCACGAGCACGGCTGCCTCTCACCAGCTAAGCCAAGTCCGGATCTGTGGTCCTGAGGAACAGGTGTTCATTAGCCCCGGTGTAGGTTACCCTGGGTGGGCCGCTCAGGGTGGTGGGAGGTAGGCTGCTTCACCCCAGAGCTCCAAGAGGAGGAGGCCACTGGCTTTGGTCCCACCTCAATGCCATATCCGTTCTTTAAAATTCAGGTCACATTAGAGACATCAGAATTTCAACTCAATTTCAATATGTTTTAAAATTTTTATTTAATATTGGAGTAGAGTTGCTTTACAATGTTGTGTTAGTTTCAGGTGTACAGCAAAGAGATTCTGTTATACATATACATGTATTTATTCCTTCTTAGACTCTTTTCCCTCATAGGTTATTACAGAGTACTGAGTAGAGTTCCCTGTGCTGTGCAGTAGGTCCTTGTTGATTACCTATTTTATATATAGCAGTGTGTATATGCTAAACCCAAACTCCTCATTTGTCCCTCCCCACCACCTTTCCCCTTTGGTAACCGTAAGTTTGTTTTCTATGTCTGTGAGTCTGTTTCTGTTTTGTAAATAAGTTCATTTGTATCATTGTTTTTTAGATTTCAATTGATTGCAATTTCAATATTTTAAAATTATACATGTATTATATATTTATATTCACACACAGATGCTCACACATATATATGTATCAATACATATGTATATTGACATACACACACATTTAAGAAACAATGCAAACTCCCAAGGCTCCTAAATACTTTTTCATTTCCATTCTCTATCAGCCAGGCCTATCTGTGTATTCCAATATGCTTTTGATTTTCGTTTTTATTAGCATCAATATAGGCTGTGTGTATGTCTTTCCTCTAATTTTCTTTCCATGTTTTTATTTTAACCATGTGTCTTAGGGAAATCATGCCTATTTCTTTTCTTTTTGACAGCATATCCTCACACTATAAGTATTCTCCACACATTTTAAGAACATATCTTTAATCCAGTTACATTTATGGATTCTCACTGGCTATTTTTAAAAAAGACGGTTTTGAGGGGATGGCAGAAAAGAAGCATAAGAACAACCTGATTTTTATGAATTTTTGATCTTTTTTTTCTATATGTTGAAAATAGCATTTTTGCTTTAAGAGATAGGTAAGAAGAGAGGAACCTCCGTATATTCCCTAAGGGCTACTTAATAAGGACTTTTTCCAGCAAGGGGAAGAGTAGCGTTAGGGCTGCAGTGGGGGGACCCGGGGGTCCGCCTGCCCTCGGGGGGCCTCCCTGTACAGCTCGTTGATCAGGTCAGGACAGCTGTATCCCTTCCCCTTCTTTCCTTGGCCAGATATTTCCGGATGAGCCATTAAGTAAACAGGATTCGCTGATGGGGTGTTGGTTCCACCATTTTCCAAACACTGACATGGACAACAGGCTGTAGTGATCATTTCTGTCCCCTAATTTCAAGCTGCCTTTAGAAATGTTGTCCTCACCGGGAGTGCTGGGGTATGGAGAGAGATGCCAGCACAGCCCTTGACGTTCCCCCTCTCAGAAGCTGACTCAGGGTGGCTCAGGGAGAGACTTGACAGTCTGCATTCCCCAGTCTCCTGGTGATGCCCCTACAGTGCCCTGGGCCTCAACCCGGGCTGCACAGCTCCTCAGCCAGCCGTGGCGGAGCTCCCATGAGTCAGTGAGGGCACAGTCAAGACTGTTGCTAGAACAGAGATAAGGAATATGAGCCGTGTCCCCAACATCTAGTTCCATGTTGGTCCACGGCTTCTAAGTAGAGCCCTGCATGCAAGCAGAGGCATTCACAGAGGAACTGACCTATGACTGTAATTTGGATTTAGACATAGGAGTAAATAGAAAAATTTGTTAGAGGGAGGAGTTTGTGGTGGAAAAGTTGGGAGAAGGCCTTGTTGGTTTCAAGGCAAAACGGTAAAGGGAAAATTGTGGCCGTGCATCGTCTCCTTAACAGCAAGATAGAGTAAATCACTTGATCGGGAGGATAAAGAAATGTTTGAAGCAAATGGAGGAACGTGTGAATTAAGCTCTGAAACCTGTAATTGTTGGGGAAAGAGAAGATCTTCTCCACATTTAACAATGTATTTTGTTCAGAGTGACTGCACCAGGTAACGAAAGATTAGCCATGGGTGACACTGGAGACCAGTGCTTTGCCACCTCTGCCAGACATTGGTTCAAATAGCTTGAGTGGCCGTTCCGGAGATTTGGGTTTCATGTTTCCCTGTAAAGCCACAGGGTGACTGCTGTGCTGTGAGAAACCCTGCACACCCACCACTAGATCCCCAAGTGAGTTCCGTGCTTCTGACAGGTGTCAGATTTTTCACTTCGTCATGTCCACAGATTCATGTTCGATGAAGAAAGAGGTTCTCAACAAGCCTAGTAAGGGCACTTTGTCTGCGCAGTATGGTTATTTTCATGGGAAAGAAACTTCTGAGGCTTGATGCATTATTCTAGGATAAAGGGAGAGGAAAAATAATGTGTGTAATTTAGATACACTCTACTCCAAGTAGAAACATAATCCTTTTATTTGTGAAAAGGGAGCATGTGATAGGAATTGATTTCATGGTTTTCCGTGGGGTTCAAGATAGCAAAATAAGCACATGCACGTGAATTAAGATAATTATCTGGTGATACTGGTAATGATATTTAATTAGCAGATGAAAATAGATTTTGACCTGCAAATATAAGTTAGAATTCCCAGACATTAGAATTGAAAGAGAACTTGGGGGCAATTTAACCAGGGAAGTGAGCTGTCACTCAAGGTCACACAGCGAGTAGAGAAATAGCCCAGACTCACTGAAGATATGATGAGAACCAACTGACCAGAGACAGGTGTACAGATTAGGAAACAGCAAGCCCTTCCTTCCCATCTTTTTCACTATCTTAGGGGCAGAGATCAGGAGACACTGAGACAGAGTGAGTGAAGCACCCTGCTCATTGCAAGATCTGTTACAAGCACTGCGTGTGGTTTGGTGTGAAAAGAAGCTGAAACTGGTATCTAAGCCAAAATCTTTCATTCTCGCTCTGATGCCGAACATTTGGCCTCTGTGCACCGGTGCTGAATCGAATCTCAGAGACAGAGTTTTGGGTGAAGTAGAAAAGAATAACTTTATTGCTTTGCCAGGCAGAGGGGGACAGAGCAGGCTTGTGCACTGAAGAACTGTGTGTCCCAACCTGGGGGGATTTGGTGAGGAGTTTTACAGCAGTGGTTCAAGGGTGGGGTTGCTGTCTTGAGTCTATCAAGCCATGACGTTCTCTCTGGAATGAAGAATGCTTCACCAAGTAGCTCATCTTCCATTTGCTGGGGGTTTTAGTTCTGTGAAGAGCTCAAAGATACTGTTATTTGTATCCTTTGCTGGGGAACCAGAACCCTGCCCCAAGGCTGCACTATTGTTTCTTGGCGGCTCCTCCCTTGTCTCTGCATCCCTTCCCTTTCCTGATTAGCAACTGTTTGAAAGGTTTCCGTGCCCAGGAGCCCCCCAGGGTCCTTCTCAGTTTCATATCCACTTTGTATTTAGAATTAGCAGTTGATTGTGTAACTGCTCATGGAAGGAGATGGTGGTACCCAAACCTCTCATCCCGTCGTCCTCATCCAGAGGCAGGTTGATTTCTGCACGTGCTCCACTCTTCACCCTGTCCTTACACCTGGGCGCTCCTCTGTGACTGTTTGGTGAGGTGATGCTTCACAGGCTGAGCCATAAAGGGCAGTCAGCCTCCCCGTTGTGTTGGGCTGTTTGCCTTGGGATCAGCCTCTACTGGGAGGGAAGCCCAGGCCGCCCCGGAGGACCGTGTGTAGGTAGGTATTCCGGGTGGAGGCCCAGAGAAGGTTCCAGCCAACAGCCAGATGTGTGAGAAAGCCTTTGAGACGATGCCGGCTGCCACCACCAAGTGTTTGCAGCTGCATACCGCTCCCTGGACAAGGACCCCCTAGCTGAGCCCAGTTTCCCTGACAAACAATGAGAAATAAGAAGAAGAGATTGCTGTGATTTTAAATGGTTAAGGTTTTGAGGTGGTCTGTTTCCATAGGTAAGGAGGATGCTACTCCTAAAAATGGGGGACGGGGTAAAAATAAAGTTATTATTATCATTTAAAAGGCAAAATAAACTTGGACTCAATCAGACTTACATTCTATCACAAAGATAAAAATTGATTTCAAAGAAAATGTGAACTAATAGCAAAACCCATAGATAAGAGACTGTATAAGGGCAGGGGGCTGCAGGGTCGTCAGCAATATTTTCTAAAGTTAAAATGCTAGGTTATGTAGACTCAAGCCCCACCGTGCACGCATCTCTGTATTTGCTAAAAAATTAGGCAAGGTGACCTTATTCATCTTTTCCACCTCTAACTCCTGTCATTCTGTCTTTATCGTGTGGGTGTTTGGTTTGCTGAAAAAGCCAGATTTCAGAACAGCTTTCTTTCGGAAATGATGTTTTTAACGTTAAGGGAAAAAAGATTGCCACATTGTAGAAATGGCAGTTATAAAATTAGATATAAAATCAATTGAAAATTCATCACAATTGTACTGCAAAAGACACACGGAGGACTGAATTATAAAGTAAAAAGAATAAAGTGGGCTTTTGACTAAATGAGTTAAGCCAGGCTCCTTTCAGGATGATCATGTGTTGGAAATGGCTAAAGAGATTGCAAAATAGGTGAAGAAAACACTGCGTGTACAGTGCTAGATTGGGCCAGCATAAAATAAGAATTGTAGAAAGTCGATCTTGAGGTATAAGGCAGGGGTCAGAGGGCTGGGTTAATTCCTAGCTCTAACATAAAGAACACGCAAAACCGTGATTAGAAAACGCACAGAAATGGAAACCAGGATGTGTTGAAACCGTTTCATACTGGTGGAAAGATGCTAAGGTAGAAAACCAAGGGATTTGGACCCGTCTGTGTAAGATGAAAAGTACATTCTTTCTCTCCCCTCATCCCACCACCGCTGTCCTCAGACATACGTCAACACCATACTTTTTTTTTTTTTTTTGCAGTACGCGGGCCTCCTACCGCCGTGGCCTCTCCCGTTGCAGACGGAGCACAGGCTCCGGACGCGCAGGCTCAGCGGCCATGGCTCACGGGCCTAGCCGCTCCGTGGCATGTGGGATCCTTCCGGACCGGGGCACGAGCCCACGTCCCCTGCACCGGCAGCCGGCTTCTCAACCACTGCGCCATCAGGGAAGCCCAACACCATACCTTTTTAAAGAGCAAAGAGACTTCACGTCTCCCGCTTACATCTGCACGGATGGAACAATAATTCATCCGTTTCCAAACAAGCCACCAGCATGCTCTAAGCAATGGCTGGAGACCTTCACTGGATTGAAGTTCTAATAAGGCCAAGGCTTCACTGAAGTTCCTGTTAACAAGCACTTTTTGCTCACTTAGCATCTACCTAGCACCATGTTAAGTCCTTTGGAAGGATGCAGAGGTCTAAAGCCTATGGGCATCTAGCTATTTCCTAATCGAGGAGACAGTTAAATTCATAAAGAAGCATGAGTCCTGGAAAATCCAGGCAGTGTTACTGGGAAGGATGGAATAAGTGGAGTTTGAAGTATGGGTGAGGATAGACCCGGAGAGGTAGTCATTCCTGACCAGAGACTTGCTCTACACCTGGTACATAGTAGCTGCTCATGAAATATTTACTGAAATAAATGCATAAGCAAAGGCAAAACTGTGCTGGGCAGTACCCTAGCCCAACTAGAGATGCAAGGCCAAGGGTGCAGGTCAGGGCAGAATCCGCTAAAGGAGGCCCGGGAAGGAAGGGATACATTCCTTTTCTGTGATAGGAAAATGGAAATGGATAAAGCTTCCTGCTTCTCAAGAGAGGTCACACTGACAGCAGAATGTGAGATGGGACAGAAGCGAAACGCAAGTGAGGTGGCACCCATTTCACCTCTGCCCGGCTTGGAGGGCGCGTGTGCCCGCTGCTTTCAGCTGAAGCGCGATGCTTCTGTGGGCGTGGGGAATCCCTGGTTATGATTAGTGAGATCACTGATCCAGGCGGCTTTAGGATCTGCGTGTCCTCCAAGGGGCATGGACCCTAAACGATAAGATGTTAGCCCCAGGTGTTTTCTAGGAGCTTGGAGTTAGGGGCACCCAGTTCAAGCTGAGCTGGTTACGACTGGATAGGACCACCGACCCTCCGATCGGGCCGGCATGAGTGTCTGCTGGGGTGGCCCTTTGACATCTGAGGGCAGGAAAGCCCCCTGCAGATCACGCTAAGCACCTGCGTTTTTGATCCTGGAGAGGCCTGTAGCTTAGTTAACGCCTGAGGCAGAACGATGATTACTGCACCTTTTTCCAATCACCTTTCCCCAGTGCTCCCCACGCCCGGGCGGTCCTGCTTCTTTATTTGTTACCCCGTAAATGCCCCAGCCCCTTGCCTTGGGGAGGCGACCCTGAGACTTGTTCTCCTGTCTCCTTCCCCCGGCGACCTTGTGAATAAACCCTCTCTCTGTTGCAAACCTCAGCATCTCAGCGTTTTCACATCAGACAAACCGGGTTCAGTAACAGAAGCCCAGCGGGCCCTGGCTTTGTGGTGATTCCAGGTACGTGGACGGGGGGCTGAGAGGTGGGCAAGTCAGTTTGAACCAAAATGTCCAGAAAAAAAGCTTTCGAGAAAGTATGTGAAATAAAGCCTTAGAACTCAGAGGATGGACCACACTGAAGTTTACCCTCTGTGCGTCATGATGTTTACCAAGAGCCAGGTTTACTTGTCAGAAGAGAAAAGTAAGCCTACACCTAGCTTTAGCCAAGCCACGAGGAGCAGACTATACTTAAACAAACTTTAGCAGAGAAATTCCAACACTGAAAGTTTTGCATCTCTGCTGATGCCCTAAATGTCTGGTATTGGGCATTAGAACTGATAGCTGTCATTTCACCGGAAAAGCAGCAAAGTTCTCTGGGCTCCGGAGACAGGCTGCTTGGGTTTGAATATCCCACTTACTAGTTCTGTGACTTTAGGCAAGTTACTTAACCTCTCTGTGCCCCCCTTTCCTCATCTGACAATGGGGACCGTTCTATATGAGGTTATAATGAGGGTTAAACATAATTAATTACATGTGGGGTACTTGGATTAGTACTTGGCTCGTAGGTAGTGATCAATAATTATCAGCTACTATTATGACCGTATTAACCTTGTCTTTTTGCCTCTTTTTCCTAAAGAAGAAACAAATTATTGTTATCCATTTTTTTTTATATTTAGTTTTTGAAAATTTAATAAATTTTATCAACTGTTGTTATACATGTAAAATGTGTTCAGCTCTAGCATTCAATGTCTTTCTATATGCCAATGAAATGAATCATTTTTCTATGGTAGAATGTCAGAGAGAGGCAACTTGGTGGCTTTTCCTAAGTAACACGATTAATTACTTGGTGGCATTCAGAAAGCATTCCCTTCTCAAATCCTTCTGTTAAGGAGAACCATATTTTAATTTTTCCGGAACAAAGTTTAAAAAAATACACTTACAAAATAGAATCATAAATAAAAGAGTTGAACAAAATAGACTCATAAATAAGTTGGCTGCATTTTTCTGTCCGAGAAGACCTAAACAATCATTTTCCTTTCCATTGGAAAGGATGCCTAAAAGGAACCAGACCACACAATGACACCGAGACGTCTGTACCTGCAGTAAAATGAATCATAGTGGAAAAGGATGATGTCTGCCAGGAGGCTTTGGATATTGTTTTCCTTATCCTGTTATTTTCTGTGTAAAAGCCACTCGTGTCTTGGAGTGGACCTTGTCGCCTGAAAAGCGCTTCATCTAGCTGCATTTCCAAAGATTTAAGTGGAAATTGTTGCTTTTGGGAAACAGCCATAAGGATTCAGGCCTGCATTTAAAAGCCTCGATGCATTTGTCTCCTAATACCAGTAAGTCCTCCCGTATGTGGCAGGTTCTGCGCCCCATCCAGAAGCTAATACGAATCTAATAATCACAGAAACGATCCCATCTTCAGAGCGCTACGCACACAGGACTGCGTACATTGTGTAGTCACGTGCGGGAGTGCTCACACGTAACTCTCAGCAGCAACCTTGCAACGTTTGTCTGATTTTTCTAACTTTACAGATGAGAAAAACGAGGCTACAAAAGTTGTCTCCTGTTCAAGGTCGCACAGCCACCAGGGGAAGGGATAGGAAGAGTCATTTCCACTCAGCTTCCTTGTTCCCACTCTCCGATTACCCCCACCATCCTCAGGAGATATTGTTCCAGCCCTTTCATTCAAAATAATAGAAAACAATAAAAAATGGAGCCACTGCTTTCAGGGATTCCTACCTGAGCTTGGGCAACGTAAAATAAGAGTCACAAGACATATCCTGTCAGTATGCTTGTTGCTCTCTGGACATCAATCACTGTCGTGGGAACTGGTCTTAGGCATTTCTGGTTACGTAAATTCACAGGAAATTCAGTGTTTGGGGGCTTTGGTGTCTCATTTTCTTGCCTTTAATATAGCATCCCCAGTGTTTTGATAACACTGTATTCTATGTATGTTATTAATACACAATGAAATGACTTTTCCTGTAAAAGATTCTTTAGAACGTTAGGTGAAAAGTAAAACTGACTCTGTTCACAAGAGTGTTAAGCTAAAAACGAATTCCCGGGTTAAAAAAATTAGTGATCTCAAATATTACCCTTTGAGACTTCTTTCTAAGGAACCGCATTGAACGTATAAGTTATTCATTTTAGATTAGTAGGTGTGTTACTAACAGCAAACTTTTCTTTCCCAGGTGCATCATTTATTGACTGACATTGAAACTCTAAAAATATGCTGTCTCTTGGCTATGGGAAAAAAAATAAAACAAAAATTGTGCATAACCACACTGCTGTGTGTCTCTCAGCAGAGCAATGCTGAAAAACTCATATGCAAACAAAATTGGCCATTTCTTTGCTATCTCACGACAGCTGCTTTAAAAAATTCTAGGAATGTAGAGAGCAAAGGAAGAACAAGAGAAATTTCTAATTCTGTTTGGGTAACTTGATTTTTTTTGCTTTGCTATTATTACATGGCACTTTATACGACTAACTGCAGAAATCACAGTCTTTTCTAGCACATACTGATATTTAGAAAAATTAGCCATATATTGGCTATAAAATTAATCATAAGTATGCCTCAACACATTTAAAGTATTGAAATATTACAGACTATGTTTTCTTATCATAAGGCAATTATGTTAGAAATGGAAAACAACCATCAAACTAGGACATATCCGTATGCTTAGAAATTCAAGAAATAATCATGAAAATAATGTATGGTTCAAAGGAGAAATCACAATAGATTAAATAATATTTCAAATTGAACAATGAAAATATAAGATTTCATAGCTTGTGAAATCCTGGTAAATCATTACCTAGAGGATATTTTATTTAAAATACATTTATTAGAAAAGAAATGATGAAAATAGGTGAAGTAAGCAACCATCTCAAGACGTTATCGAAAGAAAAGCAAATTAAGCCAAGGAAAGTAAAAAGAGGGAAAAAAAGATAAGAGCGGAAATTCATGAAATATAAACTAATCATACAATGGAGGGAATCAAGAGAGACAAAAGTTGGTCCTGTTAAAAGATAATAAAATTTATATAACCAAAACTGACACACACAAAAAAACAAAACCCGAAAAACCAAAACCCTACAACTATTAAAGAAATAGTAATAAAAAATTTTTTTACCTTAAAGAAAACTTCAAGCCCAAATGGCTCTAACAAAAATATTATGAACTATTAATGAAATTGGGAAGCTATGTGTAAGACCTCTTTGTAGAAATTCATACACACTTAAGTGAAATTTTAAGACTGAAATACATGGAGATATATATTATGTGCATCGATCAGGGAACTTAATATTGTAAAGATGTCAGCTCTTCCGACATTGATTTATAAATTCAGTGCAATCTTCATCCAAATCCCAACACAGATCTCTGTGGAACAAGAGAAAGTGAATTTAAATTCATACAAAATGCAGAGGTCAAGGGTAACACAAAGATTCTGCAGAACAAAGTGGGAGAACAGGTCCTAACGGCTCCTAACTCCTATTATAAAGGTATGGTCAGAGGCAGATTTACTATAACTGATAACTGATATTTACTGATAACTGGTCAGTGATGTGACCTGAAGGTGTGAGACCGGGGGCTACATCACAGCATGGTTTGTCTCGTGATACCTGGTGGGTGGAGGAGGAGAAATCAGATGGGAAACGTTGTGCCTGAAGCTACTCTGTGGGAAAGTTTCCCAATGACACACGTGTAAAACATGAAGAAGAGAATTCAGTTCTCATTGATGATAAATCGAAACGGAAGTTCTTTTGTTTCAGGCATATACCTGACAATGCAGGGTATAATCGTAAGTTCACTATACATTTTTTATGGGGACCACGCAAAGCAGAAATGACCAAAGTTCCTCCATTTGTAAGGCACAAACTTGTGGCAGTATACAAATGGTGAGTATATCTGTAACCCAGATGTAAAAATTTTGGTGGATGTTTTTGAAATTTGACAAAAATATTTACTTTTTAAGTAACAATGAGTTGAAAATTTCCTAAATTCATGAAAATAAAAAATAAATTTTGGGGCTTCCCTGGTGGCACAGTGGTTGGGAGTCCGCCTGCCGATGCAGGGGACACGGGTTCGTGCCCCGGTCCGGGAAGACCCCACATGCTGTGGAGCGGCTGGGCCCATGAGCCATGGCCGCTGAGCCTGCGCGTCCGGAGCCTGTGCTCCGCGACGGGAGAGGACACAACAGTGAGAGGCCTGCGCACTGCAAAAAAAAAAAAAGAATATGGAGCCAAAAATATAGAGAAAAACCTCTTAAGTGGTTTTGGATTTCATGATGTTTATGGTATTTGCCAGCTATTAAAAGTTTATAATTTGTTGTGGTTTATTTTCTCATTTACTTCCGTACCTAATTTTAGATTTTCTTCTAGTAGAAGAGCAGAAAACTGTATAAGCTTCAGGCTCCTCAATGCTTAGACACGCCCTCCCCACCCCAGTTCTAGCAATTCAGAACTAAGTAACTATAGCAATTTAAAAAGTGTGGAATTGGCATAAGGATAGATAAAAGAGGAATGGAATATAATAAAGAGCCTGGAAACAGACCCATACACATATGATCACGTGATTTATGATAAAAGTGGCACTTCAGAGCACTTGGAAATGATAACATTTTCAATAAGTGGTGTTGGAACAATTGGGTTTATATGGGAAAAATATTGGACCCTCTACCTTATATTATTCACAAAAAATTGTAGATATATGATAGATCTATCTATCTATAGATATATGATATGTAGCTATATATGATAAATATGAAAATCAAAACAAAATAGCTTTCACAAAATAATATAGAACAATATCTTCATGACTTTAGAGAATAATTTCTTAAAGAAAATACAAAAAGCACTATCCTTAAAAGTATATAGATAGATAGATAGATAGATAGATAGGTTGTCTTTTCATTTTGTTTATGGTTTCCTTTGCTGTGCAAAAGCTTGTAAGTTTGATTAGGTCCCATGGTTTTTGCTTTTATTTCTATTGCCTTGGGAGACTGACCTAAGAAAACATTGGTATGATTTATATCAGAGAATGTTTTACCTATGTTCTCTTCTAGGACTTTTATGGTATCATATCTTATGTTTAAGTCTTTAAGCCATTCGGAGTTTATTTTTGTGTATGGTGTTAGGGAGTGTTCTAATTTCATTGACTTACATGCAGCTGTCCAGCTTTTCCAGCACCACTTGCTGAAGACACTGTCTTTTGTCCAGTGTATATTCTTGCCTCCTTTGTCAAAGATTAATTGACCATAGGTGGGTGGGTTTATTTCTGGGTTCTCTATTCTGTTCCATTGATCCATATGTCTGTTTTTGTTCCAGTACTACACTGTTTTAATGACTGTAGTCTGAGAGCGTTATGCTTTCAGTTTTGTTCTTTTTCCTCAAGATTGCTTTGGCAATTCTGGGTATTTTATGGCTCCATATAAATTTTAGGATTATTTGTTCTAGTTCTGTGAAAAATGTCATGGGTAATTTGATAGGGATTGCATTAACTCTGTAGATTGCTTTTGGTAGTATGGCCATTTTAACAGTATTAATTCTTCCAATCCAAGAGCATGGGATATCTTTCCACTTCTTTAAATTATCTTCAATTCCCTTTATCGATGTTTTATAGTTCTCAGTGTATAAGTCTTTCACCTCATTGGTCAAGTTTATTCCTAAATATTTTATATTTTTAGATGTGATTTTAAAAGGCATTTTTTTCTTACTTTCTCTTTCTGATATTTTATTGTTAGTGTAATGAAATGCAACAGATTTCCATATGTTAATCTTGTATCCTGCTACCTTGCTGAATTTGTTTATCAGTTCTTGTAACTTTTGTGTGGAGTCTTTGGGGTTTTCTATTTATAATATCATGTTAACTGCATATAATGACAATTTTATCTATCCCCTTCTAAGTGATGGGCATGGATATGTTCCTATAAAACCTTACAAAACAAGAGCTGGGCATAGAATGGCCATGATCAAAAGGTCTACGAACAATGAACACTGGAGAGGGTGGGGAGAAAATGGAACCCTTCTACACTGTTGGTGGGAATGTAAATTGGTGCAGCCACTGTGGAAAACAGTATGGAGGTTCCTCAAAAAACTAAAAATAGAGCTACCATATGATCCAGCAATCCCACTCTTGTGCATATATCTGGTGAAAACCTTAATTCAAGACAATACATGCACCCCTAGGCAGCACTGCTTACAATAGCCAAGACATGGAAACAACCTAAATGTCCATTGACAGATGAATGGATAAAGAAGACGTGGTGCATATATACAACAGAATACTACTCAACCATAAAAAAGAATGAAATAATGCCATTTGCAGCAAACGTGGATGGACCTAGAGATTATCATACTAAGTGAAGTAAGACAGAGAAAGACAAATATCACAGTAGATCACTTATATGTGGAATCTAAAAAAAAATGATACAAATGAAGTTATTTACAAAACAGAAACAGACCCACAGACATAGAAAACAAACTTATGGTTACAAAAGAGGAAAGGGGGAGGAGGGGTAAATTAAGAGTTTGGGATTAGCAGATACAAATCACTATACATAAAATAGATAAAAAACAAGGTCCTACTGTATAGCACAGGGAACTATAATCAATATCTTATAATAAACCATAATGGAAAAGAATATGAAAAAGTATATATATGTATATATAATACTGAATCACTTTGCTGTACACTAGAAACTAACACATTACAGATCAAATATAGTTCAATAAAAAAATAAAAAATTAAAAAAAAAATATATATAGACAAATTTAACCTTGAAGGGGAGCAGAATATGTCACTCAGTTATGCCTCTTTCACGTTAGGATTATTTTAAGCTGGTTATTTTTTAAGAAACTGCAGACACAGGAGAAGCTCTGACAGCTAAGTAAAAGTTACCCTTTTGTAAGAGGCATTCACATTGGTAAGGGAAATCTCCCTTTGTAAGGGTGTCTCTCTCTCTCTGTACCAGGAAGAGAAGGTTGGCTCTAGAAACTTTTATCAAGAGAGAAGGCAAGGACTGAAACCCCCATAACAACCTCACTCTTGTTTACAGCATTTTCCCTGGTCACCTCCCATAACTGCCCCCCATTGCACATCTTCTTTGGTCTTTAGCTAGTGGTGCTATTTAATTGAGGGCTTGGGCCATTTCAGAGTGACTTGGTTCTCCTGAGTATCTTCCATGTGTACAGGAGGTATACAGTCGTCCCCCTTATCCTCAGAGGGGTACGTTCCTAGACCCCCAGTGGATGTCTGAAACCACAGACAGTACTGAACCCCATATATACTATGCTTTTTCCTATACATACTTACATGATTAAGTTCTCATTAGTTATCCATTTTATACATATTAGTGTATGTATGTCAATCCCAATCTCAGCTAGCATTCTGATTCTGCCTAGATACATAATAAAACGGAATAAGAGACAATTCACTAGTGGAATTTGCCAAAATGTATTGATACATTTATTCCAAAAGTATTTATCGAGTGACTTCTCTGTACCCCGCACTGCTCTAAGTGTGCAGTTTATGGCAACAGACCAAGCAGTCAAAAATCCATGCTCTCTTGGCGTCTGCATTCTCCTTTGGAAGACAGGTAAGAAAGAAATAGTTAAAATCTTGTCAGGCAGTGATAAGTGCTGTGAAGACAACTAAATCAGATGGAAGGGCAGAGAGAGGGTGAGGATACAAACCCAGGCAGGGTGCAATGCCGAATGTGGGTCTTCTTGTGAGGGGGATAGGGCAATTCCTCAGAAAGCAGATGTATTTTGCATGCTGGGAGTGTCTCCAGGAGTAGAGAAGTCTGGGGAGAAGTGGAATATTTCCTGCCATATCAGTAAACCAAGGACGTCATGGTCATCAGCGATTGCAGCCCTCCGACGTGAATGTGTGAGGGCTAAAGAAACTCAGGAAAGAAAGAATAACTGCCATCTAGCAGCCATCAGACTGCAGCCACTCCCAACGGTGAGCCCTGAGGAAACTCAGGATGTGAAAACACAGGATACTGGCCCCAGGTAGCTGAGGTGCATATCAAGGGAATAATTTCAGTGGGCCCAGACTCTTGCATCTTCCCATACACAGAAAACCCCTAAATTCCTTAACTTGAGAGGTCTGGTTTTCTTTAATTAACAGTGATCTTTTCATGCTCTGACTACCTTACCTCCTTGGGGCAGCTCTCTCAGGGTTACTTGAGATGCTGCCTCCCAGGCTTGAAGTCCTAGGAATTCCCGCCCAATAAAACATTACTCTCAACTTAAGTTTGTGAACAATTTTTTAGTCGACACCGGGTATTCTTCAGGAATGGGAAAGCTACAAACTCTGTGTATGGGGAAAATTTCTATGAGATTCTCAGACAAACTTCAAGAAATAAGCTAGTACCTCATCCACCTTTTTCAATTCAGGCTTTCTGTGAACTAGTTTCAGTAAGAGGTTGTGGGTCTCTTTGCTATATTCACACAACATTATGAGATTTTTATTTTCTAAGGAAAGAAGTTGGGAAGAAATAAATAACTCAGGGGTCAGCTAAAAACTTCTTTTATTCTCTTACTATTGAAATTCTTTCTAAATCGTGCAATTATTTTTTTAAACTGCTGCCTGTTAAAGAATTATTAAATCCAGATGATTAAATGATGTGTGGTTGTTTGATACCCTCATATGCTGTGACACTGTTTTCAACAACAGCTGACCGTCTTTAGGTTTGGATGCAGTAGAGAAGTAAAGTAGATGTGTACAGCCTGGGACCACCTCCGACGAGTGTCAACATGATCTCTGTGATAGGGCACCCCTTCTCCCTAAAACTGGAACATAGCAAATATAAACAAATAAATGCATAGAATAAAAGCACTTTCAAAACCTGAAAGATTTGAGCAAAGGTTATTTACAGCCCGCGAGGTTAGCCCTTGTTGTAGGACTTGGAGGTGAAGCACCTATGAGTCTGAAAACTTCTTAGGTCTCATTTGCTTTTTTAGCAAGCATCAGATGGACATGCCTACGTCTTTCTTGGAGATTTTTTCACAGCTTAACTAGAAGTCTAAACTAAATGAAATTCCAGTAGAAAAAAATGGACCCATATCTACTTTTCTAGTACTTAATGAATAACACTTATTTTAGACAACTATTTTAAAAATAAACAGTGCCTGAATACATTCTTGAGTTTAAGCTGACACTTCTCTTTTTTTCTTAACTGTTTGTCAAAAGTCACCATCACTAGTTTGTTGTTCTCTTTAGCTGCTGTGTTCATAAGAGATACAGGAATGACAGTAGTTCTAAATGAAGTGGTTACTATTTTCAGCGAATAGTATCTGTTGTGTGATTTTTGAAAGACATCAAGAGTTTCCTTAGTTACAGACAGACTTCTGAACATTTATTGGAGTCCGACTAGCGCTGGACTGATCAAAACTACAAGAGGGAACCAAAAAGAGCTCTCCTGAAACAGGTTATGAGAAGCAACCTGTAGAGTGCAAAATCTGTCCCCCAAAGTGTCTCTTTAGCGTGAGGAGTAATTTAGGCTGATTATCTTTAAGAACCAGAAGACTCAGGAAGTTGTGGTTTTGGTTTTTTATAATCTACACCTTAATTGCCTCAAAGAATTTAGATAAAGGCTCTGTTCCCAGAATAGAGCTGTCATCAGAAATGTCTCTAAGGAATAAGGGCCAGGCGTTGGGAGAAAGACTCAGTAGACCTGAAGACCAGAGTCCACTCTGTCCCTTGTCTCTTCTGGCCCAGGAAATACCCGCTTCCTCATCCCCGTGTGAACTGCCCTTCTCCCCTCTGAGTCCCAAACTAGCACCCGCAACATCCTCCTTTGTCTTTAGCTGAAGATGGTGTTTAACGGGAGGGTTTTGCCCATTTGGGGGGATTACTCAGTTTTCCTGGGACTCTCCCTTGTATACCTGCTATCAAACTCTTGTTTGATTTTCTCCTGTTCATCTGTCTCATGTCAATTTAATCCTTAGACCAGAGAGAAGAACCCAGAAGGGCAGAGGGTAAGTCTTCATCCCCAACAGTTGGCACGGCTGGCAGAATTCAACTTTACTGGCTGAACAGTACTCACCCCGAAGCTGCTGCGGCTCAGAGATCCTGGGACAACTGACAAAAGCCTCCATTCTCTTCTCTTTTCTAAATTTAGATTTAGCAGGAGAAAGTATTTTTGGAGCTGGTTCCTTGGTCTTAGCAACTCTGGTAAATTTGGTGGACTTAGTGATCCCTTTACTCCCAGAGATGGTCACTGTTTTTCTTTGTCTCTGTCTGTTGTGTCATCTGTCTTGTCTTATGTCCCGAGAGCTTGACTCTGTGACCAGGGAGAATATTCTCTGTGGTCTCTGCCATCAGAAAGGTGTGTGTTCCAGCGGGCACTTGGCAGTCAGTCAAGTAGGCTGGGAGTCTAAGCAGCTGTAGCCAGTCGGTCTGAAACACAGGTAACAACCTGAGCTGTGCCGGCGCTCGGTGTAGTTTGTCATAAGCGGTCCCATAAAGGGCCTTTGTCATCTCAACCTTCCTTGCATTGTTAGTGCTGGCACTACACCATCCTTAACGCCTGGGCAACAAGGGTCTTTGCTTTCTTAGGCTATTTGGGGAAGTTACCTTTCTGGATCTTGTGAGGGCTGCATCCCTTGCACTGTCTTGTGAAATACCTCTTGCATCCTTGGTTAAGCCATAAAAAAATATTATTGGTTTGATTCACTATTACCATCCTCACCAACGGCCAGACAATGGGTCCTTTGAATTGGAAAAACTTCTAAATTGGTAAATTTTTAGAGAACTCTCAGGCTAAACAGCTGTTTTATTGGTACTTATGGAAAGACTAAATTAAAAGGTGGATACAAAGAAATATAACAGTTAGTCTGAAGAACTTGCTTAATTTAAAGAATGGTTTGGGGAACATTATCAAGTTTGCTTCCCCTCATGGGTCTTACAGATGCTAATAAAGGTTAACTAACAAGAGAATGGGAAGAAGCCAAGGGGAAAGTCAAGGGACTCTTCCCAACAGGTGGACATTTTTAAAGAAATTTAAAATTTATTAAGAAATAAGGTAAAATAAGCAAGTATTGAAAGGTGGAACAAAGAGGAATCAGGAAAGGAAGAGCCACAGGACTCATCTCTACAGCTGGAAATATTTAGTTGGTTAATAAGACATGGGATGAATGAAATGGACATTGATGGGGTAAAAACAAAGGTTTTAATACAGTACTACCTAAGTTTGGGTGGGCCGAAAGGGCCCCAGTGGTCCCCCAACATGAAAGGGCCCCTAAAATGTCCACTCTATTTACCCCAGTTTGGAGAAATTTTAAAAGCCTGAAGGCAAAAATTGCAATGAGAAACATGGCCGGAATTTGCTTAAAGCAGCCGTGAGACCAATGAATCACGCTAAAGTTGACAGAAGGGTCCCTTGGCCCCACCCCTCCCTGGGGACCCAAGCCCTCTCTCACAGGAGGGGGTTAAATGGCTGAAGGGTAAAGAGGAGGAATTTTCAGGAGTGCTTGAGGCAGAAGCCCCATGAGCTGTGGTACCAAAACCCACTGGCAGGGTCCTGGCTTGGGCTGCAGTTAGATTGAGCACATGAAAAGTGCAAGGGTTGAGAGGATGACAGTGGTTGGAATGTTTGTGCGGGTGTTGTGTGAAAAGGTTAGGTCAGTGTTGCCTGAGTGTTTTATGGGCCTAAGGGGTTCTGTCTGTCTGGGAATGCTCCCCCTTCTCAGTATGGAAGACTGAGGCTTGTTGATAGGCTCCTGGTTAGAGGTAATGAAACTGAGGTGCAAGCTTGGAGGAAATCTGGTGTATTTGAACACGCTTTTTGTAAAGTGGTTGTGTCTCTTTTGCCTGACTGTACTGTAGGGATGGACATTGTGTGTCACTGGGAATGTTCCCCCTTCCTGAAATTGTCAAACAGGGTGCAGGAGTCTGCCCTTCAGGCAATGTTAACTGAACTTGTCAAGGGGAGCCAGTAGGGTTGCCTGAGCCCCCAGAATGTGGGACTGATAGTCAAGGCCTAATAGGGGAGATGGTGGAGGCTTTTTGCCCCCTGGGGGGAATTGGTCTATTGAATTGTGCTCTTGAACAAAGGGTCATTGTTGAATGCCTCATGCAGATTTTTTTTAGGTGTGATAACTGAACCCTGAAGTTCTAGAACGTAGAAATCTTTCAGTTTGCAATTTTAGTTGGAAATCTTCTCCCTGATACAAAGAAGCATATTAAAGGAAATGTAGTTGGATGGGCAAACAGACTTTTGCTATCACTTAGGCAGCAGCCCAGTTCTTTGGGGAATTAAAAGCAACTGTCTTTGTCTTGCAAATATCTACAAAATCAGAAGTGTAAACACAGCCCACTGTCTCCTGAGACTGAGCCCAGTTAACACAACTGGGAGAACCTGACACCAGGCGGAAAAAATTGGAGGGAAAGATGCCTTTTAAAAAAGGACAAACTACTGGAAAATCTCCCTTGCCCAAAATCTAGCCTACAGCTTCCTTAAGATTATTTGTCAAGGACAAATACGAATCTTAAAAGTTTTTTTCCACAAAAGTAAAGAGCCTTGGCCATCTGAGCAGATAAACTAAATTTATTCCAACCATTATTTATAAACTAGTGACTTTTATATAACATAGGTGTTATATTTATACCTGATTCATGACTAAGGTCTTAAAATGAAAGCTATGAAATCTCTAATTGCATCTGTATGTATGTCTGTGTACATTACGCATAGGGCCTTTTTCTACCTTCAGACAGAACTGACAAAAATGACTTTGTAAAGTAGCTCATTTTAATTGGCTTAAAAAGAGTGCTTATGAAATAAATATTTCGAAGTCTCAGAAGTATCATAGAAAGTAACCCAAATGTTTTTCAAGTCCATGTGGTCTAGGATTAATCTTTAATAAATAATAGCAAGTTTAAGGTTTTCAGTTTAATTAAAACAAAGTCTTTAATTATCAGTATTAAGTATAATACTTTTATTCTATCTAAGTTTACTAAAAGTCATGTTATCTGTTACAAAAATTCGCCAACAAAAGAAGAAGGAATAGCTGGAGATGATGGTTAACTTTGTCTAATGTCTCATGAAGTTTTCATAGGTTATATCAACAATTGTTAAGAGCAAGTGAAGTTAAATAGATATACGATAAAAGGGTTTTAGGTAAACTTATAAATGTTTATTGTGTGTTATGGTTTATGTGTTCTTAAAAAAATAGCTGTCAAAATATTTTTGGTTACTAGAAACCTTAAAGTTTTGCTAAGATGAGTTAAATTATAAACTAAATTTATTGAATGTCTAGATGATTTCCAAATAAAACATAATGGTGAAAGATTAATTACTAAACATAGGTATATCTGCTTTTAGCTTCCTATTACAAAGTAAAGGTAAATTTGGGTTTATTAGTAAACATGTCTTGTGCTTTATTGAAAGATTATAGTATGAAGTAGTCTACGTCTCTAGAAATATAAAATGTATTTGTAAATTTGCCAAGCCATAAAATGCTAATGTAAAAGACAGTTCACAGTTGTTTACTTCTTAGTTAAGGTTTCTAGGGGTTCAGATTTATAATTAATATATGTGATTAAAGTTACTGAAAATTATATGAAAGACATCTCTGTACGTAAGAAAAGTAAGTTGTATTTTTGGGTAAGAAAGATATGAGAAATGGAGATACAATGTTGTTGAGGGAAATGAAAATGATCTTGCCTAAAATAAGGCTGGTTATTTCAAGAATGGGAAAAAAAGAAAAGGACAAGGGATAAACTAAAATGGAAATAGAATGTTGTAGAAGTTTCGTCAAAAAGAAACCTTGAGAAAAGTGTTTTATGCGTGCTTAAGCTGGTTAAGATCGAAAGGAATTTAAGTGAATGAATTTTAATATCAAAGTAAGTTGGTGCAAAATTAGAATTTGGTTTTCTCTCTGTTAAAAAGACAGAAGTCTGTTCTTGTAAAGAAATAGTAAAAAGTTTTTCTCTACCTTTAGTAGTCTGCCTAAAAACATCAGGGAGCGATTATGTTTGATCAAAATAATTTCCTATGTTGTTTTTATCAGGTCTGTGAATGCCTAAACTGAACCTTTTCAATATTGAAAGAGCTATGGCTTGTTACAACTATTCAACCTTCTGTATTTGCCTGTGAAGTCTTTGACGTTTTGGGTAAATTGTTTTTCAGTGACCTATGTTCTTATTTGACCAAGTGTTTTAAGACCTTTTTGGTATTTTTGACAAACTTCCCCCAAATCAAGTTTTAAATGAAGTCTTATTGACCTGGAACTAAGTTTGGGATTTTCCAGACAGCCCCTAGAACACTTGAAAAGATATGTTTTCTTTCCTTATAAAAGAGCATTATTAATCGAATTAGGCTTATTTGGTGTATTAAATTACATGGTAAGCATTGCCAAATGAATAATGATAAACCTTCCTAGGCTATATTGTATGGGTAAATGTTTTTAATATAAATGCTCTGGAAATTATATAAAATTCATAAAATTCGAGTATGTCTTGGTATAATGGTATCAGTCATAATTCTAGTTATTATCTTATAATGCTGTGTGTCACGGAAATAACAAAATTTTCAGGTCAATTGTATTATAATGAATCAGATCTTTAACCAGGCCATTTTAAGTCTTTGTCATTTATAGACAGTTACTGTTTTAATCTCATGTTTTTGCAAAAATGTTTATCTTCAAGAAGATTCCCAGAAAAGACTTTTTGATAAATATAGGTTTCTGATAACTTTCAAATTATACCGCTGAACTGGGTAAGAAATTACAGAACTCTAATGAAGAAACTGTTGGCTTCATAAACTGCTAACAAAAGATGAAGATCAGAAATTCCCTGGCAGTCCAGTAGTTAATGCTCTGCACTTTCACCGCTGAGGGCTTGGGTTCCATCCCTGGTCAGGGAACCAAGATCCCACAAGCCACGTGGTCCAGCCAAGAAAACAAAATCAAGATCAACAAGAATTAATTATTGTACATGGGACTGAATGATTTGATGAATATGATATTAATTTTTATGACTTTTGGCTGAAATATTACTTTTTAATCCTTATTTTCCAGATATAAGGAAATCCTTCCTCTTAAACTAACAATGACCTACAGCAATTTGGTAAATTATACCTTTGTAAGCAGAACTGAAACATTTATCTTTTTCTCCCTACCTCCAGAATTTGGGAACTCTTAGTATGTATTATTATTTTCATGGCAATATAGCTATTTACATAAGTTCACTAAGAATTTGTTCTTGTAACAGGACACAGTTGCAAACATTGGTTACATTACCAAGGCTTTGATTGGAATGTCATATTTGAGGATGTACATAGACTCAGATATGACCAGACAGCTTTAAGGAAATAAGATTGACCTTATGGAGCAATATTTCCCCTTGGAAAAACAGGCAGGTACATTGCTTACAGGGTTCCCAGCAGCCCTACCAGGTGAGTAAGGAAGGTCACTTCCGGGTAGGTGCAGAAACCTCAGGATATTTGGGAGGATCTCAAGAAGAGAGGATTTCACCTAAATCTATAGTTATTACAGGAAGTCTGATGGTAAGTCTTTGCTTTGGCTTCCTGGCCTCAAGAGACATTTAAAATTCAATCTGGAGATTCCTTATGAACAGTTCCAGCAAAGCAGATTTTAAAAAGCCTTTAAGGTCAATCACTATTCTTGCTGGCCTTATGCAAAAAATCAGGCCAATTTTACTGAAACTACACTTATTTGGCAAACAAATTAGCCTTAATTTGGCTATCTTTGGTAAAAATAAGTGTACTTTTAGAGGGAAAAATTGTGTTTCAGTGGAAACTATAATACACAATCATAGATACTAGATTTTAGTTCTGTTAATTTTCTTTGAGGTTTTGCTTTTCCACCTGTAAACTGGACTGAACCCTGAATTTTTCTATTTTCCTAAAATATTTAGCTATAGCTCTCCAAACTAACGTTTCCAACTTTTCTCCCACTTTCGATTTGGAATCGTTGAAAACTAAAGCTTCCTTCCCCTGAAGCCCTCAAAACTGGAGCTGAACAACTTGATACAAACTTAAGAGGGATCACCACAATAGCCCATGTTAGACAGTCTTCGTGCCTATTACTGTGTAAGCCACTCAGAAAGCTTACCTCCACACTGATGACATCGTCAGAGACATTAAAACTATAAACCAAGAAAATCTGTCAGATTGTCACTTTCTGTCCTCACTCCATCTCAAGATGCTTCAAGGCTGACACCTAGAAACGTTCTCAACTGGCAGCTCTCAGGACTCAGACACTGCGTTATAATTTGCTCCGATCAATAACTGTTGTTTTTCTTTCATCTCCATAGAAATGGCTCATATTAAAACTTAATTGCTTGCACTTCATAGGCCAAACTTTGGAAGACCACCTGCCTCACAGCCTCCTGAAATGAACTTAACAGGGCTGACTCATTGTCAGGACTATGAGACTGGTTTAATGAGCTGGAACAATCTACCAACTCAGCTTCTGGACTGTGAGACTTCTTGGAGAAGTTTCAAAGGCAGGACCGTGGAGGAGCAGAATCTGGCAGCCCAAAATGTGTCTTTTGGGCATGAGGATTAATTTAGGCTGATTATTTTTAAGAAACGGAAGACTCAGTAAATCTCTCTTTACCTACCCCTTAGCTACAGGAAGAATTTGGATTAAGGAATAGTGCTATCACCTGGGATGGAGGTGCTATCACCTGGGATGGAGGTACCATCACCTGGGATGGAGATGCTATCACGTGGGATGGAGGTGCCATCACCTGGGATGGAGGTACCATCACCTGGGATGGAGATGCTATCACGTGGGATGGAGGTGCCATCACCTGGGATGGAGATGCCATCAAAGAATAGGGTGTGTGTGGGGGACCAGAGGGGCTTAGCGATCAGAGGCCACTCTGTGTCCCAGGGTCTCTGCTGTCCCAGCAAACATGTGCTTTTCCATCTCCATGTGAATTGCCTCTGAAATTCCAAACCCCTCCCCGCAACATCCTCTTTTGTCTTTAGCTGAAGATGGTATTTAAGGGGAGGGTTTCAGACTTTTTAGCCAGTTGCTCAGTCTTCCTGAGTCTCTCCCATGTACACATATGTTAATCTGTCTCATGTAAATTAATCCTCAGACCAGCCAGACCTAGAGGTAGAGGAAAATATTTTCTCCCCAACAACTCCACAAGGCAGCTGTTGACAGTTGTACAGGTTGTGCACTGTACATCTTCAGGGCACTATTAAGCTTGTATGTGGCTGCTATGGCTTGATGAGAAAACACCATAATCCTGTGCCCAGAAGGAAGGCCTTTGAGGTAGAAAGGAACCAAGTATCTGTAGTTCTCAGCCTGAGAACAGAGGCACTTTTGCAGCACTGGCAATGCCCCCCTGGGGTATAGAAGATTGGAAACTGTGTATCCTCAGGGAACAGGATCTGCTTATGCAAAGCAGTTCCATTAGTGCACAGCTGAGCAGGTGATTCTTGCATAAACCACTACAGTCTCTGGATAATTTGTCCACTTTTCCAATGTCCCAAGAGACTGGGAAGAGAGTCGGTTAATTTGTAACCAAGAACCTGAAAATGTATCAGCATGAAATTGGAGATTCTACTGTGAATTGAAGTCTTGCGTTCTGCTCACACCTTCGAATTACAACTATCCAAGTAAGGCATTTGAGGACAACAGAGAACAAATCCATTTGAAAGGGAATAGATGCTTTCTTTGGACACAGCATTGAGCATATCGTGACATTTGGACAATGAATCTGAGTGTAAGCTTTCTTATAGCCAAGAAATGTGCTAGGGTTCTGGAGTTTTCAGTTTCTGACAACAGAAAACATATAAATTTGTCTCTCGTAAAAAAGAAAATTCCTAAATGGAAATGGCAACAAGAATCTGTCATGTGTATAGCAGCATCGTAGGCCTTAAATGGGTCTAAAAATCTTCTCATTCTGCCTATGTGAAAACTAGTGCTTAGAGAAATGACTTGGGTAATGAATCACAATATTAGCACATCCTCTGGATTAGTTCTCTGTGGGGATTCTAAAGATGTTTGTATCAAGGAAAATATGCTGATTTATTAACAAAGTAAGAAGAATTTTGGAGTTAGAAGGAACATTGTGAACTACTTAGTTGAATATCCTTGATTTCCCAGAGGGAGGAACTGAAACTCAGAGAAATTAAAAAAAAAAATTAAAAAGCAGCACAAGTTAATAGAAGAGGGAGGAAGAGTAGTAGGATTGCGAATTTCCAGTTTAGCTTGATGCTGGGAGATTGAACTCTAAACACAAACCCTCTAAGCTACACAGTCAAACATGGGTGGAATGGCTTGTTTGTTTGTTTTAAATATGTATATAAGACATACGTATCTTACATACATACGAGATTGCTTGATATAACCATTAATGATTAAACACATAACCATCACATTTAAGTGAGCAATAAGAGATTTACTGTAAAAGTCTACAAATCTTTAAAAAGGCCATCAGACAGAGCAATAACATATAAAAGACTAGAGATCTAAGATCACCCTTTGTAGGAGGAGCAATTTAGAAATCCAGAATCAATTTCACTTATAATAAGACTGAGAGCAAATGACAGTCACCAATTCAAGTTTCCATTAGAATAAACAAATTTGATGTGTGGGGCTGCAGGCCTATAATATCAGTTTAAGTAAGATCAGGCAGAGGAAATAGAGAACAGAGACAGAGGGAGAAGCAAGAGTTGGGAATAAGATGGGAACCATAGAAACGGGATACATTTTTATGGATTCGTACAAAGGCCAACTGAGAAAATAAGAATCTCATCTTCCTTAGCTGGTGAGTACTTCCTGCTGTTAAAAAAAAAAAAAAAAAGGTAACCTAGGGTAAGAACACTGAACTTTCATGATCTTGTTACATCATGAAAATGTATGAGCTATTGGCTAAAATAGTCTGATTTTTCTGGATCTTGCCTTACCCAGAAGCCTCTGATTTCTTTAAATTTTTAACAAAATTTGAGTTCTCTTAGAAAAGACATTTAAACACTAATTTTTGTGAACGTGGAGAAATTGGAAAATCCAGGAAGGATTAGTGTGAACTAAGCCTCCTTCCCCAAATCACAATTAACATCTTAGTCTCAGGCTAGCAACCAGCAGAGATGTAGTCAAACCTCCTCAGAGGGCCCTTTCCCCAGACTTACTTGATGACCTGACCTCTGCCCGGTCAACAGCTCCCTTCTCGTGTCCTCAGGCCACCAGGGGGCCCCTGGAAATGCAGAGCAGGGAAGGAGCAAAGTGAATGAAAGAGAAGGAAATATGTTTTACTGAGGGAGTTTATCTATACTATAAAGTTGTGGACTGACGTTCTTATTGATCATTGGATGCATCTTTGAACTAAGTCTAAATGCATTTCCTATGAGACCACTTACAAAGGCAATACTCATCTGGACAGGAAAGTAAATTAAAGAAAACTATTCTCAGTGCTTTAAAATAGTACAAAAGAACTGATCTTTGACAATAACTGAATTACAACTATTGATCTTCACACATTTGTATTTCTTTGTAAATGTGGGCCCAAGAAGGAAGGATGTTTAGTGTATGGTTTCAGGATGAAAATCAGTGATTTGAGTTTGGCCATTGTTCAAGCAAAAGCTTTGAGGACTTCTTATTGTGAAGCCATGACTGGAAAAGAGCCACATGGTGAAAAATTCAGTGCAGGTTAGACAAGCACGTTCATTGTAAAATCCAGTATGTTTTGCGTAAAGTCAGAATGAAGGTACAAGGTGAGACTAGTGCTAAATGAGATGAAACGTAAGTAAAACTGAAAATTATTTTTTAAAACAAATTACCAGTTGTTTCCTGCAACAGATGTCTGCGGGAGAAAAACATGGGAACAAACCCCTCTGTATCTACTGGTCAAAAATCAGATTTAGTGGCCCTAAGTCAGGTCTACCTAAAGAAACTGTAGACTTCTTTTTTTTAAATCTTTTTTTTAAATTGAAGTACAGTTGATATTATATTAGTTATATTAGTTTCAGGTGTGCAACAGAGTGATTCAATATTTTTATAGATTATATTCCATTTAAATTTATTATAAAATATTGGCTACATTCTGTGTTGTACAGTATGTCCTTGTAGCTTATTTATTTTATACATACTAGTTTGTACCTCTTAATCCCTACCCTTATCTTGCCCCACCCCCATCCCTCTCACCACTGGTAACCACTAGTTTGTTTTCTATGTCTGTGATTCTGTTTCTGTTTTGTTATACCCATTCATTTGTTTTATATTTTAGATTCCATTTATAAGTGATAACATACAGTATTTATCTATCTCTGTTTGACTTATTTCACTAAGCATAATACCCCCCGGGTCCGTCCACATTGTTGCAAATGGCAAAATTTTATTCTTTTTATGGCTGAGTAGTATTCCATTGTATATATGTACCACATCTTCTTTATCCATTCATCTGTCAGTGGATACTTGGGTTGCTTCTATGTCTTGGCTATTTTAAATAGTGCCTCTGTGAACATTGGGGTGCATGTATCTTTTTGAATTAGATTTTTTGTTTTTTTCAGATGTATATCCCAAAATGGAATTTCTGGGTCATATGGTAATTTTTAGTTTTCTGAGAGACCTCCATACTGTTTTCCACAGTGTCTGCACCAGTTTACATTCCCACCACCAGTGTAGAAGAGTTCCCTTTTCTCTCCATCCTTGCCAATTATGATTATTTGTGTTCTTTTTGATAATAGTCATTGTGACAGGTGTGAAGTGATATCTCACTGTTCTTTTGATTTGCATTTCCCTGTTGATTAGTGATGTTGAGCATATTTTCATGTGCCTGTTGGCCATCTGCATGTCCTCTTTGGAAAAATGTCTATAAAGTTCTGCCTGTTCTTTAAATTGGGTTGTTGGTTTTTTAGATGTTGAGTTGTATTAGCTATTTATTTGGGATATTAACCCCTTAACAATCATGTCATTTGTAAATATTTTCTCCCATTCAGTAGGTTGTCTTTCATTTTGTTGATGGTTTCCTTTGCTGTACAAAAGCTTTTAAGTTTAATTAGGTCTCATTTGTTTATTTTTGCTTTTATTTCCTTTGCTTTAGGAGACAGATCCAAAAAAAATATTTCTATGATATATGTCAAACAGTGTCTTACCTGTGTTTCCTCTAGGAGTTTTATGGTTTCCAGTCTTACATTTAGTTCTTTAATCCATTTTGAGTTTATTTTTGTATATGGTGTTAGAGAATGTCCTAATTTCATTCTTTTACATGTAGCTGTCCAGTTTTCCCAGTGCCACTTATTGAAGAGACTTTTTTTCTATTGTATATTCTTGCCTCCTTTGTCATAGATTAATTTACCATAAGTATGTGGATTTATTTCTGGGCCTTCTATCCTGTCCCATTGATCTATATTTCTGTTTTTGTGCCAGTACTCTATGTTTTGATGACTGTAGCTTTGTAGTATAGTCTGAAGTCAGGGAACATGATTCCTCCAGCTCTGTTCTTTCTTAATATCATTTTGGATATTCAGGGTCTTTTGTGTTTCTATAAACATTTTTAAATTATTTTTTTCTGGTTCTGTGAAAAATGCCATTGGTAATTTGTTAGGGATTGCATTGAATCTGTAGGTTGCCTTAGGTAGTATGGTCACTTTAACATTGATTCTTCCAATCCAAGAACACAGTATATCTTTCCAAATGTATGTGTTGTCTTCAATTTCTTTCATTACTGTCTTATAGTTTTCAGAGTACAGGTCTTTAACCTCTTTAGTTAGGTTTATTCCTAGGTGTTTTATTCTTTTTGATGAAATGGTAAATGGGATTGTTTCCTTAATTTCTCTTTCTGATAGTTTGTTGTTAGTATATAGAAATGCAACAGTTTTCTGTATATTAATTTTGTATCCTGCAACTTTCCTGAATGCATTGATGAGCTCCAGTAGTCTCCTGGTGGCATCTCTAAGATTTCCTATGTCTAGTATCATCATCTGCAAACAGGGACAGTTTTACTTCTTTTCCAATTTAGATTGTCTTTATCTCTTTTTCTTGCCTGATTGCTGAGGCTAGGACTTCCCAAACTATGTTGAATAAAAGTGGCAAGAGTGGACATCCTTGTCTTGTTCCTGATCTTAGAGAAAATGCTTTCAGCTTTTCACCATTGAGTATGATGTCAGCTGTGGGTTTGTCATACATGGCGTTTATTATGTTGAGGTAGGTTCCCTCTATACCCACTTTCTGAAGAGTTTTTACCATAAAAAGATGTTGAATTTTGTCCAAAGCTTTTTCTGCATAGCAGTTTCTTTATGTCAAACCTAATCTCCCAATTCATCCCACCCTTCCCTTCCCCACCTGTGTCCACACGTGGTGTATGATCCTTTTAATGTATTGTTGAATTTAGTGTGCTAATATTTTGCTGAGGATTTTTGCATCTATGTTCATCAGTGATATTGTCTTGTAATTTTCTTTTTTTGTGATATCGTTGTCTTGTTTTGGTATCAGGGTGATTCTGGCCTCTTAGAATGAGTTTGGAAGCATTCTTTTCTCTGAAATATTTTGGAACAGTTTGAAAAGGATAGGTGTTAACTCTTCTCTAAATATTTGGTACAATTCACCTGTGAAGCCACCTGGTACTGGACCATTGTTTATTGGTAGTTGTTTTATTACTGATTCAATTTTATTACTGGTAACTTGTCCATTTATATTTTTTATTTCTTCCTGGTTCAGTCTTTGGAGACTGACATAGTGCTGGAAGTCCTAACCACAGCAATCAGACAAGAATAAGAAATAAAAGGAATCCAAATTGGAAAGCATGAGTAAAATTGTCACTATTTGCATATTACATTATACTATACACATATTCTAAAGGCACCATCAAAAAAGTATTAGAATTCATCAGTGAATTTCATGAAGTTTAAGGATACAAAATTAATATACAGAAATCTGTTGTATTCCTATACACTAACAAAGAACTATCAGGAAGAGAAATTAAGGAAGCAATCCCATTTTCAATTGCATCAAATAGAATACAATACCTAGGAGTAACTCTAAATAAGGAGGCAAAGACATATAATTGGAAAACTATAAGACACTTATGAAAGAAATTGAAGACAACAGAAAGATTTGGAAAGATATATCATGCTCATGGATTGGAAGAATCAATATTGTTAAAATGACCATACTGCCAAAGGCAATCCCCATCAGTACATCAATGATATTTTCCACAGAACTAGAACAAATAATTCTAAAATTTAAATAGAAAACAAATTTACTGAGGAAATACAAAAAGACTCAATTAGCCAAAACAATCTTGAAAAAGAACAAAGCTGGAGGTATCACACTCCAAGACTTCAAAATACAGCAATCAAAACCATATGGTACTTGCACTAAGAGACACATAGATCAATGGAACAGAATAGAGACTCTAGAAATGAATCCACACTTATATGAGAATTAATCTATGACAAAGGAGGCAAGAATATATAATGGAGAAGACAGTCTCTTCAATAAATACTATTGGGAAAAGTGAAGAGCTAAATGCAGAAGAACCAAACTGGATTACTCTCTCATACCATGCACAAAAACAAATTCAAAGTGAATTAAAGACTTAAATGTAAGACCCAAAACCATAACACTCATAGAAGAAAACATTGGTAGTAAGCTCTTTGACATTCATCTTAGTAATATTTTTTTGCATGTGTCTCCTCAGGCAAGGGAAGCAAAAGCAAAAAAAAAGAAAAAAAAAGGACTACATCAACCTAGAAAGCTTTTGTGCAGCAAAGGATACTATCAAAATGAAAAAGCCACTTACTGAGAGAAGATATTTGTAAACAGTATACCTGATAAAGGGTTAATATCCAAGTTATACAAAGAATTCATGCAAACTCAATATCAAGAAAACAAAAAACCTGATCAAAAAAATGGGTACAGGATCTGAATAGCTGTTTTTCTTTTCTTTTCTTTTCTTTTTTTTTTTTTTTTGCAGTACGCGGGCCTCTCACTGTTGTGGCTTCTCCCGTTGCGGAGCACAGGCTCCGGACGCGCAGGCTCAGCGGCCATGGCTCACGGGCCCAGCCGCTCTGCGGCATGTGGGATCTTCCCGGACCGGGGCACGAACCTGTGTCCCCTGCATCGGCAGGTGGACTCTCAACCACTGGGCAACCAGGGAAGCCCCTGAATAGACGTTTTTACAAAGATGACATACAGTTGGCCAACAGGCACATGAAAAGATGTTCAGCATTGCCAGTCATCAGGGAAATGCAAATCAAAACCACAATGAGATATCACCTCACCACTGTCAGTAGGACTATTACCAAAAAGACAAGAGATAACAAGTGTTGGTAAGGATGTGGAGAAAAGGGAGCCCTGTGCCCTGTTGGTGGGAATGTAAATTGGTGCAGCCACTATGGAGAACAGTATGGGGGGGGTCCTCAAAAATTATAAAAGAATGACCTCAAGGTCCAGAAATTCCAATCCTGAGTATTTATCCAAAGAGAAGGAAAACATTAATTAGAAGAGATATATGCACCCCTATGTTCATTGCAGCATTCTTTAAAATAGCCAAGATATAGAAGCAACCTAAATGGCCATCAACAGATATGTACAGATAAAGAAGTTATACATATGCATATAACATGGAATATTATTCAGCCATAAAAATAGAATGAAATCTTGCTATCTTTGGAAACATGGATGAACCTAGAGGGTATTATACTAAGTGAAAAAGTCAGACAGAGAAAGACAAACACTGTATTATTTCACTTATATGTGGAATCTAAAATACAAAACAAATGAACAAATATAACAAAACAGAAACATTTATAGATACAGAGAACCAAAAGTTTTTTGCTGGAAAAGTCGCAGGTAGGGGGAGGAAAGAATTAGGTGAGGAGATTGAGATGTACAAGCTTCTCATTGCAAAATAAAAGAGTCACACATCTGGGCTTCCCTGGTGGCGCAGTGGTTGAGAGTCCGCCTGCCGATGCAGGGGACACGGGTTCGTGCCCGGTCCGGGAAGATCCCACGTGCCGCGGAGGGGCTGGGCCCGTGAGCCATGGCAGCTGAGCCTGCGCATCCAGAGCCTGTGCTCCGCAACGGGAGAGGCCGCAACAGTGAGAGGCCCCCGAACCCCAAAAAAAAATTAAAATAAAAAAATAAAGAATAAAAAAGAAATGTTTATAAGACGTTGCCAAACTGTCCTTCAAAAAGATGGCTCCAATTCCTATTCCTTTCTACATGAATATGAGACTACTTTTTCTCTATGATCTGTAGCTGTTCTTCCATTTTTTCTCCACGTCCTGGAGCAGGTGATGTAGATGGCTGTGACATAGACAGCTAAAGCTCCGCTCTGCCCGTTACATAAAGGGTGAAACTGTTGTTAGGAGGGGACTGTCCGGAGAGGCACTGGATTCCCAGACCCTGGAACCTGTACTGAATGGTAACGCTTCAGCCAATCCCAGGAGTGAATAATGTTTAGATATGAACTGCTTAATTTATGAGCATGGGTGAGCCTTTTTTTTCTTAAGGAATGATATTATTCAGGACCAGCTCACAAAACCAATTGTAAAAAAGACATCCAAGGAAATAGACTGAGACCTGGAGGGCCGTTGGGAAAAACGGAGTTTCCGTCTCGTGGCGATAAGGGCTGTCGGTTCTGTTTTCACGCTCTCTGTCTCTCTCTCGATCAGCTCTCTCTGCTGAATTATATGATACTGGCAAAGATGACGATGCACCACAGCACCGGAGAGCAAGTGAAACTGTGACACTCTGATTTTACATCTTCAGGAGTGAGACACTGATGGGTCGTTAGTCGATGGTTCCACAGTATGAGCACTGTGAAAACAGGGTCCTGCATCCTATTCACTGTAGCTTCAGGGGTAGGAGAAGGAAGGCAGTGAGTAGTGGATTAGGAAGTTACCCAAAAATGTCCCTACCGCGTGGATTTCCCGTGAAGGTCATACACAGTTTTGACTTGTCAGCTGGAATTGTTCTGCCTGTACAGAGTTGCTCTTCAGTACTCCTCTATCACAGCCTATTTCCCCAGCATTTTAACTTCAAATTCATGAAGGCCTCGTAGATCAGACCCTCCCCCTTCTTTCCTTCCATCACCTCTTCTACCACATCTCTTCTTTAAACCTACACATTCTCACCCCCACGATTTAAATAAAAATTACGTGTGACAACCGTGAATTAATTCACCCACCATCTTTCTGTGCTATACAACTGGACTTCTGCACACTGCCAGAAAAAGTCCCCCAAACAAATGGATTGTTCAAAGCATTTAAACTTTTAAAAACCTGCAGCAATATGCTCAACACCCCTAGGTGATCCTGTGTCTTCCCCTTGCCCGTGCTCTCCGACACATGACAAACTTTCAACCCTGCTCAAGTCTCTCACTCCGAAACCTCTTCCTGGCCACAGGGAGATTGCTCTGAAACATGAACTGGATCATGTCCTTTTCCTCTGCTTAAAAGCACCTAAGGACTCGTGTCCTCACTGTCACACAGAGTCAAACGTCCTCAGTATTCTGTACAAGATCCTTGATGGATGGCTTCTGCTTACCCACGTCGTTCTATCCCACATCCCTGGTGCATCCACGCTCCAGCCAAACCCGTACCTGGGGGTCTCAGGAAGCACTGGGCTTCCTCACTCAGCTTTGTCCTCGCAGGGGCCTCTCCCTCCTTGGCGTGCTGTCTTTCCCTGCTGTGAGCGCCTCTCCACCTCTCCGTTCGGCTCAGCTGTCACGTGCTCTGAGTAACCCTGCCCCTCCCCCCACCTCCTAACCCACGTCTTACTCTCTCCTGGCACCCAGAGACCCTGTGCTCACTTCTCTGCTCCCTCCTGGTCCTAGGCCTACAACTCATTTTATGTCTCGAAACCTGAAAATTGCAGCTGCCCCGCCATAAACATTCAATAAATGTTTCTAGAGCGAATGAACAGATGGGTTTTTAATATGAGAAACAGAGCATTTTGTTTAGTAACTGGGGGCCTGGGAGAGAAATGGAGATGTCCGCGACCCAGCATGTAAGATCTGCTCTCCCGTTTGTAATATCACTAAAACCAATAACCTGAACCCAACAACAGAAAAGTCTCAATCTGCTTAAGAGAGAGGAATGTCCTTCCTTCAAGTGAATTGCCTTCAACAATATTTTATGGGGCTTCCCTGGTGGCGCAGTGGTTGAGAGTCCGCCTGCCGATGCAGGGGACACAGGTTCGTGCCCCGGTCCGGGAGGATCCCACATGCGGCGGTGCGGCTGGGCCCATGAGCCATGGCCGCTGAGCCTGCGCGTCCGGAGCCTGTGCTCCGCAACGGGAGAGGCCACAACAGTGAGAGGCCCGCGTACCGCAAAACAAACAAACAAAAACACAATATTTTATGGAGAACAATTTTTAGTTCGTGAGGTGTCCCCTGGGGCTGAGGCTGTGCTGTCCCCACCTGCTGCTCTCTGCTCCCGGTAAGAAAATAAGGGAGTTGTACTGAACTTTTGATTGTCACCTACAGAGACAGAGTTTTCCTGGCTGGCCGTCTTTACTGCAACCTGTGAAGGTGCCAACAGGGTGAAAAACTGTGCTGACCAGGGCACGACTGGGCAGAATCCTACAGAAGCAGAGACAGAAGGACAGTTACAAAGGTGACCACAGTTCAGTGTTTCTCAAGCACCTGGGGTGCTTGTTAAAAATGTTGGTGACCAGGCCCCACCTCAGTGTCACTAAATCGTAATCTCTAGCAGTGGAGCCATGGATCTGAGTTTTAGCACGTTTCTCTGATGTTTCCT
This sequence comes from Monodon monoceros, assembly GCF_005190385.1. Taxonomy (NCBI): domain Eukaryota; kingdom Metazoa; phylum Chordata; class Mammalia; order Artiodactyla; family Monodontidae; genus Monodon; species Monodon monoceros. Next base: position 8,630,089 of record NW_021703771.1, on the reverse strand, counting down.
TGGCCCATCAGCCTTGGGAGCACTGACTCAGACGTGCCCCTGCCCAGAGCTGCCTGGGCAGGGGAAAGGTCACCGTGTGGAGACGGGCATCGGAGGCTTCAAACTGTCAGATTACATGTCTCGATTCCGTGCTCACTGGGCACCCTCTGGAATTCAGTTTCCACTGTAGCTAAGCTACTGGAGGGGACTGATACAGCCAATGTGATGTTCCGTTCTTTTCAGAATGTTTCTCATTGCCAATTAACAAATAGTTCTGGTTGCTCTGTTTACTAATCTCTTGTGAGCTCTGTTCCTGTGAATTGGAACCCCGAGTCCAATCAATTCTTTAAGAATTCTTTTAAGTGTATCACACATGTGAATATGCAAGGCTGGAGAAACGCACGATGATGCCTGCGGGCAGTCTCATCTCTGGTCTCCTCCCTGCGATAATTTCTCCCCGACCCAATTGTCTTGTCTTTCTCTAATATTTATAATCAGTTTGTTTTGTCTGAAGAGATTAAATAAATATAAAACATCTAGCCATGTTCTTCTGTTTTAGTCAACCAGGGCTCAAATGATGCCTCTTAAGACACTTGAAGACAGAATCTAGCTTCTATTTCTCCTGTAGGGGGGAAGGTCAAACTCTGAAACAGTAGTTTTCAACCAAGGATGAATTTGTCCACCAGGAGACCTTTGGCAATGTCCAGTGACATTTGTGTTTTTCACATTTGGGGGATACTACGGGCATCTAGAGGACAGAGGCCAGGGACCATGCTAAACATTTTACAATGCATACGTCAGCTCCCCACAAACAAAGAATTATGGCAGGGAAGGGGTAAATGGGAACTCTTCGTACTTTCTGATCAGTTTTGCTGTGAACTCAAAACTGCTCTAAAAAATCAAGGCTTTTTTTTTTAAAAAAAGAGAATTATCTAGCCCCATATGTCAATAGGACCAAGTTAGAAAAACCGTGCCCTGGAAGGAAGCAAGAAAATTTATTTTCCTGCTTCTGAACCTATTGTTTACAACCCTGTGACGATGCTAGCTGCCTTTGTACAGGGTAGTAATGTTGCATATAAATGCTTCCCAAGTGAGTTCAGACGTGCACCTCTATCTCATTTCTTGCTCAGATCAGAAGATGCTGTTATAATTGAATAACATATGCTCCACGACATCACTCTTCAGACCAAGCCATTTAGCTACAGCACAAATATGATCCATGCTGAGGTGAGAATTGAATTCGCTTTTAATAGACATGCTTATGAGCTGTCAATGCATATTGAAATGTGGTCTTGGAGTCTGATTATGAGGGATGACCTATTTGGTGGGGCTTTCATTTTTGATTTCCGAAATCTATGTGCTTCGCTCAGCACACAAGCCTTCTGTCTTGTGCACCATATGGGGCTCTTCTAGAATGACTTTCGTTGGATTTTATCCCTTATTTAGAAATATTTATCTTTTCTCTGTCAGACAGGGCTGAGGGCCTCGAGGAAGGGTCTTTTGTCCAAATTCCCTTCTTGCTAGTACTTACGTTTGGTGATTCCCTGGTACTCTTATCAGAACAGTATATCTTCTGAAAAAAACACAGAAGTATAACCCTGTTGGTGAAGTTTAGGAAAAAAAATTTATATAACTTATTTGGATGTAGAGAAATAAAAGAATCCTCTCTTCATCTGTGGTCAGGACATCAATAATTAGCTTAGGTAAAAAGTTCACAGATTTCTTTTGTGTGGTAGGGGGACTGGGCAAGAAGGGACGTAATTTAGGGGTCAGGGTTGGAGAATGTAAGGGCTGCTTCCTGAACCGCATCCCTCAGGGCCAAGGAACGAGGGCACCTGACAGTGTCACTCGTGGCTTGAGTGGTTCACCAGTAAAGATGAGGGGAAAGGGTGAACTAGTTTTTCCAAGGACAAAGCCAAATGAAAGGTGGAAATTAACTACCTGTTAGTATTAAAAGATACCAGCGGGACAGCAGGAGAGAATCAAGATCAATTAAGCACAATTAAGGGGTGGAACTCACTGTACCAACGCAGAACCTGGTCCCTTCCCAGAAAGCCGGCACTTTCCCTGTTCTCCATCCTTCTGCGCCTTTGGAAGCAGTTGCTCTTTTCGGGAACACTCAGTTGCCTATGAGGCAGGGAGGAGCTCTCCCCTCTCTCTCCTTCTGTCAGGATGCCTCCACCTCTATGTCATCTCTTCCGTTTGCTTAGGAATCTCCACCGTTGCATTTGCCCTGCAAATTCACACGTGGTGAAACACCCGGTTGGAAAATTGCTTCTCAGTAGAAGTGAGGACACTCGTTATCTGTAGGGTGACACCTTCGCTCAGGTTTAGTAATTCAGATTATTGGGAGGCCTTTCCCAGTTGATGGTTTGGTGTCAGCTGCACAAAGACAGGCAGCCTTAAAGCCAGGTTCAACAGGTTCAATGCTGTGTCAGTCACAGAAACACAAGTATGAAGTCCAGAATAGTTGGAAAGCGATGTGCGTCTCTACTGCCGAGGCTGAACCCACTGTCACAAGGGGTTTTTGTTCACATCGCACAGGAAATAACCTCAAAGTCTCTTTCCCCATCTCTCTCCTATTATCCAACAAGCTGCTGGGAAATTTCTCTTCTCTACCCTACAACACTGTCCCCAAACTAGGTTCCTCTTAGGTCAAGTACCTTCTACCATCTTTTGTTCTCTTAAACTGTCCCTCAAATATTCTTCTTTCATTGTGATCTAGATTAATCTAGACCTTCAGAGTGTTTTTAATTCTCCTTTCTGCGCATTACGTGGGTCAACAAAACCCAATGCCAAGTACCTGCCAAGCAATGAGGGCTTGCTTGCTGTGTTGGAAAGTGATTTTAAAGATGAAAGCTTAACAAATCCACAATTTTCCTTTACAACATACGCACATATGCGCACAACAGCAAGGCACTCTGTTCTTCTGGAATGAAAAAAAGGTATGAATTCTTACGTCAAATTGTTAAAAGTATGTCTATACAGGATGAGTATTTGGGTGGCCCAGGGCAGAGGAAGCATTTCAGCAAATCCCCTGGGAAGAGTGACCCCATCCTACAAATTGGCTACTCTCGGAGCAAGCTCTTGAAACGTTCTAATTGGTGCTGTCAAAGCCAGGGTTTTCTCTTTCTAAATATCTTAATGCCACTAATCTCCAGGCAGAAAGAGTGGCACGTCTTCAGGCTTCTCTCAAAAAGGATGCTTTTCCCCACTCTTGAGTGAGTTGACTCTGCTGATGGGTGACTCCTCAAGGGCAGGTGTTCAGTCAGCCTTTGATGTACCCAGACTTCAGTTTCTTCTCAACCCAGAGAGAACCCTAAACTGGCCAGGGTTCTGGAGACAACTGTCAGCAGGCAATTAGCAAGAAGAACCTAGAGCCTTGGTACTGCGTGCACATCTGTGTGTGTATTTTGTAAAGGAAAGTGTGGATTTATTAGCACTTTATCTTTAATATCACAAAATTCTTAAGTGCTAAGTTAAGTGCTGCAGGGGTCTAGGCGGCTGGAGGATGGGAGCAACTGGGGTTGGTCCTGGGGGGGAGAAGGAGGAACCGTAAGGGGGTGACCAAACACCTAACCTTGAGCTCTCTTTAACATAATTTCATTTTTCCAAATCCGATGAAAAACTCCAATATTAGAAATTTTTCTCTTTTGGGCATTTTTCCAAATTTTGTACCTAACACCTTAGAAACAACTTTCTGTGTACATAATTCACCTTTTATTTTTATTATCTGTTTCAGTAGCATTTATTGCTTCCTTCTGATTACAAAAGGAATGCTCTACATTTAGCATCAGAAGTTGTCAATCGTCAGAAGTGAACCTATTGATCGGGGTTCATTACCTCTATACAAGAGAAAGAATTTAGAAGCTACAGAAAAGAGCACCTGCAGCCCCTCAACCCAGAGATAACCTCTCTTTGCATTTTGTTGTTATTTTCTGTTTTTAAATTTTTTCCTGAAGAATGACTTCCTAATATTTTGACAATTTATCAAGGGATTCTCTAATATTTTGAACATTTCATAATGACACATAACCATTCATAAATGCAATCATTAGTTAATTGTTCCCTGACTGGAAACAGAGGCCAGAAAAGTTCTTTTTTGAGTTGTGGGCACTCAGGCCTGGCCCTGTAAGCCCGGAATGTCATTCTTTCCCGAAGCCCCTGCTCACAGAAGCATGTCAAGGACACTGACAAGTGAAATGATGACTTCCTGGAAGCAAAAAGCCACCTGCTCTTACTAATAGTTTCTGGAGGGCCTTCCATTACTTTTTGGTGTTTTTAACAACCTCTAACCCCAGGTCACTTGGAAAGGTACACTAGACTTAGGTGGCAACCCTTCTGGAGTTTTAAGGATAATTTTTCTATTGCTAACGTAAAATGTTAGCAATATAGGAACTGATGACTTTTCTGTCCACAAAGAAGATGACCCCCTAATTTAGCACCAAATAGGTCTGATTCCTCACAAGATAATAAGCCTTCCATTACCTTCATAGTTAAATTTAAGGACTTGTTTTACTTATTATTCTGTTTTCCAAATGTTGACAGTATCTTAAAGATGAAACTTCTGAGTTATAAAAAGTAGCATATTTGAAAGTATTATATTTATTAGGAGGGCATTTTGACTTAGCAGTATTCTTAACAGTATTCTTCTTGTCCCACTCCTAAAAGCATCTTGAAGATATTTATGCTATTTTCCGTTGCCTCTTTGGAATCCATGCTTTCCCACATGGCTCTAAAAAAAATAAAGAATTATTTCCAGGCTCACTTTGTGCAGCTCCACCTCCCTGGTCACAGACACTAATCACTTGACTACACACACTGCAAGGATTTTCACATCTTCGCCCCCAACTCCTGCCCTAACCTGGAAGAATTCAATTTCCAAAGGAAAAAACCCATCCCATAGATGAAGCTGTTACACGATCATTTTCAGTCAAATTACTTTTATCTTATGAATCAATATTTTTCTTTGAATTATTAAATGAAAAACAGTAACTGTGACCTTCCCCTCTGCAACCACACCCTCCTTGTCTCCCAGTCTCATTTACTTTCACCATGTCTGCTCTTTGACTGACTAAACCTCTAGGTCTTAGGTTTGCTCTCTAATTCTGATTGATCAATTCCTTATTGGTTTCACTTTATGGCTTATATACTATGGTCAGACCATTTCAAGAGTCCTTTCTAATGACTCAAAGTCTTACCAACGTGTGCTTCTGTCTGCCCGGTGTGTTGTGTAGGAAACCCCACTACTCTTGTGTTTCTTCCTGACAGCCATACTCAGCACTTCTGATGCCAGGTGTGTAGTGTAGGGTCTTTTCTGTGCACCTAGCAATGTTGGGGCACCAGCTGGGTATCCAACGATCTCACTCAATCCTGACACCATCTACCTGGAGGCAGCGGCATGTCCTACCGGTTACAGCTCTGTCTCTCATCACTGCCCCCCTTCAGATGCCAGTCCCAAGTGGTAGGTCCCCAGATTACCCACCACTGCGACTTCCCTACAAACTGGAGATTCCTATGACCTCCTCCCCCTTGGATTAGATTATTTGCTAGAAGAGCTCACAGAACTCAGGTAAACACTTACTTACATCTACCAGTTTAAAGGACATGATAAAATTGAACAGCCCAATGAAACGATACAAAGGGCGAGGTCTGGGATGGTCCCCAGTGCAGGAGCTTCTGTCCCCGTGGAGATGGGATGCATCACCCTCCTGGTACAGGGGTTTGGTCGCCAACTTGGAAGCTCCCAACACCCCATTTTATTGGGATTTTACAGAGGCTTCCTCATGGAGGTATGATCAGTTATTAACTCCACTTCCAGCCCCACCTCCTGCCTCTGGAGGATGGGGGGTGTGGCTAAAATTTCCAAGCTTCTAATCATGGTTTTGGTCTTTCGATGACAGGTCACCATCCAGGAGCCATCTAGGAGCCCACCCAGATTCACCTCTTTAAAATAAAAGACACTCGTATCGCCCAAGAAATTAGAGAAGATTTGAGAACCCTACATCAGGAACCGGGGAGACCAAATATTGCAACAAAAGATGTTCTCAGTGTTCTTATCAATTAGGAATTTACAAGGGTCTCAGGATCTCTGTGTCAGGAACAAGGGGCAGATATTATATATATATATATATATATATTTTCTATTATCTCACGTAAGTGAAGCCACAGTTCTGAATTAATCATCCATCTACTTTTTCTCCTACTGCTGGAAGGCTTGGGAAGCCTGCTGAAGATAATAAAAAATAAATCTCAAACCTTTTCAGATTAAAGTTTGAACAAATGTATGATTTCCAATCTCAGCTGAGCCTTTTGTGTAGCTTTGGATTCCTTGTCCTTAGAAAGATCACTTTCCCTTTTCCTACCACTCTCTCCAAGACCCCACCTGGTCTTTTCTGGAAGGTGGCCTGGACCCCACTTGCTAGTGAAAATAACTAAGTTCTCTCAGCTTCCTTCTTGCTCATTTCCCATGTCACAGAAAGGGGTATTTTCTTTCTTTCTAGAACAAATCCCTCACTATGACTACTTTCTTCAAAGACTTGCCATCAATTATTTTCTTTTTTAGTTTCTTATGAAGATCTCTTCCTCACCAGTGAAATGGTCATGTGCATGTCTCCTGGAGTCTGTAGCTAATCTATGCTTTTAATACTTCCCTGTATTTTCCTAATTTTTTTTGTATTGCTTTTTTCACTAGTTGCAAAAACAAACCAAGGTAATATAATCGATTCTACCTCTGTCCTTCTTGGACAAATTTCTTGAAAGAATGATGCCATTCAACTCCCTCTTGCGAGAGGACCGGAATCACAGCTAACTGCTGAACAATCTTCGACAGGAAGACACTGGAACTCAACAAAAAAGATACCCCACATCCAAAGACAATGGAGAAGCCACAATGAGATGGTAGGAGGGTTGCAATCACAACAAAATCAAATCCCATAACCGTAGGGTGGGTGACTCACAGACTGGAGAACAATTATGCCACAGAAGCCCACTCACTGGAATGAAGGTTCTGAGCCCCATGTCAGGCTTCCCAACCTGGGGGTCTGGCAATGGGAGGGGGAACTCCCAGAGAATCAGACTTTGAAGGCTAGCGGGATTGGATTACAGGACTTTGACAGGACTGGGGGAAACAGAGACTCCACTCTTGGAGGACACACACAAAGTAGTCTGCACATCAGGACCCAGGGTGAAGGAGCAGTGACCCCACAGGACACTGAAACCGACCTACCTGTTAGTGTTGGAGGGTCTCTTGCAGAGCTGGGGGCCAGCTGTGGCTCACTGTGGGGACAAGGAAACTGGCAGAAGAAGTTCTGGGAAGTATTCCTTGCCATGAGCCCTCCCAGAGTCTGCCATTAGCCCCACCAAAGAGCCAGGTAGGCTCCAGTGCTGGGTCGCCTCAGGCCAAACAAGCAACAGGGAGGGAACTCAGCTCAACCCTGTCAGCATACAAGCAGATTAAAGTTTTATTGAGCTCTGCCCACCAGAGCAACACCCAGCTCTACCAACCACCAGTCCTTCCCATCAGGAAGCTTGCACAAGACTCTTAGATAGCTTCATCCACCAGAGGGTAGACAAGAGAGGCAAGAAGAACTACAATCCTGCAGCCTGTGGAATGAAAACCACATTCACAGAAAGATAGACAAAATGAAAAGGCAAAGGGCTATGTACTAGATGAAGGAACAAGATAGAACTCCAGAAAAACAACTAAAAAAAGTGGAGATAGACAATCTTCCAGAAAAAGAATTCAGAATAATGATAGTGAAGGTGATCCAGGACCTCATAAAAAGAATAGAGGCAAAGATCGAGAAGATGCAAGAAATGTTTAAAAGAGATTTGGAAGTAGTAAAGAATAAACACCTAGAAGAATTAAAGAACAAACAAACAGACATGAACAATACAATAACCAAAATGAAAAATAAACTAGAAGGAATCAATAGCAGAATAACTGAGGCAGAAGAACAGATAAGTGACCTGAAGACAGAATGGTGGAATTCACTGTCACAGAACAGAATAAAGAAAAAAGAATGAAAAGAAATGAAAACAGCCTAAGAGACCTCTGGGACAACATTAAATGCACCAACATTCACATTATAAGGGTCCCAGAAGGAGAAGAGAGAGAGGAAGGACCAGAGAAAATATAGAAGAGATTATAGTCGAAAACTTCCCTAACATGGGAAAGGAAATAGCCACCCAAGTCTAGGAAGCGTGGAGTGTCCCAGGCAGGATAAATCCCAGGAAAACCACACCAAGACACATAGTAATCAAACTGACAAAAATTAAAGACAAAGAAAAATTATTAAAAGCAACAAGGTAAAAACAACAAATAACATACAAAGGAACTCCTGTAAGGTTAACAGCTGATTTCTCAGCAGAAACTCTACAAGCCAGAAGGGAGTGGCATGATATATTTAAAGTGATGAAAGGGAAAAATCTACACCAAGATTACTCTACCCAGAAAGGATCTCATTCAGATTTGACAGAGAAATCAAAAGCTTTGCAGACAAGCAAAAGCTAAGAGAATTCAGCACCACCAAACCAGCTCTAAAACAAATGCTAAAGGAACTTCTCTAAGTGGGAAACACAAGAGAAGAAAAGAACCTACAAAAACGAACCCAAAACAATTAAGAAAATGGTAATAGGAACATACATACAAATAATTACCTTAAATGTGAATGGATTAAATGCTCCAACCAAAAGACACAGGTTCACTGAATGGATACAAAAGGAAGACCCATATATATGCTGTCTATAAGAGAGCCACTTCAGACCTAGGAACACATACAGACTGAAAGTGAGGGGATGGAAAAATATATTCCATGCAAATGGAAATCAAAAGAAAGCTGGAGTAACAATACTCATATCAGATAAAATAGACTTTAAAATAAAGGGATCAATCCAAAAAGAAGATATAACAATTACAAATATATATGCACCCAGCATAGGAGGACCTCAATACATTAGGCAACTGCTAACAGCTATAAAAGAGGAAATCGACAGTAACACAATAATAGTGGGGGACTTTAACACCTCACTTACACCAATGGACAGATCATCAAAACAGAAAATTAATAAGGAAACACAAGCTTTAAATGACACAGTAGACCAGATAGTTTAAATGACATTTATAGGACATTCCATCCAATAACAGCAGATTACACTTTCTTCTCAAGTGCACATGGAACATTCTCCAGGATAGATCACATCTTGGGTCACAATTCAAGCCTTGGTAAATTTAAGAATATTGAAATCATATCAAGCATCTTTTCTGACCACAATGCTATGAGATTAGAAATCAATTACAGGGGAAAAAACATAAAAAACACAAACACATGGAAGCTAAACAATACATGACTAAATTACCAAGAGATCACTGAAGAAATCAAAGAGGAAATCAAGATATACCTAGAGACAAATGACAATGAAAACATGATGATCCAAAACCTATGGGATGCAGCAAAAGCAGTTTGAAGAGGGAAGTTTATAGCAATACAATCCTACCTCATGAAACAAGAAAAATCTCAGATAAACAATCTAAACTTACACCTAAAGCAATTAGAGAAAGAAGAACAAACAAAACCCAAAGTTAGTAGAAGGAAAGAAATCATAAAGATCAGAGCAGAAATAAATAAAATAGAAACAAAGAAAACAACAGCAAAGATCAATAAAACTAAAAGCTGGTTTCTTGAGAAGATAAACAAAATCGATAAATCTTTAGCCAGACTCATCAAGAAAAAGAGGGAGAGGACTCAAATCAATAAAATTAGAAATGAAAAAGGAGAAGTTAAAACAGACACCGCAGAAATACAAAACATCCTAAGGGACTACTACAAGCAACTCTATGCCAATAAAATGGACAACCTGGAAGAAATGGACAAATTCTTAGAAAGGTATAACCTTCCAAGACTGAACTAGGAAAAAGTAGAAAATAGGAACAGACCAATCACAAGTAATGAAATTGAAACTGTGATTAAAAATCTTCCAACAAAGAAAAGTCCAGGACCAGATGGCTTCACAGGTGAATTCTATAAAACATTTAGAGAAGAGCTAACACCCATCCTTCTCAAACTCTTCCAAAATATCGTAGAGGAAGGAACACTCCCAAACTCATTCTCCAAGGCCACCATCATCCTGACACCAAAACCAGAAAAAGATGCTACAAAAAAAGAAAATTACTGACCAATATCAAGGATGAATACAGGTGCAAAAACCCTCAACAAAATACTAGCAAACAGAATCCAACAATATATTAAAAGGATCATATAACATGATCAAGTGGGATTTATCCCAGGGATGCAAGGATTCTTCAATATACACAAATCAATCAATGTGATACACCATATTAACAAACTGAAGAAGAAAAACCATATGATCATCTCAATAGATGCAGAAAAAGCTTTTGACAAAATTCAACATCCTTTATTGATAGAAATTCTCCACAAAATGGACATAGAGGGAACCTACCTCAACATCACAAAGGCCATATACAACAAACCCACAGCAAACATCATTCTCAATGGTGAAAAACTGAAAGCATTTCCTCTAAGATCAGGAACAAGGGAAGGATGTCCACTCTCGCCACTGTTATTCAACATAGTTTGGAAGTCCTAACCACAGCAATCAGAAAAGGAAAAGAAAGGAAGGAATCCAAACTGGAAAAGAAGTAAAACTGTCACTGTTTGCAGATGACATGATTCTATACATAGATAATCCTAAAGATGCCACCAGAAAACTACCAGAGCCAATCAATGAATTTGGTACAGTTGCAGGATACAAAATTAATGCACAGAAATCTCTTGAATTCCTGTACACTAACAACAAAAGATAAGGAAATAATCCCATTCACCATTGCAAAAAAAAAAAAAAAAAAAAAGAAAAGAATAAAATTCTTAGGAATAAATCTACCTAAGGAGATAAAAGACCAGAACTCAGAAAACGATAAGACACTGATGAAAGAAATCAAAGATTACACAAACAGATGGAGAGAAACACCTTGTTCTTGGATTGGAAGAATCAATATTGTGAAAAATGACTATATTACCCAATGCAATCTACAGATTCAATGCAATCCCTATCAAATTACCAATGGCATTTTTCGTAGAAGTAGAACAAAAAATCTTAAAATTTGAATGGAGACACAAAAGACCCTGAACAGCCAAAGCAATCTTGAGGGGAAAAAAATGGAACTGGAGGAATCAGACTCCCTGTCTTCAGACTATACTACAGAACTACAGTAATCAAGACAGTATGGTACTGGCACATAAAAGAAATTTTTGATCAATGGAACAGGGTAGAAAGCCCAGAGATGAACCCACACACCTATGATCAACTAATCTATGACAAGGGAGGCAAGAATATACAACGGAGAAAAGACAGTGTCTTCAAGAAGTGGTGCTTGGAAAACTGGACAGCTACATGTAAAAGAATGAAATTAGAACACTCCCTAACACCATACACAAAAATAAACTCAAAATGGATAAAAGAACTAAATGTTAAGACTGGACACTATCAAACTCTTAGAGGAAACGTAGGAAGAATACTCTTTGACATAAATCACAGCAAGATCTTTTTTGACCCACCTCCTAGAGTGTTGAAAATAAAAACAAAAATACACAAATGGGACCTAATGAAACTTAAAAGCTTTTGCACAGTAAAGGAAATGATAAATTATAAATATGAAATGACCACTTCCCTCAAGGTGGCAATGGAAGCTGGGAAACCTCCAGTGCTTTTTCATGCACTTCCAGGGACCGGCAGCATTTCACCGTCACCTCTTGAGAACCGTGTGGCTTACAGGGTCTCAGTGCTCTGGCCAGGTGTCAGGCCTGTGCCTCTGAGGTGGGAGAGCCGAGTTCAGGACATTGGTCCACCAGAGACCTCCCAGCTCCATGTAATATCAAATGGTGAAATCTCTCCCAGAGATCACCATCAGAACGTTAAGACCCAGCTCTACTCAACAACCAGCAAGCTACAGTGAGGGACACCCTATGTCAAACAACTAGCAAGGCAGGAACACAACCCCACCCATTAGCAGAGAGGCAGCCTAAAATCATAATAAGCTCACAGCCACCCGAAAACACACCACCAGACGTGGTCCTTCCCACCAGAAAGACAAGATCCAGCCTCATCCACCAGAACACAGGCACTAGTCCCCTCCACCAGGAAACCTACACAACCCACTGAACCAACCTTAGCCACTGAGGGCAGACACCAAAAACAACGGGAGCTAAGAACCTGCAGCCTGCGAAAAGGAGACCCCAAACACAGTAAGTTAAGCAAAATGAGAAGACACAGAAACACACAGCAGATGAAGGAGCAAGGTAAAAACCCACCAGACCAAACAAATGAAGAGGAAACAGGCAGTCTACCTGAAGAAGAATTCAGAGTAATGAGAGTAAAGATGATCCAAAATCTTGGAAATAGAATGGAGAAAATTCAAGAAACGTTTAACAAGGACCTAGAAGAACTAAAGAGCAAACAAACAATGATGAACAACACAATAAATGAAATTAAAAATTCTCTAAAAGGAATCAGCAGAATAACTGAGGCAGAAGAATGGATAAATGACCTGGAAGATAAAATAGTGGAAATAACTACCACAGAGCAGAATAAAGAAAAAAAACGAAAAGAATTGCGAACAGACTTAGAGACCTCTGGGGCCACGTTAAACGCACCAACATTCACATTATAGGGGTCCCAGAAGAAGAGGAGAGAAAAAAATGGACTGAGAAAGTACTTAAAGAGATTATAGTTAAGAACTTCCCTAATATGGGAAAGTAAATGGTCAGTCAAGTCCAGGAAGCACAGAGAGTCCCATACAGGATAAATCCAAGGAGAAACATGCCGAGACACATATTAATCAAACTATCAAAAATTAAATACAAAGAAAAATTATTAAAAGCAGCAAGGGAAGAACAACCAATAACATACAAGGGAATCCCCATAAAGTTAACAGCTTATCTTTCAGCAGAAACTCTGCAGGCCAGAAGGGAGGAGCAGGACATATTTAAAGTGATGAAAGGGAAAAACCTACAACCAAGATTACCCTACCCAGCAAGGATATCATTCAGATTTGACGGAGAAATTAAAATCTTTACAGCCAAGCAAAAGCTAAGAGAATTCAGCATCACCAAACCAGATTTACAACAAATGCTCAAGGAACTTCTCTAGGCAGGAAAGACAAGAGAAGGAAAAGACCTACAACAACAAACACAAGACAATTAAGAAAATGGTAACAGGAACATATATATCGATAATTACCTTAAATGTAAATGTATTAAATGCTCCCACCAAAAGACATAGACTGACTGAATGGATACAAAACAAGACCCGTATATATGCTGTCTAAAACAGACCCACTTCAGACCTAGGAACACATACAGACTGAAAGTGAGGGGATGGAAAAAGATATTCCATGCAAATGGAAATCAAAAGAAAGCTGGCAGAGCAATTCTCATTAGAAAAAATAGACTTTAAAATAAAGGCTATTACAAGAGACAAAGAAAGACACTACATAATGATCAAGGGATCAATCCCAGAAGAAGATATAAGAATTGTAAATATTTATGCACCCAACATAGGAGCACCTCAATACATAAGGCAAATGCTAACACCCATAAAAGGGGAAATCGACAGTAACACAATCATAGTAGGAGACTTTAACACCCCACTTTCACCAATGGACAGATCACCCAAAATGAAAATAAATAAGGAAACACAAGCTTTAGTGATATGAGATGGACTTAACTGATATTTATAGGACATTCCATCCAAAAACAATAGAATACACTTTCTTCTCAAGTGCTCATGGAACATTCTCCACGATGGATCATATATTGAGTCACAAAGCAAGCCTTGGTAAATTAAAGAAAATTGAAATCGTATCAAGTATCATTTCCGACCACAACGCTATGGGACTAGATATCAGTTACAGGAAAAAATCTGTAAAATATACAAATACATGGAGGCTAAACAATACACTACTAAACAACTAAGACATCACTGAAGAAATCAAAGAGGAAATCAAAATATACCTAGAAACAAATGACAATGAAAACACAACAACCCAAAACTTATGGGATGCAGCAAAAGCAGTTCTAAGAGGGAAGTTTATAGCAATACAATCCTACCTCGAGAAACAAGAAACGTCTCAAATAAAAAACTGAACCTTACACCTAAAGCAATTAGAGAAAGAATAACAAAAAACCCCCCAAAATTAGCAGAAGGAAAGAAATCATAAAGATCATATCAGAAATAAATGAAAAAGAAATGAAGGAAACAATAGCAAAGATCAATAAAACTAAAAGCTGGTTCTTTGAGAAGATAAACAATATTGATAAACCATTAGCCAGACTCATAAAGAGAAAAAGGGAGAACACTCAAATCAATAGAATTAGAAATGAAAAAGGAGAAGTAACAACTGAAATACAAAGGATCATGAATATGTAGAACACAATATGAATATGTAGAAATACAAAGGATCATGAGTGATTTCCACAAGCAACTATATGCTAATAAAATGGACAACATGGAAGAAATGGACACATTCTTAGAAAAGCACAACCTTCTGAGATTGAACCAGGAAGAAATAGAAAATATAAACAGACCAATCACAAGCACTGAAATTGAGACTGTGATTAAATCTTCCCACAAACAAAAGCCCAGGAACAGATGGTTTCACAGGCGAGTTCTACCAAACATTTAGAGAAGAGCTAACACTTATCCTCCTCAAACTCTTCCAAAATACAGCAGAGGGAGGAACACTCCCAAACTTCTTCTAAGAGACTACCGTCACTGGGATACCAAAACCAGACAAAGATGTCCAACAAAAGAAATTTACAGGCCAATATCACTGATGAACATAGATGCAAAAATCTTCAACAAAACATAGCAAACAGAATCCAACTACATATTGAAAGGATCATACACCATGATCAAGAGGAGTTTATCCCAGTAATGCAAGGATTCTTCAATATATACAAATCAATCAATGTGATACACCATATTAACAAATTGAAGGAGAAAAGCCATATGATCATCTCAATAGATGCAGAAAAAGCTTTTGACAAAATTCAACACCCATTTATGATAAAAACTCTCCATTAAGTGGTCATAGAGTGGACCTACCTCAACATAATAAAGGCCATATGTGACAACCCCACAGCCAACATCATACTCAATGGTGGAAAACTGAAACCATTTCCTCTAAGATCAGGAACAAGACAAGGATATCCACTCTCACCACTATTATTCAACATACTTTTGGAAATTTTAACCACAGTAATCAGAGAAGGAAAAGAAATAAAAGGACTCCCAATAGGAAAAGAATAAGTAAAACTCGCACTGTTTGCAGATGACATGATAATATACATAGAGAATCCTTAAGATGCTACCAGAAAACTACTGGAGCTAATCAATGAGTTTGGTAAAGTAGCAGGATACAAAATTAATGCACAGAAATCTCTTGTATTCCTATACACTAATGGTGAAAAATCTGAAAGAGAAATTAAGGAGACACTCCCATTTACCATCGTAAAAAAAAGAATAAAATACCTAGGAATAAACCTACCTAACGAGACAAAAGACCTGTATGCAGAAAACTATGACACTGATGAAAGAAATTAAAGGTGATACAAACAGATGGAGTGATATACCATGTTCTTGGATTGGAAGAATCAACATTGTGAAAATGCCTATACTACCCAATGCAATCTACAGATTCAATGCAATCCCTATCAAACTACCACTGGCATTTTTCAGAGTTCTAGAACAAAAAATTTCACAATTTGTATGGAAACACAAAAGACCCCGAATAGCCAAAGCAATCTTGAGAAAGAAATACAGAGCTGGAGGAATCAGGCTCCCAGACTTCAGACTATACTACAAATCTACAGTAATCAAGATGGTATGGTACTGGCACAAAAGCAGAAATATAGATCAATGGAACAGGAAAGAAAGCCCAGAGATAAACCCACATGCATATGGTCATCTTATTTTTGATAAAGGAGGCAAGAATATACAATGGAGAAAAGACAACCTCTTCAATAAATGGTGCTGGGGAAACTGGACAGCTAAATGTAAAAGAATGAAATTAGAACACTCCCTAACACCACACATAAAAATATACTCAAAATAGATTAAAGACCTAAATGTAAGCCCAGACACTATAAAACTCTTAGAGGGGAACATAGGCAGAACAGTCTATGACATAAATCACAACAAGATCCTTTCTGACCCATCTTCTAGAGAAATGGAAATAAAAACAAAAATAAATGAATGGCATCTAATGAAACTTAAAAGCTTTTGCCCAGCAAAGGAAACCATAAACAAGATGAAAAGACAGTCCTCAGAATGGGGTAAAATATTTGCAGATGAAGCAAATGACAAAGGATTAATCTCCAAAATTTACAAGCAGCTCATGCAGCTCAATATCAAAAAAACAAACAACCCAATCCAAAAATGGGCAGAAGATCTAAATAGACATTTCTCCAAAGAAGAGGTACAGATTGCCAACAAACACATGAAAGGATACTCAACATCACGAATCATTAGAGAAATGCAAATCAAAACTACAATGAGGTATCACCTCACACCAGTCAGCATGGCCATCATCAAAAAATCTATAAACAATAAATGCTGGAGAGAGTGTGGAGAAAAGGGAACCCTCATAC